>NC_134114.1:75025833-75362500 GCF_040939455.1 Microcebus murinus
TCTAATTCAAATTAACTTGGACAAAAAGTAGAACAAACATTTTACTTGAAAAATACTAGTTTATCTCATGTAATTGAAGTGTGACTTGAACCACAAAAATGTAAATAAAAGTAAAGGTATGGCAGGGTCTCATGAATAACTGGAACCAGATTTCAAGTCTTCCAAGGTCAATTTCTTGTTCTCTCCTCTGTCATTTTTGTTGCCTTCCTTTTTCAGCTTTTTTCTTGGTATATGCAGACTAGTTTCCACCAAACAGAAGAAGACAGTTATTTGATATTCTCCAAGACATATTTTCTTAGTTTCTTTCACAAATAAACAAACTGAATTGCTTTTATAGTTTTGGAAAAAAAAACAAAAAACAAAACTAGGCTGGGCGTGGTGGCTCACGCCTGTAATCCTAGCACTCTGGGAGGCCGAGGCGAGCGGATTGCTCAAGGTTGGGAGATCGAAACCATCCTGAGCGAGACCCCGTCTCTACTAAAAATAGAAAGAAATTAATTGACCAACTAAAAATATATATACAAAAAATTAGCTGGGCATAGTGGTGCATGCCTGTAGTCCCAGCTACTCGGGAGGCTGAGGCAGGAGGATCGCTTGAGCCCAGGAGTTTGAGGTTGCTGAGAGCTAGGCTGACGCCACGGCACTCACTCTAGCCAGGGCAACAAAAGTGAGACTCTGTCTCAAAAAAAAAAAAAAAACACAAAACTTCATTGGCCAGCTTGGGTAGGTGCACACACATAGTCCAGGGGTTGACATCTTGTTAACGGAGAAGATGCTATCACAGCCATGAGGAAGTGAGCTGTGGTGGGGAATGGCTTCCAGGAGAAGGGAGTGGTGTTCTGCTGACCACAGTATAGGGGTCCACTCAGTGCTGACATCAACATCTTTGTTCACATATCTTTCCCCACATCTGTGATTATTTCCTTAGATCAAACTCCTAGAATGGGGATTAATTTTCTAGACCAAATGAATAATTTTAAGGCTTTTGATATGTGTTGCTATTCTGTCTCTTACAAATATGTCATTCATCTTATACTTTGTAAAAGTGAGTTTAATGGAAATTTCACCAATACCTTAGCATATTTCAAAATTTGTTCAATTAATAAATGATATATGTCTTATTAGTTTCTTATTGCTGAGTAGTGAATTATAATAAACCTCGCTGCTTAAAGTAATCATCTGTTATCTCATAGTTCTATAGGTCTAAAGTCCAGGTGGGCTTGGCTGAGCTCTCTGCTTAGGGTCTCTCAAGGATAAATTCAAGATGCAGTCCAAATGGAGCTTGAATTTGCAGGCTCTGGGAAGAATCTGCTTCTAAGTCCACTCATATTTTTTGGCAAAATTCAGTTCATCATTATTGTGGAACTGAGGCCCATGTTTTCTAGCTTGATGTCAGCTGGGGATTGCATTCAATTCCTAGAAGCTCTTCTTTGATTCTCACATATAGTCCCCTTCATCTTCAAACTGGCAACAGTGGGACAAATCCTCATCCTTCAACTCTCTCTGACATCCCCTTCTGTTAACAGCAAGAGAGGGTCTCCTGCTAATGGCTCATGTGACTAGATCTGGTACACTTGAATAATTGCTCTATGTTAAAGTCAACTGTGCCATACAAAAATAACATAATCACTGGAATGATAGCTCATCACTTTCAGGCTTTAAAGATTAGGAGAGAACATCTTTGGGAAGATATATTAGAAATTAGGCCAATAGGATATGGAACTTTATTGTTTTCTATACATGACTTAGTGAAAAATAATCATGTAAGAAATCAAGGTATTTGATATTTAGACCTGATTTATCCACTAGTTATGTGTATTTATGTGGGGAATACATTTACCTGCCTATTCTAAATAGTCTATACAAAATAAGACTTTTGCATTATATAATCTCTAGTTTTCTTTCAATTCAAGGACAATATAATATTGAGAGACTCAGTATGGATCAGTAAACTCACCAGTAGTCCATAGAGTTTATAGGGGAATTTGTTACTTTGTTTTCCAGAAATCTACATCCACACTATAGTCTGATCTAGATCACAATATCTGGCCTGCCTTTCTATTCAGCCTCCTTTCCATAATCTTAAATCTGCCAGTATAGTCATCTCTTCCTTTCATATGCATCTCTTATTGCTAGCAACGACACATCTTATGATAATTTAACAGTACCAATTTAGATTCCTTATAGATCATATATAGGCCAGAAATCTTTCATCAAGAAGAGAATGTTTTGTTCTGGCTAGTAGTAAGAAGAATGTGAATTGTGGAAAAAAGAAAGAAATTAGCAGGGAAATAAGGGGGGAAAAGGCTTTATTTTATTTGGTGACAGGTGGGATAATTAGGCTAGATCAGGAGATATTTTAATGACAGATTTTTAAATTGATTCATAAAAGTTTTTATGAGTTGGGCACTGTGAAGTCATTAAGCTATGCCTCTGGAAACTGCATGGAGTATTATTTGCCAATGCAATATATTCTTTATGCATTAAGATAAATAAATTCCTTATTGCAATCTGGAAGACCTGAATGCAATTTTAAAGGTCTCTCTTGACATAAGTTGCACATAGGGCTTTTATTTCAAAAAGTTAGGACATTGCAATAAATGTGAAATGAAATCTAGAAAAAGTGAGATATCTTAAAAAGAAAATGGCTCCATATACCTTCTATAGAATAATTAGATATTTGATTGAAGAAAAGCATCCTATGTTCAGTAATTTGTAAATATACATTTCCCTGGGTGGATTACTTTGCTGGTAATTAGCATAAATATGCAAAGGATGATATATCTGTGTTGCTATTTTGAAAGCAAGAGGGTATTCTCATTAGCTTTATCTCTCTGGGTATATAAGATAATCAGACTGCACTTATTAATAATGTCAAACTATCTTTATGAAAAATAGATCAAAGAGCCATCTTTCATAATCCTTTTGGTGAGCAACTTTTAGAATATTGAATGCCATCTAGTGATATATGTGAGAAAAATTTAACACAGCAACTATAATTCTTTAGCAAGAGGGAACTATACCAGCCAGACGTTCAGCTTTGTTCAAGTTATAAAAGGATCATTTTTTTTAGAGAAACCATTAATTTTTTAGTTAATTTTAAATTTTCTAGTAAATTGACATTATCAGACTTATGGTCTCTGGTTTGTTTCACTTTATCTGGAAATGTATTATCTTCCATAAAACAACAAAGGAAATCATTTAATGCACACAATTTCCTCACTTTTGTAATTTAGATTATTTCACTTTGATTGCATTTAGAATTGAATCATAAGAAAACAAACTACAAAACCACAATCATTGGTCTACCAAGAGCTACCTGAAAGTGCTAATAGTTATATTTAATTTGCTGTCTGGATTGCTGAACTGCAGGAAACCAGATACTCCTTTGTACCTCAGAATCTACAAATAACAGGATTATATTATTATTGTTTGTGTATGAGTGCAAATAATAAGATTATTTTATGATAATTTGTATTTGAACTATCAATCAGTCTGGAAATAGAGAGAAGGCGTTTTACAGATCTATGCAAGATACATAAAGATGAACAACAACAACAACAAAATAAGCAATATATATACTCACCAGCTTTGATTCATGGTAAGCCTGCCTCTTTCCCTACCTTAAAATTGACAGCAGTTTTTTCCCTGCTATTCTTGCTTAAATGTATGCTTTCCATTCTCAACTCATGCTTACTCAACTATCTTATCTCTTTGTACCAGAAATTAACTTCTGAAAATACTAGTACACTATATAACTGATAAGAATATCCCAGTAATCTTTCCCACCAATGCCATTTTCTTGCACTTTCACGAATAGTATATTTATTTTATAAAAGGAAAAAAAAATGAGGAAAGAAAAATAGGCAGTCATATTCACATTTATTGAGTGTCTCGGTGTACTGATTATCAAGCGATAGAAAGCAAATGTCATTTTGTCATTTTAATGGTGCCTATTATGAGATTAGAGAATAGCTATGGACAATGAAAATCTGTCAAAATCAAATTTACTCTGGTAATAAATTATCCTGATTGCTAGACTACCATTTAATGCAGGTGGTCTGAAAGATTTATTGCACTTTCCAAAGTTATATAGTACACTATGTAGGAATAAGTTATAACTAGGGTGAAAGAGATTTCCTAAATTTTAAGGAATCCTGGAAGAGATCTACCGAAGTTTGGATTCAGAAAATTATTACTACATCTACAATTAATATGCATCAGCTTTGGATGTCTTTTATTATAACATAAAGAAGATTTAAAGCACATTATAATTACTTGAAACTCTTGACTTGTATAATCAGAAACTAGCCCAACCCAAAGGGCTTCCTTTCATTTTAGAGAATCCCCAAAGACACAGTTCACACTCCTATAGATCAGTCTATTAGCTGCTGCGATCACATTATGCTACCTTTGATAAAGCATTTTCTTTTTTTTGAGACAGAGTATCGCTCTATCACCCTTGCTAGAGTGCAGAGACATCATCATAGCTCACTGAAACCTCAAACTCCTGGGGTCAAGTGATCTGATCCTCCTGCCTCAGCCTTCATGCTTGGCTAATTTTTCTATGTTTTTATAAAGATGGGGTCTTACTCATGCTCAGGCTGGTCTGGAACTCCTGACTTCAAGTGATTCTCCTATCTCAGCCTCCTAGAGTGCTGGGATTACAGATGTGAGCCACCTCTCCCAGGCCTGTTAACGCTTTTTCTTTCTTGCTGCAGCTATTTCTTGGCCTTGGCTTCCTTTAGAGTTATGCAGATTTGATGGGTGCAGATTTTGGAGAAATAGTTAAATAGAAAATCTCCCACCAATCTAGTAAATACTTCCCACAAAATGTAGAAAATAAAAAAAACAATTTTATTGTTAAAGAACCATTAAACCAAACTGTAATGCACATCACAGGCAATTTGCTCAAGAGATCACACAGACAAAAAGAACTCTCACCTTTTTATATAGCTAAGCAAATTCTAGGTTATTAAGTATGAAATGTCTGATTTCCTTCAGTGCAGTTTCACAGTTGGTATCTCTGACATTTCAACTTTGACACATCTTATTTTATTTTTATTGTGATCTGCTATCTCTTGTTAGCTTTCAGACTATGCAATGCTTTACCATTTGAATGCCCATATTACTGCTGATGCTGCCCTGCACCATGACAAGTTTATGCTTTCCCTTCCCTGTTCCATGACCTAGGCTCGTGTTTTGATATTTTTATCAATAGCTTAAGTAAAGAAAAATATGTATATGTAATTGTCATCTCAGGATATTGTCTTTGCTACGAGGGGAACTTTGCAGTTGAAATTTACAAAAAGGAGTAGTTTTGCAGCAATGCCACTAGAAGAACTGTCCCTCAAACACGAGATCAAGCATCCTGCATATGATATTGTTTGGTTCCTACCTTTTAAGACCCCTGTTCACCATCAATGATGTAATAGCAGAAAACTTAGAAGTAATGCTTTTGTATATAGGAACATAACTTTCCCATTTCACTCTTTGGTGCAATTACTGCCTCCAGACAAAAATGAGGAGGATTCCCATATTTAATATGGAAGTATCTTAAGTAAAAAGTAATAGTAAGTTTAGAGAATAGTAATGATTAACACCACATTCAATATATTTTGACACTTTTATTTACTTCTGGAGTTAAAACAAAAATCAAAATTAGACCCTCTGTGTGAAAGGACACCATTCAGAATAATTTTGGTTTTCTTGTACTGTCTTCCTAAGAACAGATGATATTTTTGCAAACAAAAGAAGCTAAACTTATTCACCTCTCTTGGGAGATCACTGAGAAAGAAGATTTAATAAAGCAAGTTTAGAGCTGGAGACACACCCAATGTTCAATAGAACCGAATCTTCATTTGTATATGAGCAAAATGCATCCCAGAGTTGCTAAGTGCTAATTAGAAATTTTTGTCCTAACTACTGAAGCACCCAAACTTTATCTTAGTACTAGTTATCCCATCTTAGGGGTTAGAATTGATGCTTCAAAGGTTCTTGGACCTACCAGGGATTCTACAACCTGGTTGCATATTAGAATCACCTGAGGAATTTTCAAAATTATCTATGATTTTCCCACTCCTAGCAATTGCTTTGAAATTAGACTCATATATCCATAGATTTCAAAAGTTTTCCAGGTATCTTTAAAATTCAGCCTGGGTTGAGATCCATCAGCCAAGGGATCTGAAAACTTTTTACACTAAAGTTGTCATCAGCTTAGAATTAGTGATCAATTGGCTCATTTGATATATTTAATAATTTTTATAATCTTCAATATAAAACATATATTTTTTAGAAACCACTAATTCACCTAAATTTAATGAATTTCACTTTTTAAATCTTCCTCCAAGTTCTATTATCCATATGACTCATCTTATTTATTTACATTAGACTGTTACATGCTGGGTGAAGTTCAAGATATTTGCTGATAAAATTGTGTGGTAAATGAAGCAGGAAAGAGCAATCCCACGCAAAGATTGAAGACTGCTGAGTTCTTTTTCTCTCTGTTCATAAGCCAGATGGCTTTTTTTTTCTAATAGATTACAAAGATGCATCTAAAAAACTTGGAGGTAAACTGTACCTGAATAATAAAATGTTGGCATATGACCAAATGATATTGAGAAACTAAATTTGATTGATAAAATTATTATTTCCTATCCTTGAAACCTTTACAGACTGTTGAACACTAAAATAGGGCAATGCTTCTTTAAAATAGCTAACAATAGAAAGTTAAATAATATATTCTTCATGAGCTCTCAAGGAAAATTTAATCTGTCTGTCAATTCACCTCAAGGGAATAGTTTAATTATATTTCCAGGATGCTTGTCCTTTTAAAGCTTGTTATATCTGAAATAAACTACCTACAAAGCCCATACTAGGTATATTACTGAAGTCTTAAAATATGTAAACATGGATGCAGGAATCAATGGGATTTCTATCCTGACCCACACTCTGTCCCAAAAGGTATACAAAATAATGTCTTTATCTTTCAAATACTGGGATAATTTATTATTTATTATTGTTATTTTTAATAATTGAGGAATATTTTTCAAACAATAAAATGAACAGATCTTGCATTGAGTTTGATGAGCTTTCTAATTAAACAGACTCATGTAACTACCACGCAAAACAAAATATAGACTACTGTGTCATCCCAGAATTTTCCACATTGTCCCTTTATAGGTAAGATCCTTTTCCCATGTTAGTCCTCCCAGCAGCAATAACTTTTTAACTTCTATTAAGAATAATAAGTTTTACTGCTTTTTTTTTGTTTAGCTTCTTTCACTCAATTATGTCTTAAGGTAGTAAGGTTCAACCACCAGCAGTTCATTCTTTTATGTTGCTGAATAGTATTTCATTGTATGGTTACACCATACCTCATTCATCCATTCTTCTGTTGATGAAAAATTTTGTTTGATTGTTTTTGCAGTTTTGCTCTTATGAATAATGCTGATATAAGCATTCTCATATAAATGTTTTATAGGAATTTTTCTCATAGTAATTAATTGTGGAATCACTGTGTACATACAGGGTCAAAAAAATAAATAAAACCTTCCAATCGCTGCTTCAAAGTATAATACCACTATCACATTCTCAACTGCAATACACGAGGATTCTATTCAGTCTATATATCCTTACCACATTTGGTGTTGTCAGTCTTTTTCAATTTAGTGCTATGTTTGGTGTGGTGACAGGGAAAATTTCAGAATTATTTTAAAATGTTACGGTCTGTCTCTTCATTCAGAAAGTTTTGGGCCATTAATTTTTCCCTGTGGCTTAGTCTGTTGGGATTGGAATAGAGAGGTAATGTATTTATTAAAATAATTATTGCTTAAATAAAAAATATTTCTGGTAGGAGACAAATATTTTTCTGCAGTTATGTTTTCAAAATTCCTTAAAAGAATGCATGGGATGCAATTATTTCAGACTTTATCATGTGGATGTTTATTTTTTCCTTAGCTGTCTACAGCTTTTATTTAGTTATTATCATAGTTATTCAAAGCACTGAAATGAACATCCATTTTCAGCGCTGAAGTATGTATTTTGAAATATCTCTTTGCTTTTACCACATAGCACACTAACTTACTAATAACAATGCCTAAAGCTAATTACTGTCAAAACCAGTTCAGCCCCCTTAGAAGATATATTTTTATTCTTAGGAGAATTCACAGGTGCCCTATAAAAGATTTATCTTGTGCATTGACATTTTTTGGCTTCATCTTCTGTTCCAAAACTATACTATTTTCCTAATGACCACAGTTGTAAACCACTCGCTTTGCCGAGCTGTCTTTTTTCCCCCTTTGTCCTATGCCTTTGCTTTTAACATTTTATCATTTTCCCTTTGGTATCAGAATTTATTTATATATTTTCACTTTTACTCTATTCACACCCCTGTCCAGTTACTTCTCCTGTGGATAAATCCTGGGTCACATTCTTGCTTGGCTGAGAGGTAAAACGTGAAGGTCCTATGTTTGGTTACCTGTGTCATGAATAGCAAAGATGACCTTGATATTCTCTCCAGCACTGTTCACCATCTACAGGTTCTGCACTTATAAAACTACTTAAAGCACATAGAGTGCCTTTTGTATGATGTGATAGTATTCAAGGTACTCTTTTGTCCATATTTTTAAGCTTTTAATACAGTGATATTTATTGAAAAAAACTATCATTGCCTCATTGCACTATACCATGGTATCACCTTGGTCATAAATCAAGTGATTATGTGAGTATGGATATGATTTGTATAATTCTATCTGAATGCTGCTCAATTTTTCTAAACTTTTGTCAAACCCAGTCTTACTGTTGCATTGTCTTCAGCTATGGTATTTTTATCTAAATTTTTATTTCAGTTTTTCAATTTCACACAACTAATTGCTGAGATTTTGACTCAGATTGCACAGAATGTTTGGATCAATTTACACAGCACAAATATATTTACAATTTAGCTTTTGTGTAAACATGGCGCATTCCTTAATTTATTTAGAACTTCTTTAATAATTTTCAATATTATTCTTAATAACAAAGCAGTTACTCTCATTTTGCATAATATTTAATATGAATTATTGAATACTTTTGAGACTATCATGAATGATAGTTTTAATTCACTTTTTTGTCTCTTTCTGGCATACAGAAATATTACTGATATGTGTATGTTGTCCTTGTATCCAACAATGTTCATAAATTCATTCATTAATTCTAATAGTTCATGTGCAGATTATTTTGTAGTTTCAGTATATGCAATAATTTTGTCAAATTAAGACATGTTTTTATCTTTCAGAATATTTATATCTTATAATACATTTTGTATGGGCATGGCTATGATGTCTAGAACAATTTTTACTAGAAGGCATGCTAATTACATTTTATGTCATTACTGATTTCAGAAGCATAGGTTTCAATATTTTAACTTTATGATATCTATGCAGGTTTCTATGTATTCTCTATCAGATTAATGGACTTCCCTTCTTAAAGGAGTTCTCTTTATTTTTTATTTTTTTTTTTTTTTTGAGACAGAGTCTCACTTTGTTGCCCAGGCTAGAGTGAGTGCCGTGGCGTCAGCCTAGCTCACAGCAACCTCAAACTCCTGGGCTCGAGTGATCCTTCTGCCTCAGCCTCCCGGGTAGCTGGGACTACAGGCATGCGCCACCATGCCCGGCTAATTTTTTATATATATATCAGTTGGCCAATTAATTTCTTTGTATTTATAGTAGAGACGGGGTCTCACTCTTGCTCAGGCTGGTTTTGAACTCCTGACCTTGAGCAATCCGCCCGCCTCGGCCTCCCAAGAGCTAGGATTACAGGCGTGAACCACAGCGCCCGGCCAGGAGTTCTCTTTATAAGAGTTTAATCATAAAGGTATGTTTAGTTTTCTCATACATATTTTGTGAATCTATTTAGGTGACAAAAAGATTTTTCTCATTTTTTAATTAATGTGTGACTTCTTCTGTTTAAGTTTTGATTATTAAATGATCCGTATATTCCTTGACTAAACCCAATTTGATTGTTATATATTATCCTCCTTTGATATATCATCAGGTATGACTTGTTATATTTAGTTTAAGTGTTTTTTTGAAATTTGTTCAACCAAGAGATTTGGTATGCACGATCATGAGAGAAACTGACACTGATTTTCCTTTTTCCTAATGTACATATCATAATATGTCAAAATATTAAATTTTGAAGAGAGAGCTCAGAAATAAACCCAAGCATATATAGTCAACTAATTTTCAACAAGGGAACTACAAGCACAATGGAGAAAGTATAGTCTCTTCAATAAATGGTATTGAGAAAACTGGATATCCAAATGCAAAAGAGTAAAATTGGACCCTTATCATACACAATACACTAAAATCAACTCAAAAAGGATTAAAAATCTAAATACAAGACCTGAAACTGTAAAACTCCTCAAAAAAATATTTTAAAAACATGACTTGACATTGGTCTTGACAATGATTTTTTTAGTCATCACACCAAAATCTCAGACAACAAAATCAAGAATATTAATAAACAAGTAGGACTTCATCAAACTAAAAACCTTCTCACAGCAAAGGAAACAACAAAATGAAAAGTCAGTCCATGGGTTGAGAGAAAATATCTATGAACCATATTTCTAATAAGGGATTAATATTCAAAATATAAGGCTCTCGTAGAACTTAATAGCCCAAACTGAATAAACTGATTAAAAAATGGGCAAAGAATATGGACAGACATTTCTCCAGTGAAGACATAAAAATGTTCAACAGGTATATGAAAAGGTGCTAAACATCATGAATCACAAAATACAAATCAAAACCACAATGAGATGCTACCTGACACCTGTTAGAATGACTGTTATAAAAGACAGGAGATTAGTATTGGCAGGGATGTGGAACAAAGAGAATTCTGTGGTAGGAGATCCTGTCATTTGCAGCTACATGGATGAAACTAGAGGACATTATGCTTAGTGAAATAAACCCAGCACAGAAAGACAAGTGTTGCATGATTTCACTTATGTATAAAATTTTAAAAAATATCAACTCTTAGAAGCATAGAGTAAATGGTGATTGGTAGGGGCTGGAAGTGGAGGATGGATAGAAAAGGGAGATGTTGGTTAAAGGGTGCAAAGTTACCTTTTAACAATTAGACAGGAAAAGCAAGTTCTGGAAATCTGTACAGCATGGTGACTGTAGTAAGTAATAATGTACTGTATTTTTGAAAATTATTAAGAGAATAGATTTTATTTTTTAAGATTGATCAAGTAAAGCAGTGGGATTGGAGAAAATAGATTTTAAATATTCTCTTCATCAAAAATGATAAGCATGTGAAGTTATGGATATGTTAATTAGCTTGCTTTAATCATTGAACAACATACACATATAGCAAAACACCACATTGTATACCATAAATATATACAATTTTTCATTTATAAATTAAAAATAACAAAAATATATTTAAAATATAACTGTGAGATGATTGATAAGTTAATTTGATTGACTATAGTACTAATTTTATTATCTATATGTATATTAAAACATCATGTTGCACATCCAAGTATATATTAATAATAAATTCACCACAACAGCTATCTATTAGTCATCATATTATTGTCTCTTTTTTATTTAATTGTTGAATAATATTCTTGAATTTGTTAAATAAGTACAACATGTCTATGATATATCCCCTTGTTCTAACTTGATTAATATTGTATTTACTATTCTTACTTTTATGTATATTAAAGATGTAATCCTAGTTATAATATTTCATGATCCAGTTGAAGAGGCCTTTTCTTTTGACATTCTTTGAAGAAGTTTGTTGAAAATTGTTAAGATTTCTTAAATTTTTTTACTATTTTATATATTTTACCAGGGAAGACATCTTGTTCTAAGGATTTATTTGCAGAATGTTTTTTTTTCAAAATCACAGCCATAGTTCCTATAATACTTAGACTTCACTTCTTTTTTCAGTTTCTGCAGGAAACAATTTTCTCTGTTGATTAGATTTTGCTTTCATTAATTTTAGCAATTTTATTGTATATGTTTTTCTAATTCCTTTGCTATTTTCTATTTGCTATTTTTCTGCCTTTTTATGTACATACTTATATGCTTAATTTATTTAGTTTTTTTTTCCTTTTCTTGAATATGCTCATAATGATATGAATTTCTGTGTAAATATAGCTTGAGATACATCTCACAGCATTGATGTGTCATTTTTTCATTCAGTTGAAAATACTTTTTAATTTTCCATTTGTATTTTTTCTTTGTCCTGCCATTCCACTAGAAATAAATTCCTAGGCCGGGTGCAGTGGCTCGCAACTCTAATCCTAGCACTCTGGGAGGCCCAAGTGTGTGTGTGGGGAATTGCTCGAGGTCAGGAGTTCGAAACCAGCCTGAGCAACAGGGAGACACCATCTCTACTATAAATAGAAATAAATTAATTGGCCAACTAATATATATAGAAAAAATTAGCCAGGCATGGTGGTGCATGCCTATAGTCCCAGCTACTCGGGAAGCTGAGGCAGTAGGATTGCTTGAACCCAGGAGTTTGAGGTTGCTGTGAGCTAGGCTGACGCCACCGCACTCACTCTAGCCTGGGCACAAAGCAAAACTCTGTCTCAAACAAACAAACAAACAAACAAAAAGGAAATATATTCCTTGATTGTCTAACTTTTTCTTAATAATTTTGGTTTTGATTCCTCCGTTGTGACCTCCCTCTTACCAGAGATTATGCTCTGGATAATGTCTATCCTTTATAAATTGCTGAGGGATGCTTTGTAACCAAGGTCCCCAGTCCCAGGTCTGCTGCCTGTGAAGGACAAGGCCACAGAGCTCCGCACCACCCCCACCTCCACCGCAATATGTGTAAAAATTGTCTTCCATGAAACTTAGGAAGGTGAGCAGCAGGCGAGTGAGTGGAGCTTCATCTGTGGCCCTCCCCATCACTCCATCACTGCCTCAGCTCCGCCCACCCCTAACCCCTCCCTACCTCCACCCCTAACCCCTCCCTACCCCCACCCTCAGCCCCTACACCTGCAGTCCATGGAAAAATTGTCTTCCATGATTCCATAAAACCAGTTCCTGGTGCCTAAAAAGTTGGGCACCGCTACAGTTTATAACACATGTAAGCAATTTTCACAAATGTTCCTTGTATCTTTAAAAAGAATGTGAATTCTGACTTTCTAGAAAATATTTATGTATATGTATCAATTAGATCAATATCGCTCATATTTTCTATATCTTCATTAAATTTTCATTATCCTTGGATTTTTTTTCTATCATCCATTAAAAGGTTTATTTCCACCATGATAGCAGATAAATCTCTTTCTTCTTATATTTCTGTACATTTCTTCTTTACACATTTTGAAAATATACAAAATATTGAATAGATACAGAATTAGAATTGTGATATCTTGCCTACAGGTTGAGAAACATTTGGAAATGCTCATCTATATCTCTAATAATTCTTTGATTAGTGTTTTCATATTGTACTATTCTCTAACCTTATTTTTTTAACATTTTGTTTTATTAAGCTGTATTGCTGTATTTCTTTAATAGTATGTAATTTTGTGGTTTTATCTTTTCATCTAGTTTAACATTCTAGGTCTTTAAACCAGACTATTTAATCAATTTACATTTTATCTAATTATGGCTATTTTTAAGTTTACCTACCAATTTACACTTTGTTTTCTACTTGACCCAATTGCTTATGTTCTCTTTGGTTGCCTACTGTGTTTTTTTTAATTTTAATTGAATAAAATATTAACAATTATTTAATTCCTTCATTAGAATGTTAGACATATATACTTTTACTGCTTATTCAGTGATAACCAAATATATAGATATACACACATTAGTCATCCTTGAGGTTTTGCTGTCTATTCATATTTAAACTATTGATAAATATTTTCCATATAAAATAAAAGTATACCAAAAAACATGGTTATATGTATAACCAGGGGATCCTGCATTTGGGTATGTGGGTATGTCCGTATGAGTTTCTGATTAATTTTTCTATAAACATATATTCTTAGGGAAAGCATGAAGGTACATATGTCCAAATGCTAACAATAGGGAATTTATTTGAGAGATTGATCAGAAGTGGTGCTTATTTTCTTTTTTTGGCTTATTTTTATTGTCTTTTTTCCCAACTATACCAGAGATATATAATAAAAGTCTGGTTTTTTTTTTCTGTGAGGTTTTTTTAGCTTCATATATACACTATTAAAATTCATTGTTAATCCACTCTATTTGTTTAAAAAGTCTCTCTTTAGTGTTTGTGATGGCTTTTACACATCAAAGAAATTATTATAACCTAGTTATATTTCCTATAATTTGTTCACACTTTTGAGACACCTCTTATGGTAGAGGAAATTATCCTATTACTGTATATGACATTGGAGCCAAAATTCAGAGCATTCCATGACACTAATGGTATTCATTATTGTAACTAGTAAATATTTTCTAGCATGTAAACATGATACATACTGAGCTATAATGTTTAAAGCTCTCCTAAATTTTGGAGAGCTTTTCGTCATATAGGAAAATGTATATTTCTTAGTTTTGCTTAATATTTGTCACTACATAAAACAGTACTACCATGATTTTATACTAAGGAAAATAGACACATTATTAGAATTGAAAATGTATAGTTAAAAACTTACACTACAGGTTGATGCTGGTTGTGATTGCTTTGGTATGACTATAGTGGTTCCTTTTCAATTCTTCATTTTCTAAAATTTTCTAATGATTTTAGAATACATTTATATTAAGAATAAACTTAAGGATAATGCTTTATGTTTGCAAATAACTATAAATTCAGAGATATCAGAGAATAACATCTAAATCAGTTATATTTTATGTACTACTCTATATAAATATCACTAAAAGTAGATATAATGATAAACTGAATTTTAACTTTGTGGAGACATAATTGTATATATGTAACATGTTTTATCAATCAATAGCACACATGTGCATATGTCACTAATTTCATGGGTTGAGTGTATAGTTATGTGACAAATAAGTCAAAATAGTTTAGTATTGTAATATCTTGTGGTATCAGAGAAATGTTCCTCAAGTACATATATGTAAAGTGTCATCCTGTATTTGTTTAGTAGAAGGATATACATGGTGTTATGGGGACAAATAACTAGGGACAAACATCAATTCACAGAGAGGTTAGAAACAGAAATGTGAGGAAGAAATATTTGAACTGAATCTTGGGAAATGAATTAATTTGAAAGGAAAAAGAAGTAAGAATAAATACCAGACAGAGAAGAATAATGAGCAAATTAAGAAAAGTATTTAAAACATGGCAATTAGTAATAAAGATTTTATGTGATGAGATTTTCATCCTGATCAGGATTTAAGGTCACCTCATGTAGAGGCAAAAAATGATAATCATAAGATAGTTTGGGGCCAGATAATGATTCTGTTTATTAAAGTCAGAATCATATTCCAGTGTTATAGGATATTCTAACAATGCCTTAAACAAAGAAATTATTTCATCTGCATTTAAGAAAGATAACTCCGGTCTTAAGTTTAAGGAATAGTGGGGAAGCGAAGAGCGTCATTTGGAAATGGGCTACTGGGAGACAGGTCTTCTAGACTATGTTGATTTGTGAGATGCTTCACTTTGAGAGAGAAATACAATAAAGTATATTTGTAGGAGCATGAGATACATAAATTACAGTTTTTGTTTTGAGCTATGACTCTTTAATCCTTTTAGAATCAATATTGCTTGAGAATAGTTGCTTTCTTGGAAAGCCACCACTAGACCTTATAAGATACTGCATGTTTCACAAGCGTTGGAGTATAATTTTAAACTGTTCATAGAAGTCTAAATTGGAAGAACCATAGTTCAACATTTCCACATATTCACCTCAACTCCCTTGACTTAATTAAAAAAAAAAAAATAGGAAGAATATTTGGCTCCTTGAAGAATAGGTTCTGCATAAAACATTCATTTTTTATGCATTTTTAAGCTGCTGCATAAAACATTCATTTTAAGGGGACAAGAGGAACTGGACCTAGTTTAGGAAAGGTTCTAATAATTGAGGATTTCCCTGAAATATCAGAAAGAAGCTTTCTGTTCTAGACACTTTCCACATTTTCAAGTTCTCTAAGCTGAAGTTTGTGGGACAGATGTAGCAAGAGAGACATAAGAAGGACTCACCAGGTGATCCCCTTGAAAGCTTGGTTTTTGGCAGTGACTAGTTTGAGTGATGAAATGTGCAGCTCAAAATAAGTGAGGCACTCACCAAGGGGAAAGGAGTCATTTCTTTGAGGTTTATCCTGCCAGGGTCCTGGGTTGATTTTGAAGGTTGCTCAAAAAGTGACATACTCACAGTAACTGAGGCCACTGATCACTTTTAAGTAGCCAATACAAAAATCTTTATAAAGTTTTATGGAAACAGCAGAAAGGGATATATAATAATTATTAAAAAATAAAGACTGAGGACACTCTTAACACTTTTACAATTAGCTGGTTACTTTCAATTTTTCAAAAGCTGTTAAATATTACAATATCTTGTGTTGCTAGATGTTGAATTAGCATGAACAAAAAATAATTGTTCCATCATCAAATTGCTGAGTTTGAATATTTGCTTCTGTAGAGCCCTATAGTATGTTTGGCATGGACAGTCTTTTCCCTGTTTGATTATTTAAGTAACTTTTGATGTACCTTGTAATTCATTGAGTTATCATAATTCAAAATGTTTAGCTTTTCTTAAAAGTATTATAGTTTTTTAAATTATACTTTGGCCTTATCTCTAAGGTGAAATTTCTAGGCCTTTTTATAGTTACATATTATTTGAAATTTATTTTATGCTAGCATAATCTAAATAAAATACATAGCTCCTTTTTTAAACATGTTTTAATAGATTTGAAAATGTCTGTATTGAAAAGATCAAAAACCGGAATGAATATTTATTCATTTTTATCATTATTTTTAAATACATCAAAGTATTGAATGGAATGCAAAAAATGCTAAGCTGAATTCATCATTATATATTTCTGTTTTATGAATAAATTAGGAAGAGAATTATTCAAATTGTTTCTTGAATTAATATTAAAAGACTAGTCTTCTTAGCAATAGGCCAGTAAATTGCAGAGTAAACTAGAAAGATCTGCTTTTAAATAATTGGTATCACCTACAGTATACATAGATAAAGGAGTTTATTCCATAAATATATTTCCTTGGGAATCTACTAAATAAATGTAAGAATTTTTGTTTGGTCACATTGTTTTGTGTTGCATTATGAATAATTTAAATAATGCTTTTAAATAATTTCCAAAATGTACACATAAGATAAATTAATATTAACCAGTTACCAGTTACCATCAGTTGGCAAAATAAAATATATTAAAGTGGAAAAGGTTGGTAATATAGCAAAATATCACCAAAAAAAAAGCAAGACATAAAAATTAATCTGTGACTCTAAAAGTTCCAAATTATAGAATATTTTAATAAATAGTTGTCCAAAACAATTGCATTTATCCGTAAATATCATATGCATTACTTATCTGTTAATGTAATCTCCTAAAGTATTTGGACACTTTTTATTATCCCAAATGGTTTAATAAATATTAATCTAAAGTGTTTATTTGCTAAGTAAAAACTGGTTAAATACATAGAGTAAATCTTGATATCAACAAGCCTTTACTGTTCTGCTCTAGTTTCCCACTAGAAGTCAGAGTTGATGCTGCCTTACTATGTATGCAATTGAAATTAATCTCTATCAAGTATATTCTCTTAAAGATGCTTTTGGTACCCAAACTTTTACTTCTAAAGGATTATACCATTAAACATTTAATATTTTGAGTTGTTCAATTGTCTTATAATTGAAATATAGAATAGAATTTGAAATTGAGGATTAGTCTGGTAGATCGTTGTCCAAGAAACTCAACATGCTTGCCGAGAGATGGAAGAAAACTGTGCATTAGAAATATTACTAGGAAGTGTCTGTGGACTTTCATTTACTGATAAAGGAGCTTCAGAGCATTTAGGTGCTTCTGAAGGTGCTTCCTTGCATGAATAGTTGTTGAATTTGGTGTTTGTGCAGAGGGACATTAGCTGGAGGTTTCTATTCAGCCACATTTCTCTGCCCTCTTTCACATTTAGGAAAGGCCACCCAAAGGTCAATGTGTGATCACCATCTCTAAAATTAGTTTATTTCTTCTTTATTTAAAAAAAAATTACCCGTGTGTTTAAGCACTGAATTTTTCATATTGTCTTCTAATTGTGGAGTTAATGAAATAGGAACCAAGCATTCTCCTATTTGTCTAATGCATTTCAGAAATATTTATCTAGGTGAACAAGTCTAATTACTTTTAACTCTATATTTAATTCTCGAAATACCTTATAAAATATATGTCTTGAAAAACATGTTTTTCCTATACTTTTCATTTTGTTTATTTAAAAGGTGGAAAATTATTTAAGTTTTTATATATATTCTGACAAGCTATAGGCCATAGTTTATTGATTCTGATCCATAGAAGCCATTGTTATTAATTTTTTTCTGAAGGTAAAAGGGCACCTTCATCCAACTAGCAGTAAAACCAAGGTTCATATTAGGAAAAAATATTGGAAGGTGATTTTAAAAATGGAATGACTTAAGTTGAGAATAGAATATTTGGGGAGAAAAATTACAGTTAGGTATGTGAAAAATCATGTCCAGATAGGTTTAAATACAGCACCTTCTTGGCAGGGAGTATGAGTCAGTACTGGATCTGTTCTTTAAAAAGCTAAAAATAGAGTGGTATGTGTGCCCATAAAGAGTGAAAGAAGCCAAACTATGCTTTAGCTGTCATAGCAATCCTTAGAGAATAATGGCCCAGTTTGAGATTCTGCATTTTAAGAATAGTATCCAATGAAAAAGAGTGCTCAGAATTAAAGACTTAAAAAATGCAATCCATAAGAAAGAAAAAAGTAATTTTATAAACTTTAGAGGAAAAGAAAGAAAATGTATATAAAATGGACTCAAAATGGAATATAGGTTAAAATAAACAGGCAGGGCAAGGTGGTTAATGCCTGTAATCCCAGCACTTTGGGAGGCCAAGGAGAGAGGATTGCTTGAGGCCGGGAGTTCGAGACCAAGCTGGGCAACATACTGAGACCATGTCTCTACAAAATAGCCAGAAGTGGTGGTGTGTGCCTGTAGTCCTAGCTACTCCGGAGGCTGAGCCAGGGGGACTGCTTGGTCCTGAGAGTTGAAGATTGAATAAGCTGTGATTGTGGCACAGCACTCCAGTCTGAGAGACAGAGTGAGACCCTGTCTCAAAAAAATAAAAGAATATAAAAATAAATAAACAAAAATAATCTTCTCCCCCAAAAACCAAAAAAATATGGCTTAAACTAGACAATTATTTTGGTTGCAAAAGATATAGTTGGGCAAAAGCAAGGAAGATTCAATGAATTATGTATCATTTGTAAAAATTTGTCCAAAAAATGTATGCAAATAAATAAAACTAGCTCTATTTTTTTCATAATTGAATATAATGCTTATCTTAATGCTCAAGTTCATCTTGTGGCAAAAACAATCCTACCAATGTCAATAAATCAATGAATTCAGAGTCTTTTTAATGAATTCAAGGAGATGCTATTCTTTCTCTTCATTTTCTTGTGCTTTTGATGAAGTCCTGAATGATTTGGGTACAGAGGTGCAACTGGCAAGTGATCATCATCTTTCACTGCTGCCTTTGTTTGATATATATTTATACAATCCTCTTGTTTACACCCAATTCATTCAAAATTTGAATTCAGATAATGTGATACCTCCAGGTTTGTTCATTTTACGTAGGATTGCTTTGGCTATGGAATCAGGAATAAATGTAAATCTTGAACAAACCAGTTATGAGAAGTGAGATTGAATGAGTAATAAAAAAAGTCCTCCAAAAAAAAAAAAAAAGCGCAGGACCAATTCTATCAGACATACAAAAAACAACTACTGCCAACTGCTGAAATTTTTCCAAAAGATTGAGAGGGAGAAAATCCTCCCTAATTCATTCTGTGAGGCCAGTGTTACTCAGATACAAAAGCCTGGAAAGAATTCAACAAAAAAAATAAACTACAGATTAATATCCCTGATGAACTTATATACAAAAATCCTCAATAAAATATTAGCAAACTGAATCCAACAGTACAGCAAAAAGGTAATTCATCATTCAACTTGTATGTTTCTAGAAATTTATTCATTTCTTCTAGGCTTTAAGTTTGTGAGAATAGACATGTTCATGGTAGCCTCAGATGATCTTTTGTATTTTTGTGTTATCAGTTGTAATATCTCATTTTTCATTACTGATCAAGCTTATTTGAATTTTCTCTCTTCATTTCTTTTTAATTTAGATAGAGATCTACCAATTTCATTTCTCTTTTCAAAAAACCAATTATCTATTTTGTTGATCTTTCCTATTGTTTTGTTGTCCCAATTTCATATAATTTTAGCTCTGATCTTTGT
The DNA here is from genome assembly GCF_040939455.1 of Microcebus murinus. NCBI lineage: Eukaryota > Metazoa > Chordata > Mammalia > Primates > Cheirogaleidae > Microcebus > Microcebus murinus. Next base: position 75,046,265 of record NC_134114.1, read on the forward strand.
TATTTCTTTTCTTTCACTGGTTTGGGGTTTGATTTGTTCTTGTTTTTCTAGTTCCTTGAGATGTGATGCTAGGTTATTGCTTTGTGATCTTTTAATCTGTTTGATGTAGATGTTTAATGCTGTAAAGTTCTCTCTTAGCACTGCTTTTGTTGAGTCCCAGACATTTTCACATATTGTTGTACTAGTTCTATTAATGTCAAAATTTTTTTTAATTTCAATCTTAATTTCTTCATCAACTCAAGTATCATTCCAGATATTTGTATGATTTTGAGAGTTCCTCTTGGAATTGATTTCTAGTTTTATTCCATTGTGGTCTGAGAAGACACTTTATGTGATTTTTATTTTTTAAAAATTTATTGAGATGTTTTATGGGGCCTAATGTATGGTCTACATTGGAAAATGTTCCATATACTAATGAGAAGAATGTAGATTTTGCAGTGGTTAGGTATCATGTTCTATAAAAGTCTATTAGTTTTATTTGTTCTAGAGTCCAGTTTAAGGTCAGTGTTTTTATGTCTATTTTCTGCATTGATGATCTGTCTAGTGATAGCAATGGGGTTTTGAAGCTCTTTCTATTATATTACTGTTTATCTTTTCCCTTAGGTCTGTTAGTATTTGTTTTATGAATATGGGTGCTCCAGTGGTGGGTGTACATATATTGAGGATTGTTTTATCTTCTGTTGAAATGATCTTTTAATCATATGATGATCTTCTTTGTCTTTTTTCTTTACTATTGTCTCCTTTATCTGATATAAGTATAGCTACTCCTGCTCACTTTTGGTTTCCAATTGCATAGAATATCTTATTTCCCTCCTCCTTGCCTTGAATCTACAAAAATACTTATCAGTTATGTGCATTTCTTGAAAGCTCTGTTTTTTAATCCATTCTAAAAACCTACATATTTTAAGTAAGACATTTAGTCCATTAATATTCAAAGTTAATATTGATATGTGAGGTTTTGTTCCTGTCATAATGTTGTTACCCAATTGCTTTGTATTCTCAACTTTGAAATTATTTATAGTATTGGTGTGTTTTATGATTTCATGTGTCTTTATGATGGCAAGTATTGACATTCCATTTCTATGTTTAGAAGTCTCAAGAGCATTTTTGATAGGGCTGGTCTGGTGGGGACAAATTCCTTTAGTGTTTGCTTATCTGGGAATGACTATTTCTTCTTCATTGATGAAGCTTAAAAAATATGGAATGCTTCATGAATTTGCATATCTTCCTTGCAACGCTAATTTTCTCAATCTGATAAATGACATCCAAAAGACCCTATAATTAAGTTATTGAATAATTAACAATTATTGAATTAATCAAACACTTCCTAAGTTAGCAACTACTCAAAAATGTCAACCTTCTCATCTTCTATACAACCTCACACAAAGGTCCTGGTCAATGTAGTAAGAAAAAGGAAAAAAATCCATAAAATTAGAAAGAAAGGCATTAATATGGCATATGGCCTATTTATATGGCCCATTAATATGGCCTAAGTATTCACATAGAATACTTAAGGAGTTTATGGAGCTTGGAAGTCAAGATTGTAAATTACTAAGCTTTTTGTATTTTATCAGCAAAAAATTAAAGAATGTAATTTTTTTTTTTTTTTTTTTTTTTTTTTGAGACAGAGTCTCACTTTGTTGCCTAGGCTAGAGTGAGTGCCGTGGCGTCAGCCTAGCTCACAGCAACCTCAGACTCCTGGGCTCAAGCGATCCTTCTGTCTCAGCCTCCCAAGTAGCTGGGACTACAGGCATGCGCCACCATGCCCGGCTAATTTTTTCTATATATATTAGTTGGCCAATTAGTTTCTTTCTATTTATAGTAGAGACGGGGTCTCGCTCTTGCTCAGGCTGGTTTTGAACTCCCGACCTCGAGCAATCCGCCCGCCTCGGCCTCCCAGAGAGCTAGGATTACAGGCGTGAGCCACCGCGCCCGGCCTAAAGAATGTAATTTTAAAAATCAAATTTTCCTTGGCATCAAACTCATAAAATGCTTAACCAGCTCTACTAAAATATTCAAAATTTGTTGAGAGAAATTAAGAATAAAAATAGGTTAATAGTTTGAAAGAATAAATACTTCATATGTCAATTTCATAAAAGTGATATATAAGAGTCAACTTCAATCAAAATAGTGAATTAAAAAATGAAGGCAGAAATGATCAACTTAACCCTACTTTGACAGTCTTAGAAACTCTAAAGTGATTTTTACAAATCTCCCTTGCATATTTTTGTTCTGAGGTTTTATAACCGTGTGACATATACAGAACATTAAAATTAAAAAATTAATTATTTATATGGTCAGAGTATTTGGAGGTAAAAGAATTTTCAACATTTTAGAAGTTTATGTCCTATTTGATGGACTAACTCATATTTTAAAATTTCTTTAACATTTAACAGAGAATTTTCTTTAAAAAGATACTCAATGTGTGAAGATAATATGAAAGACAAAAAATTAATTATAATTAATAATGATAAATATTAACTAAGAAACTACTAATATTCATCCATAGTTTTAGGTCCTGGGCTTAATCTAGTGAAGGGCTCACTGTAAACTAGATGAATCTTGTTCATTCTTAAACTAAAGCATTTTATTTACTTACCAAATAGTGTTATTTTTTTTCTAGCTGGGTTATTCAAATATATTTTTAAAGTATACTTAGTCATAAGGTTAAGCATGAATTGATAGAGGATAGAAATTCAGACAATCTGAGCAACATAAACTAACTTCCATAAATGAAAACGTATTCTGGGACGTTCATGCAACTCTCTCTCTCTAAATACCACTTAAAGCTAACATCTCTGTATTTTCATCTAATTCATAGTACAGATTTAATATTTACTTAACTGAATAAACACTTTTAAATATTTGTTTTGTTTCATTCAATGAACATGACACTGAAAAATTAGAACTGAGCAACAAACAGCTTCTTACAACTATGAAACAATGATGCACAAATTGGTGGTAAAAATTTGAAGTTACTTGAGCACAGAAAAATAGCAATGTTAACACAAAAATTTATGTAGGATCTTTTTACTTTAAACAGAATAACACACAGTTTCATTCAAGCTTGTCAATATTTTTTTTTAATTTGAGTAAATATATATCTAATGAAAGATGTGTGTGTAAATATGGAGCTTAAATTCACATTGTACTGCTTGATTGACTTTGAGCGTTCTTGTGATCACCTGCTTAGAAATTTCTGGTTAGCTCATTTGAGAGCTTTTGATCTATCAAACTTACTGAAGAAAAATTGAATCATGTGGCCCAGTTGAATCATCTGGCATATTTAATTAATGTTCTTATAATGACCATTGATTTCATAGCATTTATAATTTAAGAAATCTTGCTGTCAGTTTTACCAAGGTGTTTAGAAATAGAAATAGCCACTCGTTCAGGGTTTGATTAGTAATCTTTAACAAGCCAATTTTTTTCCCTCTCTTTTGTTCTCCTCAGGTTTCCACCAAATATTTGGGATTTCTTGCTAAATCAAAAGCCAGAAATCACTGTAGAGGTAAAAATGGGAAATAAATATAATTTTTATGATTGTATTCATGTCAACCATATTTATCAACCATGAATAAGTTAATAAACAAATGCATTTGCATATACAGCTAAGTTAATATTTAATCTAAAAACTAAATATGTAAAGAAATTTTAGTGCCATCCATAAGGTACATACTAAGTGCCACTCTGTTAGGTGATTAATATACATTATGTTTAATTCTTACAGCAACTGCACAAAGATAATGAGAAGTTTCTCATTGCATGTGAGAAAACTGAGGTTAAAGAATATTTGCTTGAACCTGTACAACAAATAGAGAAGATTAAAACCAAGTGTTTCTGGCCCCAAATCCAGTTCGTTCTTTTGTGCTATGGTGCACACAGGTGACAAATGTAAAAGCAACTGGTTCATAGTTCTGTTTTATTTTACTGAATCAAGATTTCAAAGTCTAGTATGTGTTTACAGGAATTAAAGCTAAATATTGATTTTGCATAATGACTTAAGAACAGTAACCCTGGCACTCTTTTCTTTAGCAGTATCAAAGGTATGCATATCTACCGGAATTCTCAAAATTGCTAGTCTCAGCACTGTTCATTTGCCTATAAGTCACCAAATAGAAAGTCTTGATTTTTTTTATTTCTAACTGTACTACATAAAACTTCTCCTCCAATGAAAAAGACCTTGATAGGAAAAAATATTAACAAATGTATTTTCCTGTTTCTATTATCTAAACTTTCTACTTAGTTTCTTCTATTTTAAAAAAAATAGAGTTTGAGCTTTATGTCATGCAGAGGTGGGAGAGAAATGAAAGGAAGAGAAATAAGAAAAAAAGTACTGGTATGTTCTATAAAGAAAAGTTGAGCAAGCCAAAAGAGCTAGAAATTCTTGGAATAAGGGAGTTGCGGGAATGAATCAAGTTTAGTGGGATGACATGAAAGTGTTGAGATATCTGTGATAAGACAGCTTAGAATATAGATTTTCTAGATATTGGGCAATGAAAATATTAGATATTTAAAAGGAGAAAGAGAATTTATGAGTTCACAAAGGGGGATTTTTTGGAAGGTTTATGCCCACATGTTTTGCTCTCTGGGTTTTATGACCCTTATGTAACTGTTCAATAGACCAAGGAATTGTTTATTTTTCTTGTGGTAATACTTTATTCTATCTTTGTATATGTGAGCTTGTCAATTGTCACTGCTAGAGCCTGTTCAACAAATCTCCTTTGTAATATCTCTGTAAGGGAATAAAAGATTTCCACCTCTCAAACTCCATATGAAAAGAAAGATTGTATCTGGTTATATTTACTATCAATTGCTTAACATAAAAAAGAGGGAGGCAAGTTACCTCACTCACATACGGGGTAAAGGAAATGATTGAATCTCTCTGTCCTAAGTCAGGGCTATGAGTAGAGCATAATAGAATTGTTTTAAACACTCCTAAATTTTTTTACCTTTTGAAGGAGAATGATCTCACCAGGTACCTGAAGTACCTGTGCAGATCAGATCTGATAGTTACTTAATACACATTAAAATTTAGAAATTAAATATTTTTTGATCAGAGCACTTTACAGTAAAAAATTTCAGCAATTTGAAAATTTATATTTTATAAATATATTTTATTTATACTTTATATAAATATATTTATATTTTATTTGATGAACTAGAAACTTTAAAAAATATCCTATAACATTTTAACAAAGAATTTTCTCAGAAAATAATGTTCAATAGAGAAGATAATATAACATTTTGAAAGACAACTAATTAATACTTGATTAATAATAAATATTATTTTTTAATAATAATAATATTATAGAATAATAATATTATTTTTGACATTTTATTGAATATTTGTATCTTTATGAAAGGCTAAAATTTTATTTGCTGTTTATTTTTTAAAATACTTATTTTTTATTTCAGAATATTACAGGAGTGTACATGCTTTCATTACATAATTTGCTTTTGTACAGTTCAAGTTATAAGTGTGCCTTTCTCCCTGATAGTGTGCATTGTACCCGTTACTTGTGAATTTACCCATCCCTCTTCCTCACCCCCCTACTTGATTTACATTGCATTTTACTTCCAAATGTGCTCATAAGTGTTGATTGATTAGTTCCAATTTAGTACTGAGTACACATGGTGTTTGCTTTTCCATTTTTGTGATATGATACTTCACTTAGAAGAATGGTTTCCAGTTCCATCCAAGTTGTTACAAAAGATACCAGATCACTATTTTTTACATGGCTGAGCAGTACTCCATGATAGCAATAGATCACATTTTATTAATCCACTAATGTATTGATTGGCACTTGCGTTGTTTCCACATCTTTGTGATTATAAATTGTGCTGCTATAAAGATTCCAATACAAATTTCTTTTTTATAAAATGTCTTTTTTTTCCCTTTGAGTAAATACCTAATAGTGGAATTGCTGGGATCAAATGATAAGTCTACTTTTAGTTCTTTGAGGTATCTCCATACTACTCTTCATAAAGGTTTTACTAGTTTGCAGTCTAACCAAAAGTGTATAAGTATTATTTTCTCTCCATATCCATGCTGGCATCTGTTGTTGGGGACTTTTTGATAAAAGCCTTTCTCACTGGAGTTAGGTGATGCCTCATTGTGGTTTTGATTTGCATTTCCCTGATGATTAGAAATGTTGAGCATTTTTTCATGTATTTATTGACCATTAGTCTATATTCATTTGAAAAGTTTCTGTTCATGTTCTTTGCCCAATTTTTAATGGGTTCTTTGATTTTTTATCTTGCTGATTTGCATGAGCTCTTTGTAGATTTTGGATATCAGCCCTTTATTGGATGTATAGCATGCAAATATTTTCTCCCATTCTGTAGGTTGTCAACTTGCTCTATTGGCTGTGCAGAAACTTTTTAATTTGATCAGGTCCCATTTATTTATTTTTGTTGTTGCCATAATTGCTTTTGGAGTGTTCTTCATAAATTCTTTGCCTAACCCAATATCTATAAGATTTTTTCCAACATTTTCTTCTAGAATTCTTATAGTTGTATGCCTTTGGTTTAAATCTGTTATCTAACGTGAATTAATTTTTGTGAGTGGTGAGAGTTGTGGGTCCTGTTTTAGTGTTTAACATGAGGCTATCCAATTTTTCTAGCACTAATTATTGAACAGGGATTCTTTTCCCCAGGCTAAGTTTTTGCCTGCTTTGTCAAAGATCGGGTGGCAATATGCAGATGGTTTTATATATGGGCTCTCTGTTCTGATCCATAGATCTATGTCTTTGTTTTTATGCCAGTACTGTGCTGTTTTGGTTCTTATAGTCTTGTAGTTTAATTGTAGCCTGGTAAAGAGATGCCTCCTGATTTGTTCTTATTACATAGGGTTGCATTGACTATCTGTATTTTTTTCTGGTTCCACATAAAGCATAGAATGTTTTTTTCTAGATCTGCAAAAAATGACATTAGTATTTTAATGGGGATGGGATTGAATCAGTAAATTACTTTGTGTAGTATAGACATTTTAACAATGCTGATTCTGCCAATCCATGAGCATAATATGTTTTTCCATCTGTTTACAACATCTACAATTTTTTCCTCAGCAGTTCATAGTTTTCCCTGTAGAGGTCTTTCACCTCCTTAGTTAAATATATTCCTAGGTATTTTATTTTCTTTGTTGCTATTGTGAAAGATATTGGGTCTTTGATTCTCAGCTTGACTATTGTTGGCATATGTTTTCCAACATAAAATATTTATTATTAATGTATGTTATAGCAAGAAAAACTGGGTTACTTTTATTTCTAGTTTTAAAAATTATTCTAAATAATCCTTTTAGTGATTTTTTAATAAAACATATTTTCTTAGCTCGTTTGAAGTCAAAGTCATTAACTTTCAGACCATGATTCAGAATTGTACCTTTAGAAAAAATACTTGTCTACAGAATAGCAGGAGAGGAGCACTACTGCATTAGGAATAACTCAAGCAGTCAGGGTGAACATATAGCCAGAGATGTAACACTTGTTTTGCCTCAGTCAGTTTGGTCTATTCATTCACTGTCATATAAGTGATGACCAAAACTTAATATTGAGTTATTTTCAGACAAGACATATAGAAAAACATTTTGAATAATTTAGTACAATGGAGTGAGCATATTGACCTAATTATCAAGACTGGTTCTTATATATAATCAAATCTTTCATAAAACACTCAGAAAAGCATAAGCTTTATAAAAATAGTTGATAGTAATAATTCTCTTTTTTGCCGAAAGAAAAATGTAGTGCAGTAAACAGACCCATGTTTTGAATGTATTCAAATAATATAAACACTCTGGTTCATTGGACATCTTATATTCAGCAAAGTAATTGGGACTAACTGCTTCAGGAAAAAAAAATAGTATTCTGAAAATCATTTTATTTCCTTTTAGTTCTGCTTCAAAGACAGACTACTTACAAAGACACACTGCTTGCTCCAAAAGCAAGGTGGTTAATTACTAGTGTTATTCTACTCTGAGATAACATTTTAACTGGAATTACTCTAAAAGCAGGATGGATAGTTGCTCCATTTGCCAAATTTTAAACCTATATCAACAGAAGGTTTTATGAGTATTAAATGGATTGTAACTTCACTGTGTTCTGTAATTATTTTGTTTATTTGACTTAAAAAGGTAATAGTCATAAAATTGAATGTCTAATCACATTTGCTAAACTAACAAACTGCTACTAAATCATTTTGTAGATTAAAACAATTTTACAAATGTACCATGCCACTAAAAAAATGCCTTCATTATGTCTCTCAAATTTCAATGCCATTTTAAAGCAAAAGAAAGTTGTCTTATTTTTTTAAAAAAAGGAAGATAATACAATTGTAGTTAGCAAATTTTTAAGGTCCTCATCATGCTGTATGACAGACTGCACTGCACAGTTTCATGGATGTGTGAAAATTTCTCTCACCTGATTGGAAGCATAATAAGACAGTTACAAAAAGTTTAGAATTTCAGAATATTTCCTTTATGACATACAACATATAAGCCTGTGGAGAAAAAAAATTCACATTATGAAAAAGGCAGTATTCTCTCTTTTTTTTCTCTTTTTTTGTGGTGCAAGCATAGAAGTATAAAACAGAGCAAGCTAACATTTCTATGTCATTTACAAAGCCTCTTACTACAAACTTAGTTTCCTCAATTCTAATTGTTTTTCTACATTTTGCTTATTTACAGGTACTATATCTGTTTGGTGGGAACATTATGTGAAATGGTTTGCTACTGCACTTATCTTTTAACACCATGATCGATGACGTCATGTTAACAGCTAGAAATTTGCCATGGTAGATTACTTATATCACAAAAAAATTAGCAAATGTTACAAATCATTTATTAATTATAAATAAAATAAAATACAACTTAGCTAAATTCTGAGAATAAATTAGCTATATGGAATTTATTGCATTATACCACTTAGTATTATGATTTATTGTTATCTATAAATTGTATTCTACACATCCTGCACATAGTGCAGTTTATAATAAACATACATATATAATTTTTTGAAGAGGTGATTATTAAACATTTACCAACACATTACTGGCTAAATCTAACTATTGAAATGTTGATAGTTACATAAGGTGTAACAAGACAAGCACCTCAACTAAAAGACATAGATGGTCAGAGTTAATAAAAATTGCAGAGCCTACTATGTGCCTCATTTTAAGAGTCTGATTTTATAAATAGAGATACAAAAATATTTAAACATATATTGGAGATATATATATCCAATATATATCATACAAACCTTAAATAAATTGGTATCAGACAGTAGACTTGAATGTTGGAAACATTATTTGCAAAAACGAGGGAATTTCACAATTTGGAAATAGTTCATCTTCTAGAATTGAAATACACAACTAATATGCAATAGCATACTGTTAAAATACATAAGACACAATTGGCAAAACTAAAAGAAAAACTAGGAAACCCCAAAAAATGAGGCCATTTTAAGTCACTGTTCTCAAAAACAGTTTTATAAGAAGTAAAAAAAAAAAAAGCTGGTGAGAACATAAGACATTTAAACAATAATATAGGTAGAATTCACATAATAGCCATATAAAAAAACCTGAATTTATCAACAGCAGATTAAATGTTATAGAATGTGTTCTTTGTTACCATACAATAGCATTAATGTGCAAATTTATAACAACAATTTATAGAAAATCATCAAGTGCTTGGAAAGTTAAGAAAGATATCATTGCAAGAAACTCAGGGGTCAAAAAATGGAAATGAACTTAGAAAAAAATTGAATGAATGATGATTAAATCATGGAAGTGAAAACTTGTGGATGTTAAGGTTTGACAAGAGGTGTGTGTGTATGGGGAAACTATACTAAAGGAATATCACAAAAAGAGGAATTGATGAAAATCACCTATCTGACTCAAAAATTGAAATAAGTATTAAATTAAACCCAAAGGAAACAGAAAAGTAAACAATATCTAGCAATTAATGCAATTGAAAACAAATAATGAAATTGAAACATCTAACTTTTCAAAATGGTTACATATGAGGACAAAAGATGAAGAATAAATAAAAAACAGGGTGAGGAATTCAAACAGGAATTTGACCCTGCCTACTCTTTTATTTCTAAATAAAAGATATGAAGAAAATATAATAAAATTATTGAGATTAGATAATCAATGATGAGTATATGAGTGCTAAGTATATTATTTTTTATACTAAATGAATTATGACATAAAATAATCCCTAGATTTTCTATTCACATAAAAGCTAAATCTAGGAAAATTTAATTTATTCTAGTAAAAATTCATTTTTTTATTTTGACATATAAATTTCTTTACTTTATTGTGATTATTATGTAAGGTAGTCTATATTTCTTTTTCTTTCAGGTGTATAAAACTAATTATGCCAAGATGAATTAAGAAATAATTTTCTCCCACTGGATTTAAATGGCATTTTGTAGTATGTATAGTACTCATACACTCTTGAATAAATTCAGAAAATATTTCTGAACTCATTAACATGAATAGATCTTTTCAGCAAGGGAAACCAGGAAGGCCTTAAGAAAAATAGTATAATTGAATAGATATCATTATTTTGAAAATTAAAATAATGCATGAAGTAAAAAGAGAAAAACTCAAAATAAGAACTATTAAATTTCATATTAATCGTCTTTGGGGCTATTGTTGCTTTCTGGCTAACACTGACTTGCTTGCAAAAACCTGTAAGGGCTGGATTATGAATTTGTTTTCACTGGCAGGTGTATTTGTGAGTATTGGAAGACCTTATGTGTGACTCCACTTTGCACAGTTTCTTAATATAGATGATCTTGGTGAGACTCATCTCCAAGCCTACCTTAATTCTGTAAAAATTGAAATCTCTCTCTAAATCTGGCTTCCTTTTTTCTAGCCATTCTTTTTATTGATTGAGGAGTGAATGTGGTGATGATTAGTGGGACTGGTTCTAGCACCTTCCATAGGGGCTTTCTACTGAAGAGGCTGAGTGCAATGGTTAGAGATTCTCCACATTTTGTTTTTGGCTACCAAGTACTTTTCTCTCCACACTGAGCCTTAGCCACAACTCTGATATGATTGGGGAAAAAAATAACAAAACCCCATATATAAACTATAATTTGTATTAACAATACCAAATTCTTCTGTATATAGTAATTTTTCTCATTTTTAACTAGTTCCAGGTTCACAAATTGCCTAATGTTCTTGTACTGTCCTATTCTTCATGGCATATAAAATGCACACAAACAATTTTTCTTTGTAATGACACTTCTGATCAAGTTCCACATTCAGCCCTATGATTTATTCATTATTAAGTGCATTTTTAAAAAATAATGTTGCTTTTTAACTTTTTTAGTGCTTTGGACTGATAATTATTCATTTCTCTCATTTTTTTAAAATACAGTGGGTATTAATATTTATTCATTAATCAAAATGTACCTAGTTCTTCTGCTGTACCACATATTGGCTTAGGAAACACAAAATCAACAATTAGCAAGATAGACATTGTCCCTATTTTATGGTATTTTTATCTACATTTCTAGAGATTATTAATCTGGTATTAGCATTGTCTAAGAGAGTGCTGGCGTTGGATAAAAGATAATGATATGATAATGAAAGATTTCTAACAGAGCATTAAAATAAGAAATTTACAGCTGGCATAATCATTAATGTCCAAAGATAAATTCAAATATAACTGCATGTATTGTAGCTCTCATAGCATTACTATTAAAAATGGATTGTGCCATTTGATTTTTAGCAAAATGGAAAATCCAAGCTCTCATACATAATTAGGATTCTCCGTCCTATCATTTGTCATTACCAGACCAAACACTTATCTTTCTTGCACTTTTTTTTCTGAAGAAAACAGACTTGCAGAAATGTTAAATCATTGTCATAATGTTGTGCTGTAAATAAAATTCAGAAACAAGGCAAATAAAGCTATATTCTATCCTTAATATTAAGAAAGGAGCACAGTGGCAAAAAAGCAAGTGCATAATGCTGGTAATATGAGCAACTGTAGAACACTAAGAAATATGTTGTTAGTATGAATATATTGAGATCAAGAACATATTGAAGAGAGTCAGATAAATTAAAATATTTTCCTAGTTATATCCCATGCAGCAATGAGTGTTGCTTAAGATTTTGAAGTCATGTAAAAATAGAAATGAATATATCTGTCTCACACAATTCAAAGGGATGCTCTGAGACTCCAGCACACAAATTTATGTAGTTTCATATTCTACAAAAATGTATTGTGCTGTATAGAGTTATTATCAGTTCCTGATAGTTTATTTTCATTCATTATTTGGAAAACATGAGCTGAATATTTACATTTGAATTATTTAGAGTATCAGTCAAACACAACTGATAAAATAAAAATCATTTACTATTAAGCAAGAAATTACTTTAAAACATTCTGGGAAGTTTAAATAAAACATAATAGTGTTTTAATCATTGCATAATAACCCTGTGGAAGTTAGGGACCATAGCTCTGGGCACATCTTGAAAATTTCTCAAAGTCAATACTTTCTTTCCCACTTATATCCCTAATCAATATGTCTACTTAAGAAATATTTCATTTCTTACTTTTCCCGTAGCCCTATGATTATGAAAAATCAAGTCTTTGTTCATAATCTGTGGTTATGCTTATAACAATATTACTAAATATAGCAAATATAAACTAAGCAAACAAAAGGATCCTTCAAAATTAGTATGAAACAAATCCTTCCCATTAAACAATTAGTTATTTGAGGTATTTAAAGGGGAAGATAAACTACTATAGTGAATGTTGCAAAATATAAGGAGCACAGAATTTCTTTAGTTAAAAGATGTGTTACTATTTAAAATTTTTGTTGAGGCCCTTATGATATCACAGATTTACAGATTTATGAGTCTTTTGAAAAGTAGTTCATATAGTACACCATATATCCATCAATTTCCATTACAATTATCATTATTTTTGCTAGTACATATATTATGAATGAGTATAAATTTTCAAGCCTTTTAACCTCTCTGAGTATTAATATCCCTCTGGCTAAGACTCTTCCATACACCTTTCTATGGCTTGGACACACTGTCTTAAAGAGAAAATAATCCATTAATCAAACACATGTGTCTATTACATACCAGTTACTCACTGCTCTAGCTAGTGCTAATCTACCAATGACCTTGTAAAGAAAAATCTTTAATCTGATGAAAAATAATTTTATGAAATTAGATAGAAAAAAAATTAAGACAAATAAATAAGGAAAATATATGTAACTTTTAAAAGAGTAATAAGTGCAAAGAGGCCAAATAATGTGTGGAAGGAGAACAAGAATAATTAAGAAAAAGAGAGAAATAGGGTACCTACCAGAAAAGATTTATTGAGGAGGTGGCATTTGAGTGACAACCTAAAAGAAGTATGTTAACAATCCATGCTAATAATTAGAGCAAAGAATTGTTCTTAAGGAAAACAGTAAGTGCAAAGGCCCTGGAGTGGCAGTTGCCTGGAATGTTTACAAACCAGCAAGTAGTTTGCTATGGCTTGACCAGAATCAGGAGTGTTAGTGATAGAAGATTTCATTAAAGAAGTAATCAGAGCTTAGAAAATATACTTGCTTATGGATTATTTCTAGAATATTGGTTTTTACTCTTTGAGAAATAGTAAGCCACTGGGTTTTGAGATAAGAAATCTCTGGATCTGACATATTTTAGCAGACGTACTTTGGCTGCTATATTGTGAAGAGACTGTAAAAATGGTGAATAAAGCCAGGGTAGAGAGACCATTTTAAAGTGTACTATAATAATTCAGAAGAGAGATTTCGATAGCATGGGCTAGAGTGGTTGTAAAATGCCAACCAAGAGAGTGAACAAAAAGGTGTCATGTTTTAAATCCTGAAGTGGAGGAAATACTTTTAGCAACAGTTGTAATAAACTGTCTCAAATGCTCTTGACAAGTCAAAGAAGAGGACATAGTACTATTAGGTGTACCATCATTTATTACCTGTGGTTTTGCCAAGATCGAAACATCACCAAGAGTAAATATTTTCAGAAGTCAGGCTAATAGTTTAAAAATCATACAAGTCACTGCATTTTTTTTAACACATTATGTTTAATCAAAAATTTTAAGAATAAGGTTTTCATTAAAATTGTCTCCAAGTAATGTCTGCAACTATAATTTTATAGCTGATTTTATACTGAAATAGCTCAAAAATTTGATTTTATCAATTAAATTAACTCATACAATTTAGCTTTCTGAAAATGAATTTTTTTTTCAACTTGATTTTTCATCAAGAATCTTCAGAGGCTTGATTGTTCATTTAAATTATCTCAAATGTAGTATTTCTTAAATATAAGACTTATAACTTTTTGTTCAAGAATAGTTCAGGACACTAACTCAGTGCATAAAAGACATAGTCAATGTTTTGTTTTGTTTTTTTTCTATTTCCACCTTGGTACTCACATAGGCATAATTTGCATTTGTATGAATTAACATATATGCAGTCATTCAATACACATTTGTGCTTTTTTTTCCACTGGCATATGTCAGGTCCGGAGCTGAGAGGGAGACACACGAAGCTTCATGTGTAACAAAATGCTGTTTTATCTGAGCATCTGGGTGCAGATAGACGGGTGGAGGCCTAAAAGAACATCCACAAGAGAAAAGGGGAAAGCCTTGGATTTTATAGAGGATTTTTCCAGGGGTAGTACGCAACTGGGCCAAAACAGCTGTAATAAATTTTTTTCAAACAACCAATTTCTGGGACCCCTGTGTTTGTCTCATCCTGCAGATATAGGGGAGAGGGTAGCTTCATCCTTATGGGAGGGGGGATAGGATAGGAATGTCATGTTGCCGCAACTGTCAGTGGTCAAAGTTTGATTTGCAACCTCCAGATGCTCCAGACTCCTGCATCCCTGCCTCAGGCCAGTGTAGGGAGGCAGAGGGAAAGGCATTTTGTTCTTATCCCAGGTTCATAGGCTTTGTCTTTGGCAGAGATGGGACGATTGGAAGAGTTAAGCATAGTAATTGCCTGAACCTGAGAACCCATCCTTTAAAAGTTCTATATTTCTGCTTGTGTTCAGGAAATTTAGATTTTGAGATGAGAAAGTCTGCCATTTTTGCCCCTTTGCCAGCAAAGAAAAAATCGCTTTCCTCATTCCCAAAACATTTGTTCTCATTCTTCTGATTCAACCTTATGGATAAGTGATAAGCTTTCAATAACAAAAACAGTTTACTCATTGCAACATAGTCCATTTAGTCTAGACTTTTGAAAGCATCTGAGATGTACATGGACCCTCTACATTGATAGTATGTCTTCCAGTCATATAGTAGAATAAAAAATTAAACATTAGAAATTTTAGAGAATTTACATTCACTGGTAATTTAATTCTATTTCAAAATCAATACTTGCCTAATTTTTTATTTTTTATTTTAAGTTGTTAAGGATATGTATGTATGTGTGTGTATGCGTGTATGGTGGGGGCCTGGGTGTATAACATATAATAAAATATTTCCTCTAAATCCACAGTTAAACCTCTTTATTAATTTGAGTATGATGTATCTTTTGAAGTTCATATGGTAGGCAGAAGTTGAATATGAAATATAGAGAATTTTAAGAAACCAAAAATGTTAGATGATATCTCTCACCTTTTTTGTGGTTAGAAGTCCCACAATCTGCCATTTTCAAGCTGTAGTCATGTAATTCAGTCCAAGTCCGAAGACCGAGGAACCAGAAGGGCTAATGTCCAAGGACAAGAAATGATGATGTCCCAGCTCAGATAGAGCAATTTTGTCCTTGCCCTGCATTTTTATTGAATTCAGATCCTCAAGAGATTATATAATGCTAGCCTACATTAATGATGGTGATCTTCTGTGCTTAGTCTACAAATTCAGATGCTACTCTCTTCCAGAAATAACTTCACAGACACACCCTAAAATAATGTTTCACCAGCTATCTGGGTATTCCTTAGCCCAGTCAAGTTGACATATAAAGTTAACCATCACAAAAGGTAAGATACACTCACTGGCATGATTCTTTGTATTTCTTTTTTCTCCAGTTTTGTCTGCTTATATGATGACTGGATCTGCAGGAGATATCTTGCAGTCATGGGGAAAGGGCTCATTTACATTGGGCCTGTGAATAGTAGCAAATGCCTGCTAATTGGGCAAGAAAGATATACTTTTTTTTTTTTACTTTTTCTTTATAATTTTTACAGTGACATGTTCTACTGTTAGGAATAAATTCCATTGTATGAAATAGAAAACCTAATTGACAGTGGCTAAAACGAGTGTTTATTTATTCATTCATGATCAAAAATCCTAGGATTAGGGGAGCTACTGCTTTAAATTCATCTCCTCAAAAGGAAGGGGCCTGGTCTTCCACTATTTTTTTTCACATGGCCAAACTACCAGCATAGAGCAATCACTTTTAATCTCAAACTTTATACTTCACAAAACTTGAAAAACTGATGTTCTAGGTTCAAACATCATGTCTATTTTTAAGGAAGAAAGAGAGGCAGGCATTAGCATCAGTTGTTGATTTTCCTTTAATAAAGAGAGAATTTCCCCTGAGAACTTTTTATATACCTTGTGCTAGAAATTAGTTGCATAGACAATTGTAGCCAAAAGTGAATTTGAAAAAGTAGAACTTTACACTAATGAACATAATAATGGTTCTGTCCTGGTAAATCGGAGGGAAGAAGTTGAGCACCCAAATAACAGGTTCTTTCCAAGAAGAAACTTTTCCTTGTTTTTTTTCTTCATATTTTATTAATTTATATTTTAATTGACACATAATAACTATAGATTTTCCCTTTGATTATATATTTTATTCAAATATTAAGTATAACCCTGATTTTTATTTCTTCTTATTGTTAATTCCTGTCTTTATACTACAAAGACCTCTTCAACTATTTCATTTCTCCTAAGGGACCCAATAATGTTGCTCTAAATTTCTTATTTTTTATTTTATTTTTCTGTATCTCATTTAATGCTTCACTGGAAAAATTTCTTCTTACTTCCTTTTCAAATCCTCACCCTGCCCTCATTTTTATGACACTTTAAATGAAATGACTTTGTATCATATATACTAAAATTTTCAAGTTTTCCCCAAATCAAAAAATACTGGAATGTACTAAAACATACTAGAATATTATAATGTCCAGTGAATCATATGCTTTAAAAAAAAAATCCTAACAAGAAAGTTTTAATTTTATTATACTGAAAAGTATTAGGTTATGCAGAAAACTTATTTCTGAATACAAAAAAACAAATTAAACAGAAAATAATTATTTTTATAACTTATATGAAAACATTTATTTTCCTAAAGTAATGAGTATCAGTCAGGGTCTAAATAGGAAGATAGAAACAACTTCAAATGTTCAAAACAGAGAATATTAAATGTAGGACATTGGCCACATAAGTAAGGGAAGATACATGTCCCTAACAAGGGACAGGGAGATGACCCAGAATTTAATAGCAGTAGGAGGCTTCAACCTGCTGGAATGGAGAGGCAGAGGATGAATTTCAGGAGCTAGATTACTGGATGTGAGCTATAACTATGCTGGGACTATACAGAGGGAAATGGAACCATAAAGTAGACGGGAGCTATACCAGAAAAATTGATCTAAACAAAATTCTCAACTTCTTTCCTATCTCTTCCACATTGCCTAATCCATCAGTGCTACACTTTCATCAATACCAGTCAGAAATGGGTGACATAGGAACCTGACAAATACATTCTGTGAGAATCAGCACCCCTGAAAGACAGAACCAAACAGGGCAAGAAGAAGAGTAATATGAGGGCTAACAGCCTCACTAAGGGCAGCCATTTCCTGCCAGGTTGTGAAATCAAATTTATCAGAGTTACAGAAATGGAAAGAATATTATAAACAAAAAATAATAAATTGACTGTTCTATATATTTAGATTTTAGAAAATTTCAGATTCAAACTCTCAGAGTTAACAAATATTCCTTAATTACTTTTTAGTAGCATGTTGTATATCCAATGCTTCAAAACAATAGGCAGCACCAAGAAAAATTTTTTCAAGAATATATTTTTTTCTATTCAGAGTACATTTTGAAAACGAATGAATAGATCATGTTTTATTTCCCTTAACTTAAATTATTTATTCACCAAAAGAAGATAATGCAGCTTAGACCAATTTGCATAGGTAATTAAATATATATATATATTCCAGGTAATTTACAAATGTCTGCTTATGGGGAATAGTATCATGCCATGCAAGAAGTGAATTGAAATTTCTTTCATTGCTAAATGACTCAACAGTTAGCCCAATTTTTACCTTTGGGTTGGATAATATAAATAAGCTGCTTAACTCAAAATTATCCATATTCTTAAAACTCTATATTAAGAGAAATTAAATTAACTCTATATTAAGAGAAATTAAATGGCATTTTCTCTCAAAGACCCTTATATATAAACATAGCTCATAGTAGTTACCAATTTTATGACAAGTTAATCATCTAAACATCTCATACTAATGTGTTTTAAATTCACATTGAAAAACAAGAAAAATACATTGCTGACAAATATAGTAACACTAGCATATTTATAAGCCAAGACTTTAAGGTTCATAATGTAGTGTTTCAAGATTTTCATGCTTTTAAAAGAGTAGTCAATGATATTTATACAACATTTTAAAAGAGAAATACAGTGATATTTATTGTAGTTCAAAATGATCATAATATAGGGAATAATGAAAACATATTAATCTTGTTATTGTGTAAGCCAATAAAAATGTGATTTCAATGTGACTAGATGTTAAACATCAAATATATTCTGAATTTGTTTTTATCAATGAGACCTAGAAATCCCAGGGCTAACTCAACTAAAATAATTGCATAAATTTGGAAGAAATTATGTCCTTGAAACCATATTATTTTACATGTCTTACTAAATGAAGTAAGAAACGTGTGTTAGAAAGATTGTTACGAGTTGAATTCTGTTCCCGAAGATTTATATCTTGAAGTACTATCTGTCATTACCTCAGAATATAACTGTATTTGAACATAGAGTTTTTAAAGGGGTAATTAAGTTAAATTAGCATTAGGGTAGCCCCTAATCCAGTGTGACTTGTGTTCTTATAAGAAGAGGACATTAGAATACAGAGGAAAGCCCATAAGAGGGTACAGGGAGTAGTAGATGGCCATTTCCAAGCCAAGATGAGAAGTCTCAGAAGAAACACAACCCACTAACACCTTGATCTCAGACGTCTACCTTCTAGAATTATGACAAAATTAAATTCTGTTGTTTGTGCCACCCAGCCTGTGGTAATATGTTATGGCAGCCCTAACAAATTAATAAAGATCACAAACACAAAGCATTTTAATAAAGAAAAAAGATAATTTCCACATTGGTGATATACTCTTCTGTCCTAAATCCATGTCTTTTCTTGACTTGCATCTGCTAAAACAGTATTGTCAGCCAGGAGGCCTAAATTCTAGGCCCAATTTTGGCATAAAATTCTACTCTGCACCAGTTGGATGTCTTATAAAAGTAACAATTTTATAAAACATCAAGCAATTAGGCTAGATATGATAATTCTTTGACTTTTATTTCTGATTTTCAGAACACTATCAGTAACTGAACACTTCTCTGATGTCTTTTTGTTTGCATATTATCATTCTTTTGATATTATTTTTTAGGTCTATCTGTATTTTCATGGAATGAATGTCTAACTGAAAATGCCTTTATGCCAAACATCAGCAACATGGCAAAAAAGGAGGCCTCTGACTAGCTATCCACCTATAGATTCACCAAATAAACATTTATTCTATTCATGTATCAATTTCCTCTGAGGGAAAGTCAAAACCTATTTGAGACACTCCTACCCACTGTGCAACTGAGAAAATATTCACATTGAATGGGTAGGAGAAGGTGAGGCACACTTGACCACAGGCCCCACCCAGGCACTACAGCATAAAATCTGGAAAAGAATCCTAGCTTTTCGGCATGGAAAGGAGGGTTTGGCACTCACATATACTGCCATAACTCTAAGGTCCTCCTTAATTTGGCTCTTAATTCACTAACTCTGGGAGCAGGGGGAATTAGGTTTACTCTTATATTTCTAATCCATAGGAAAAACTGTCACAGTTTTATACAGGTACGTAAGCACTTCCAGGAGCCTGCTTCCCAGTAGCAGTGCAGAGAAGATTCTTGAAAACCCAGTTCTCTGTTTCTACCAAGAAGGCATTCATTACAAACTCTTCCTACTTGGTGATCTGGCTTCTAAATAATTAACATGGGGGAGGTGAAGGGGCAGACAAATAATAGACTGCCAGCAGCCTCAGGAGAATAGCATCACTTGACGAGCAGTGAGTGATATTCCAGATCTATTGATTCCTCATGGGAGAGTTTGTCCACACATCAAGTGCTCCAAATTTTATAGTTCCTACCCCAAGGGACTGCATCCTAAGCATCTTAGCTCTGGGAATAGAAGGGAGTAGGCATATGTAAGTGTCCCTACATCATAGAACAAGGAGGTAGTTTCAGACTGGTGTGCAAAAACTTCCAGGGGCTACACTCCTTGGGAGCAGTGCATAAAGAAGCTGGAATGTATAGCTCCCATTTTCTCTCTAGAGTGGATTTATTGCACACCCTTTCAGTGGCTGCTTGATGCTTTGGCTTCTAATGAATTTGTGTCAGAGAGCTAAGAAGGCAGACACACAGTGGCCATTAGGCAGCCTGAGCTTGAGCTTGGCACTTTCTGACCCTCTTCTCCTGGTTGCCTCCTGATAAATTCAGATCTACTCATTCTTCCTGGAAAGAGTTTGTTCACAGATTGAGTACCACAACTGCTGTAGCTCCTACCCAAAAGACTGTCTCCTTAACAACCTATTTCTGAGAGTCAGTAGGGCTTTGCATTCATGTGTGGCCCTAGACAACAACGACAATAAAAAAAAAGCAAAGAAAGTGGACATGCAATTAGCCTATTTCCAGCAGCTATCTCCCCAGTTATCATAAGGTACCATAGATCATTGCCCCTGCTTCATGCAGAAAGAGCGAGAGATAAATGCTAGTGCTCAGCCTGTTATAAGATGTTTTACATAAGCCTCAGGGTAACTCAAAGCAAAACCTTTAATAGATACACAAAAGATAAAAAAAAGATACAAACATACCACTATAAAAAGCCATCAAATCACAATGAAAGAAATCAAGACAGGAAAAAATGAGCAAGGAATATACAAAACAATCAAAATAATTAAGAAAATGGCACTAGCAAGTCCTTACCTATTAATAATTACTCTAAATATAAATGCATTAAAGTTTTCAATCAAAAGGCATAGAGTGGCTGAATGGGTAAAATACAACACAAAACTATATGGTGTATAGAAGCTTTTTAATTTGATCAGGTCCCATTTATTTATTTTTGTTGTTGCTGTGATTGCCTTTGGGATTTTCTTCATAAATTCTTTCCCTAGGCCAATGTCTATAAGAGTTTTTCCAACATTTTATTCTATAATTCTTATGGTTTCATGTCTTAGGTTTAAGTCTGTTTTTCACCATAAATTGATTTTTGTGAGAGGTAAAAGGTGCAGATCCTTCTTCTACATGTGGCTATCCAATTTTCCCAGCAATCACCAGAATAGGAATTCTTTTTCCCAGTGGATATTAGTGTCTACTTTGTCAAAGATCAGATGTCAATATTTGGATGCTGTTATACCTGTGTTCTCTGTTCTGGTCCATTTATCTATGTATGTCTCTATTTCTGTGCCTGTAACATGCTGTTTTGGTTACTATAGTTTTGTAGTATACTGTCTAAGACTAAAACTTAACCAAACCAACAGAGAAATGTGTCCACAGCCCAGTTGCTAACATTTGAATAATAAGTAACAGTTGAAAACTGCAGACAGGACAAAAGAGGAATGAGAGCATGCAAAGAGACCCTATCTGAGACACAATGCAAAGGATGACCAGAACTCAAGGTCAAGCAGATAGTGCTTTGGCAAACCAATAGACACACTGAATATATGGTATTGCTATAGGAATTTGCATCCTGTTATGCATTGATAACCATAGCAACAACATACCTTACCCTAGCCCAACTTCTAAATAGATTAACTAATTCCTGCACTAAAGGCATAAAAAAGAAAAGGTATAATCACTTCCAGGCATAAAAAAACTATTTACTTCAGTCTTATTGTCCTACACAAGATTATGGTAGGCTTTCAAGAAAAACTACAAGACATATAAAAATATATGAGAAAACATACTCCTAAAAGACAAAGCAATAATCAAAACCAGATTTTAAAATGACACAGATGGTATAATTTATGCTACGAAATTTAAAATAGTTGTGATCAATATGCTCAAGGATCCCATGGAAAAGTTTAACACTATGCAGGATCATGCTGGGAATTTCAGTAGAAAAATAAAAACTGAAAAAAAATCAAATGGGAATACTAAAAATTAAAAACACAGTAACAGAGAGATAAAGAAGATCTTCGACAGACTCATCAGTACACTTGACACACCCAAGGGAACAGTCAGCAAACTAGAAAATAGATCAATAGAAATTATCCAAATTGAAACACAAAAATAATAAAAAAAGAAAACTTTAAAACACTCCAGAGCTATAAGAAAATATCATATGGTCTAACTTATGTATAATTAGAATCTCAGAATGAAAAGAGAGACTAGAGCAGGAGAAATAGCTTAAAATACAATGGCTGAACATTTTCCAGAATTCATGACAAACATCAAGCTACAAATACATAAATCTCAGAAAACAACAATTAGTATAATTTTTTAAAATTGGAGGAATATTATATTCAAAGTTCTAGAAACATGAGACAAAAAATAATAAAGGAAAAAGGACAAAAAGACACATTACATACAAATAAATGAATATATGAATTACAGCGGAAGGCTTATCTGGAAACCACACAAATCAGAATACAATCAATCTAACAAAATATGCACAAAATCTATAAAATGAAAACTGAAAAAAATTAAATCCTAAATGAATGAAGAGATATACCATACTCATGGATTAAAAGACTTAATATTGTAAAGATGTCTGTTCTTCTGCAAATAATCCATAGATTAAATGGAATCCCAATCAAAACTCTATCAGGCTTTTTTACAGATATCAATAATATTATTCTCAAATTCTTATGGTAAAGGTAAGAAATTATAATTTTAAAACTTAAAAATATATTTCTAGCTGGCTCACAGTGGCTCATGCCTGTAATCCTAGCACTCTGGGAGGCCAAGGTAGGGGATTGCTCGAGGTCAGGAGTTCGAAACCAGCCTGAGCAAGAGCGAGAACCCGTCTCTACTATAAATAGAAAGAAATTAATTGGCCTACTAATATATATAGAAAAAAATTAGCCGGGCATGGTGGCACATGCCTGTAGTCCCGGCTGAGGCAGCAGGATTGCTTAAGCCCAGAAATTTGAGGTTGCTGTGAGCTAGGATGACGCCACGGTACTCACTCTAGCCTGGACAACAAAGCAAGACTCTGTCTCAAAAAAAAAAATATTTCTAAGACAAGACTAATATCATTAAATAACTGAATATACAAGTAAATGTGGGATAAGGCATAACTCTTCACTACAGAATAATTCTGAGTAATAAATGTAGACTTAATAATAGAAATAGAAAATCAGCATAAAATCTCCACATTAATAATTTTTACAAGCAGTAGATGTAGTAGGATGATAAAGTTAGTGGGCAAAGGTTTAAGAAGAAAGGGGTATTTGTTTTGCCTCAAACATCCCCCCAAAATATTTAACGGTTATATGGGGAAAACAGTAATAATGCAGACACTACCTGATGATCAAGTTAACATCACCAGTAGTAATGCATATCCCCATCAAGAGCTACATGCTACAGTGGAGTGAGAGGGGGAAATCTCATTTGTAGTATTGTTCCCAGTAATATATAGCCTAGATCTAAAATGTAGAAACTTAGAAGAAAATAGATTGGGGAACATTCTATGAAATAACTGACCAGAATTCTTCAAAAGTTTCCAGGTCATAAAAGATAAGGAAAGACTAATCTATTTAAAAGATAAAGGAGAATAAGGAGTCATGACAACTAAATGAATTGTGTAATAATGGATTATATTCAAGAGTAAAAAGAAAAGGAATAGAGAAACTGATGACATTACAGTAAATTCTCAAATTTAGCTAGGAGTATGGTAGTACCCGGGTTAATTTCTTATGTTGATAATGATATTAATTATAGGGAGTTATTAGGTGATGTGTATATAGGAATTCTTTTCACTATTTCTGCAATTCTTCTGCAAGTCTAAAATTATCACAATATAAATATTTAAAATGAGGTCAAAATCTAAACTACCAAAAAGTGAATGAATATAGAAAATCTACATATTCTTACTTTCCATGTTTAACATTGAATAAAAAAAATATATAATTATATATAAAATTTGAAATTAATTATATCATCTTTGACATATCATTCTGTAAATTGTCATTTTTTTTAATTATTTTTTTTATTTTGGCATATTATGGGGGTACAGATTTTAAGGTTTCAATAAATGCCCATTTCCCCCCCTCCCCCCAAAAATTGTCATTTTTATATGTTAAAATAATGTGAATTTGAGTCCATCTGAAAACATCCAGTTATAATGCATTTGCTTAAGAAGTTTAATTATATTCCATATGTGTTATACTGGTTCATTTTCTGTTTTCATTAATTTATTCCTGATCCTTTTTTCTTATGTATATCACACAAATGCTGAAATTCAGCCAACCACATTTTCTAGACTTCTTGTAAGTTGGTTTCATGTCAGGTTCTACCTGTGTAAATATGAAGAGTGGTTTCTGTATTCATGAATGGACATTAAGTGATATACATGGTTGAACCATTAGTTGCTTAATGAATTCTTTTTAGGCTAATATAAGTGGATTTCCTGTCCTTTTTTTCTTTTATAAGAAATACTGAAAGGCAGATATATATTTCAATAAATTCTGAAAAAGGAATAATTCGGTCATAGAGTATGATCATTTTAGTTTTCAAAAAAATATATATATATTCTGAATTCTTCTAGAAATGTGGAGTATATTTTTATTCTCTCAAGCAATATATTACATTACAATCTGTCTTATCTTTGTGACTAAGATAGACTATTAATAAAATGGTGGTGAACTGATCTCCAATTAGTGAAAATTGGTATGCCTTAAAACATATGACCCAAAGATCTAAAATTTAAAAAAATAATTTCATAAAGAGATAGTTTTTGTAAAGTATAAATTCCAGGAAAATAATTCCCATTTTAACTTCTTTCCGTTAATGGATTGTTAATTATATTTTAGGTGATTATACTGGTAAGGTGCAGAGTAGCTATAGAAGTACAACTCATTACCTAGCAAATGTGAATATGTTTACTTACATCAACTTTTTTTTTTTTTGGAACATCATAAAATTTCTCTAAAGCCAAACAATTTCAATGAGAATTTAATGGTTTAAAAACATGTCTGTGAATTCTTTGACCTTCCTCCCATAAAAAGATTTAAACTATGCCTGTTCATTTGAATGTACATGGGTCTTTATGACTGCCATGTCCAATAACATGCTGTGGAAATTATTCTGAGTTACTTTTGAGGCTAGGCTGGAATATACCATGCACCTTCTGCAAGTTTTACCTGGGAACCTCAATTACAATGTAAGGAGGCCAGATAGAAAGTGATCACTATATGAAAAGACAATAGGAAGTGATGAGAGAGAGAGAGATGCCCAAATATTCCAGCTGTTTCAGTGTTCAGAGCTTTGAATCTTTTCATCCTAGTGCACAACATGTAAGAGAAAAAGCCTTCCAGAGGACTGTAGGCACATCTTACTACAACTGTATGAGTAACAAATGAGAATTGCCCAGTTGAGCCTAAGGAACTTCCAGATTCCTGAGCAAAATAAATGATAGCTAGTTTTTTTTTTTGTTTTTTTGTTTTTTTTTTTTTGAGACAGAGTTTCACTTTGTTGTCCAGGCTAGAGTGAGTGCCGTGGCGTCAGCCTAGCTCACAGCAACCTCAAACTCCTGGGCTCGAGTGATCCTTCTGCCTCAGCCTCCCGAGTAGCTGGGACTACAGGCATGCGCCACTATGCCCGGCTAATTTTTTTTATATATATATCAGTTGGCCAATTAATTTCTTTCTGTTTATAGTAGAGACGGGGTCTCGCTCTTGCTCAGGCTGGTTGTGAACTCCTGACCTTGAGCAATCCGCCCGCCTCGGCCTCCCAAGAGCTAGGATTACAGGCGTGAGCCACAGCGCCCGGCCGATAGCTAGTTTTTTTAAGTCACTGATTTGGAAGAGTTTGTTTTGCAGCCATAAGTAACTGAAAGAGTAAATTTCTTTAGAATCATCCATAGGATTGTCACTGCATTTGGATACCTTACCTTTTGTTCCGATTAAGTTAATAAATTTAAATCTTAAACTCCTTAAGGGGATAATGTTTCTTTGATCTTCTTTCTATATTTTATTCTGAAATAATCTTTCTGTAACTCAGAGCCTTTAGCTTTATTGGTCCCTAAATTTTTCAAAACTCTTATCTTTCTTCCTATATTTAATTTTGAGTTGCTTATATTAATGGGAAACAGTTTTGCATGGATCATCTTTATGAAAGCCTTTTTATAAGCAAGTTTTCTGGTAATCTCCTCTATTACCGGGGTTTATTTGACAGAAGAAATTTGCGTTGTGATGTGCAAGTCAATACAATGCTCTCTATATTTCAAATAGCAACAAAAATTCTACCTAAATGCTTAGATAACTGCAGACTATTATCTTCATTTCTTGGTTATGCTTTTCCTTTCAAAATTTAAGACAAAATTTGTACTATCTAACTGTATCAAACCATAGGACACTGGAGCCTGGATTTTCAAATTCTATTTTTCAGACTTACCACTGACTCACTATAAGAAACTATAAAAAAATTTCCTTGAATTTGTAGACCATAAAATAACACATCTGAGAAATACATTCTTCCTTTATACCATTTGCTTATTCAGTGTTAGCTTCTTGGTGCATTGATAAATGCTTTAGAAATGCCTAAAAATTGATGTATAACAACCACAAATCTCAAAGGCTGAAACAGAAGTAAATACTTCAAGCAAGAAGACTAGAATATTTTTAAAGTATCCATTGCACGTGGAAATAATTGAGAGGTGCCAAGATAAAGGGGAGGAGTGTTAAACTTAGCTCTTCTCCTTTCACCTTTGTAGTGACTTGATCCTCAGAATAATTTATCATATTAAGATTTTTTTCTTGCCTCTCTTCTGCCTTCTGACATCATAAATTATACACAGAAAGGGAAAAAGAATGCTTAAGTAATGGTGTCAGGAAATGTTAGTAGCTTGGTCTTTAACACCGACATGTTACATATTTAGTCAAGTAACAGCTGGATTTAAATAAAGAATGTATTTCATAATACTTCCTCTTATTCCTATGCTATTAATTGATATGAATGATAAAAGATACATACTAAATATTACTTAACTCATTTAGTTATCACACCTTAGTCAATTTACTAATTATGCCAATTTTAAACAGTAAGACATTGGAATATGCTAGGAATTGGAAATAGGATGCAAATAGTCATTTCCATCAAATTGAGCTACTAAAATTTTAAATAAACAGAAAATAATTAAATATCTACAAAGTCATGACAGCTATTACTAATTCTCAATAAATGATGCTAAGTATGAAATTCTTTGAAATTCTGGAAAACCATAAATAACCTAGAGCTAAACTAATTGGGAATTGATAATTCAATTATAATATCCAGACTCTATGAGATAATCATCTACTAAATGTGATTATAGAAACAAATACACATAGACATGGAAAAATATTCATCAATAAAACAATAATGGATTGTACTTCTCCCTATGACAATCACGGAATGACAGAGAATAGGTTTGCTCTCCAACATTAAAATAAAAACTAGAAAGATGCACAAAATATGTGAAAGAGCATTTTTCAGACATTGGCCAATAGGCAGTAAATGACTATGATATCTGAGAGTAATGCCTAAAGGCATGCATAGAGACTATTCAGCACAAGATAAAGTACTGAAATTCATGCCAGAGCCATGTCCAACACTAATTAGAAGAATAGAATGAAACTCTGGACCCAATAATGTAAAATTGACAAAGTTCATTACCCAAATAAAACTTCACCAGCATGCAAAGAAGCAGACATATATGACTCTTCACCAGAAAAAACATCAACTACTAGAAATGGAACCAGAAATTATAGAGTTAATAGAGTTAGCAAACATAGATGTGAAACAAAAAGATTTTATAAATATATTCCACATGAAATACAGAGAAAATAAGAGTTAAAAATGAACAGAGCCCTGTTGATCAGTAGGACAATATCTATATCCAGTAATATCTGATGGTCCCAGAAGGAAAGGAAGGTAAAAAAAGACAGAAAAATATTTGAAGAAATCGGGCTATAGTAAAATTTTCTTTATTTACACATGATATGCTATTCTATATTAAAAAATCTTAAAAATTCTTCAGAAAAAGCTATGAGAACTTTTAAATGTTTTGGTCAAGTTGCAAGATGCAAGCAACAAACAAATGAAAATTCAAATGAACAAAAATCAGTACCATATTAAGCAATATCAAATCTACAAAAGTTTTATGGATGTATTTCACAGTAAATGTTCAAACCTTGAACAATGAAATGTTGTGAAGAGACATTGTGGAAGACCTAAAGGAATGGAAACAGAACTAACTATGTTCATGGATCACAAGACTCAATACTGTTAAGATTTCAAATCTTCCTAAATTTATTTATAGTTTGAAAGTCATCTAAATAAAAATGGAAATCAACAAGCTTATTTTAAACTTTCTTAAAAACACAGTTGGAGAACCTAAATTACCTGACTTCAAGATTTACTTCAAAGCTATGGCAATAAACACAGTGTGGTATTGATATTAAGATATAAATATAGACCAATATAAAAGAAGAGGAAGGCAGAAATAGAACATATGCATAGTCAATTGATTTTGCATAAAAATATCAAGGTAATTCAACTCATAAAAGATGAGCTTTTCAAGAAATGGTGATGAAACCATTGATGCATCCAAATGCATAAAAATGAACCTCACCCTTACAATATCCTTAAAAAAAGTTAGATCAGTATAAACAATGATCTACATATGAGGGGTAAAAGTATGAAACTTATCTAAGAAAACTCAGGAGAAATATTTGTAATATTTGTAATAAGAAATATTTGTAAAATAAGAAATATTTGTAATAAGCAAATATTTCTTAGGGCACAAAATGCGTAAATTATTTATGTGTCAACCGTGCTAGCTTTAGTCATAGGCATGCATTGTGCATGATCCTGACAGGGAAAAAAATGACCAAATTAAAACAATCTTGTGAAAAATGAAGTTTGGCCTCCTTTTTGTTGAATATATACTTCCTAAAAGAAAATACAACAATGCTTGTCTTTGTCTAAAAACAGAATTACCAAACTGTATTAAAGACAAACTGCTCTCCACAGTTGTGACACTTAGCTCTCTGCTCCATATCAAATGCTTTGTTTAAGGGAGTACATACTAACCATTTTAGTTATTTTCTCTTAGAAGCACACATTTTTTTAAAACTTAAATCTGGCCGGGCGCGGTGGGTCACGCCTGTAATCCTAGCATTCTGGGAGGCCGAGGCAGGAGGATTGCTTGAGGCCAGGAGTTCGAAACCAGCCTGAGCAAGAGCGAGACCCCCGTCTCTACTACAAATAAAAAGAAATTAATTGGCCAACTAATATATATAGAAAAAATTAGCCAGGCATGGTTGCGCATGCCTGTAGTCCCAGCTACTCGGGAGGCTGAGGCAGTAGGATTGCTTAAGCCCAGGAGTTTTAGGTTGCTGTGAGCTAGGCTGTCTCCATGGCACTCACTCTA
Organism: Microcebus murinus; assembly: GCF_040939455.1. NCBI lineage: Eukaryota > Metazoa > Chordata > Mammalia > Primates > Cheirogaleidae > Microcebus > Microcebus murinus. The sequence goes on from NC_134114.1 coordinate 75,076,136, forward strand.
GCCTGGGAAACAAATTGAGACTGTCTCAAAAAAAAAAAAAAAAACAAAACTTAAATCACTGATGCAGGGGAAAAAAGACTCAAAGGAAATTTCTAGAAATTCCAAGAAGTGTCTGAAATTTAAAATACACAGATGACTTCAGGAGATTAGATATTGCAGAAGAAAAGATTAGTGAATATTTATACACAGGAATTGAAACTATCCAAAATGAATCACAGAGAGAAAAAAGATTGAAAAACAAAACCAGAGTATCAGTGAACTGTGAAGCAACTTTACATGACCAAATATGTGTTAAATTAGGTTATTAATATATTCTGAATAAATACTGGCTGATTTTTTTTGAAATTTGATGAAAACTATAAACTCACAGATCTAAGAAGTTCAAAGAACCTCAAGCACAAGCAATATGAAAAAAAGAAAAAAAAAACAAGACATATAAGCAAATTTCCTGAAACAAATGATAAAAAGCAAAATCTTAAAAGCAACTATACAGGCTATAGTAACAAAAAGCAAACAACAAAATAGGATTTCTTGTAAGAAACAATGGAACAACTTTCCTAAAGTCTTCAAGAAGAAAAATAGGTTAACCTGAAGTTCTGTGCCTGATAAGAATACATTTTAAAATTCAAGACAAAGTAAAAACTTCTTCAGACATAGAAAAATGGAAAGAATTCATTACCAACAGATTTACACTATCAGTATTGTCAAAGGAAGTCATTCAGGTGAAAATGATATTAGATGGAATCCTAAATCCACAGAAAAGAATGAGAAGCACCAGAAATTTAAACTACATAGATAAATAATAAAGACATTTTTCTCATTATATAAAAGTTTTTAAAAATGCAATCAATTGTTTAAAGCAACATAATAACAATCTAGTGTTGGGTTTCAACATATGTAGTAAAAGTAACATACAAAAATTACACCTTTTTATATGGTAGTTATGAAAAACCAAAAATTAAAATTTATATATGTACATATATAGGCAATATTATAAAAAATGAAATACATAGGACAAAGTTGACAAAAGACTTGAGAGTCCTTTTCACTAAAAACTGCAAACTGTTGCAGAGAGAAAGAAATATGAAGAAAAATAAATGGAGAGTTATATTGTATCTACATTGGAAGATCAAATATTATTTGGATGTTAATTTTTATCACATCAATCTATAAATTAAATTCAATTGGATTCAATATTACAGCAGAAATTTAATAAAATATAGTTGATTTTAAAATTCATATGTAAATCACAAGGAAATAGTGATAGAGGTTACTTTGGAAAAAAGAGACCAAAACTGAAGACATTACATTGCCTGATTTCATTATTCTAAAGCTTCCTCTAAAAGTGATAGGATGGTATTGTTGTCTAATTACACAAGTAAATCAAAGGAACTGTTACTTAAAACCGGGTCACTTGTTCATGAAGCTGAATCAGAAGAATGAGGACAAGCAGTTTGAGGAGGAAGGAAAGAGGTTATTTTGACAAAGGAGGGAATATGGTAGACCTTCTCCTCTCAAAATTCTAAATTTCCTAAACATTGGCAGAAATACACAGCTTTTAAAGGGAGGGTTCTCAGCTTTAGGCCATTACCATGATTAACTATTCTAATAGTCCCATCTCTGCCAAAGACAAAGACTAAACCTGTGAACTCCACCAGCTGGGGTTGGGGGGATTGGTGCCACCTGGGAGTTTTAACCAAAGACTTAACCTACCTCAGGGATGCAGACCAGGCTGCAGTTCCCAAAAGAGTGAGAGAAATTTTAAGGAGAGAAAAAATCTCTTTGCCATTTTTCTTTTCCAAGCCATTCCCTCTGTTATAAAACAGAATAGAGAGTCTGGAAATAGACACACGATATCAGTTGATTTTTGCCTAAATTGCAGATGCAATTTGGTAGAGTAAGGATAGTTTTTCCAAAAACCTAGCTGCTTGGGAGGCTAAGGCAGGAGGATCTCTTGAGCCCCCAAATTGGAGGTTTCAGTGAGCTATGATTAAGCCACTGCCTTCTAGGCTGGGTGACAGAGCAAAACCCTGATCCCTCTCAAAACAAACAAAAAACAACAACAAAAAACAACTAATTATGCATATATGCGCATGCACACACACACACACACACACACACACACACACACACACACACACATTAGCTGCATAAATGAAAATACCTCCAGTTACAGGTAATCAGATTGTAGAAATCTCATTTCTTTGTCTTTCCAATTTCTACCAGTTTTTTTTTTTTTTATAGTTTCCTTTCCCCTTGGTCAAGATGTTGAAGTAATCATAAGGAATTTTACTAAATAAATTAAAGGCAACATTTTTTAAAAGTTATAGAACATCACAAATATGTATAGAATGTATATTCCTTAATTTAGATTATTTCTGAAAATTTTAATAGAATGAATATAAGAATTCCTGCAGCTAAGGACTCCCATTTCTTTTTTCATTACAATCCTTTTGAATTATTTTACAGCATGATTATTAGTCAGTTTTTCTTTGTGGTTTTGGTAAAGCCCATCATCTCCCTCTAAATTGGTACACGTTAGCCTTTAGATCCTATTTCCCTCATAACTGTGAGATTTAAAGGCGGAACCAACCATTCCCAGAAATAAATAATTAACATGTGCTCTCTCTAATACTCAGCAATGGATATCATTTTTATTGTTTTTTTTTTTTAATGTGTTCTTTCCTCCCTTTTAAAATTTATTTTGTTTTTCATATGAGGAATACTTTAATTTCTCTATTCCTTGACAATACCCGGAGCTGCTATTGTGTTCCTTAAAAACAGCAGAACTGACCTTAACAGTAGAGTGATGAATAGCTATGCTGCTAGACCCAGAAGTGTTCCAATCCTTTATTATCTTTCTCATTTGCTCTTTAGCCCCCTTCCTCACTGGTGGAGTAATATACAATCAACATTATGTTGAAATATCTTAGAAATAGAGTGAGAACAACAAGTATTTAAACTGAGGATGCATGAGCGAATGAACTCTAATCTGCATGAAAGGTCTCTACAGGTTGTTAGACATTTTTCTAGATAACTGGATATGGTATAAAAGCAATGAATTTCTGGGAAAGGAAGTGCTGTTGAAAGAACTCAAAAAAGAAAAGTTATAGGCCCTGAGAAAAAACACTGTTGAAACTCAAATTGCTCTAAGTGTATCCCCATCTTAAAATCCTTTTCAAGTATCAGAAAGAATTGAGGAGGGTAGGACTGGGTAGCTGAAACACAAAGAGATAAATTTAAGACCTATGTTATGAGAAAGTATATTCTATATGCGTCAGTAAGGAATAGATACCTGCATAGCATTCTAATGGAGCTTTGACAGCAGCTGGTGGTAATCTGGGTTAAAAAAAGTTTTTCTTAGTAAATTACTAATTTACAGCAAGATCTGAAACAAGCTTGTGTGTATATTTCAAATACAGTATAGGATGGAACTGAAATTTCAAAGGGTTCTTAAAAAATGGGCTAACCAATAAATGGTGTGGAGAAAATAAAATATTCATTTAAAAAAGTTGGAAATCTTTGTCACACCACATAAAAAAGTATAATTTCCAGGTAATACATGCAAGAATGATTACATTTTCAAAGAATTTAAGGATAATAAAACATAATAATTCTATAAATGTAGAATTAGAAAAGACATTACAATTTCAAAATCTTGAAGTCATATTAAATGTCATCAAAAGAAGAATGGTTGAAGAAAACATAGTACACATATACCACAAAATGATGTTTAATATTTTAAAAGAAAGAAGTGAATGTATATATACTGGCATTAGAAGATCTCCAGGCGATATTGTCATCAAATGCAATTTATAAAAAATTATACATGATCTAATCTGTGTAATTAAAAAAAAAACTATTAAAAACAGGACCACAAAAATTGTGTGTGTGTTTGTGTATATGTGTGTGTGTGTGCATGTGTGTGTATGTAGAGAGGCTGTTTGTAAATAAACATGGTCTGGACATGCATAAACTAGGCTCTATCGGTGGTTATTTCTGGGGAAGAAAATAGGACTGTATGAAGGTACAATGGTACTTTCACTTTATTAGAAAGGTTTGACATTTTTATTACAACATTATATATTATTTGAGTAATTGTCAAAACATTTGAATTAAAACCATGTACTTTTAATGCCTTTTGTCCTATAATAATTGCATTTATTTGGGACTGTGGTTGTTCAGAAAAGATAGGGTAAGGTTCTGGATTGATTTGACAGTTGAAAAGGAAGACATACTACTGCTAAATCAGTTAGGTAGTATTGCTGGAAGCATATATAAGTCAAAGGCAACTTGTGGGATTTCTTAAATAGAAATTTAAGGGATTGTACAAAATTGTGTAAGAAGATTGCAATTCTAGGTGATTTCACATAAATATTTTACCAATTGAAAATTCTTGTCACCTCCATCAATATATTAACAACGTATTGCAAATTCCCTTGAAATAAAAGGGATGACATGAGTCAAGAAAGATAGACTCATCTTAAACTCACAAGTATCTAAAGAAATGTAACTTCCACTGTTGTGCCAACTTCAATTTTGGTGAGTTTTGAGTATATAAAGCATTTCCAACTATGTTTGACTTTAATGTATGACAAGTATTTGATTTCGCTATTTGTCTTGCTATATAATAACTATGCCTGAAGGCCATAAAATGCATCTTATTTTAACATCTGAAATATCAGTCATAAACTCAAGTTATTAAAACTCAAAGAGATAAATTTTGAAACTCAAAGAGATAAGTTTCTGTATAAGTTATTGTAATACAAAAGGGAAATGATTCCATAGCCTGGTTGAAAGATAAGCCCTGCATTTGGGAATAGGCTTAGAGGGTTTAGCAGCATTGATGTATTTCACATTGCCTTGTCACACAGGAGAATTGCCATGGAAAGCCTGAGGAAAGGAAATGAGACATATGCTGCATTTACGCATTTAAGAAAATGTCTAATTTAAATATTTTTAAAAGTGTTCATTTTAATTAATAAGGAAGAAGAAATTTTGCATTTTCTTTTTATTTCTTCCTATGATTACAGCTTGCTGCCTTCCTGTTTCCTAGGAGAAGTAAAGCTTAGTAAGATAGTCTTATTTTAAGGAAAGAAATCATCAAAGGTTCATAGAATGTTTGCTCAAAAATGGATCTTGGAGCTTAGTTTTCTCATTTTCTCATTTTACAGATTGGAAATTAAAGAATTCTTTTCTGCAAAAGGAAATAATTTCTTGTTTCTACAGGACCATTATGCAGGAAGCCTTGGCTGACTGCAAAACAGCTCATTTTCTTAGTTACATGTATAGGTGACTCACTTCTCAGTCATGAAGTACAAGGAAGCATTGGTGGGAGGATTTCAAAGCTAGTAAACATGCAGATCATAACTCAATGCAGAATATGGCTCTTCTTCCTCGCCTGGGAACAGGTTACAAAGGATCCAGAAGAATAAAAACAGCAATAGCAGATACTCCGGGGAAAAAAATATGAGAAATGAGTACCATTCCTACAAATAACCCTTTATAATGAGTATTCTATTGTTCACTAAGAAAAATATATATTACAGAGGAACATGATATTCTATGTGGTTTTGAATACTATGACCACGTTTGTTTTTTGAGTTAAGTTCTTTTTATACTGTTGCATCACATATTCTTAGCTTCTATGGTGACATATTTTATGTTTAAAAATTCCACTTAAAAAGCAATAGTATAATTGAAGATATATTCAGGTGATGCTGACAATTCTGAACTCTTACACACAGCTGGCTCAAGCAAGAATATAGAGACATTATTGATGAGCCAGCCAACCAGCATTGAGATCCTCAGGAAGCTGTCTTTGTTAGGACAAAGCCATGCTGTGTTAAAGTTGACATGAAGAAAAAAGAGAAAGTGAAAGGTGCCATGTTGCATGCCCACAACTCAATTGCTAGCCAACCTCCTACACAACATGCAATCACAACCGGTGAGCCACTATTAATATAAGATAGACAGCCTTACATAAAGTATGAAAATGAAATCTTTTCTAAAAAGGAGCATAATGGAACTGTGTGTTGTTGTCAAGGTAAAAACCCCATGGCAGTACGAAATAGAAAAGATCTAATTAGAATGTGCAATCTAACTTCTTACTACCTTAAGATGCAGTGTCTAAGGAGGAGACTTAATTCCTAATTTTAGTCAAAGGGCAAATGTACAATTAAGCTAACATAAATGCCTCAACCAATCATTTAGGAGAATTCTCTTATCCCTGGACTCCCTAACCCACCACAGTTTAATAAGAAGTTCCAACTCAACCAAATTGCTGTTTGTCAGGCTGAAAAGAGCACAGCCCACTGCACGGCTCTATATCAGATGACACTTTGGTCTGAAGTGAAGCAAGTATAAAATAGAGTACAGCATGCATAGTTGCTGGAATTGAAAACAAACTTTTTTTCGCACGTAGAAAATACCTCATTTATTTCTAATCCTAAAATATCTCCGCCAGCCACTGTTGGAACCCTCACATGTACTGAGGCTTTAGCCACCAAACTAATTTGAAAATAAAATACATGAAATCACAAGCTTTTACAGAAAAAAGCTGCCAGAATAAGAAAGTTTATAATTACGGGAATGCTTGTGCCAGTAACACCACTGGCCCAAGTCGCCTCATGTGTTAACGGACAGATATATTTCCAGTCTGCAGAGTTGCTGATAGGTGAGTAGCTTTGGTTCACACAGCTTGCCCCTGTGAATAAGCAGTGTCATCCTTCCTGAGGATGAAGTTTGTCTTTTGACTGGGGAAGGGTTCCTTAGCTCTTCTTTTTCTCCTACAGAAAGCCCTTTAGAAAGAGAGAATAATGAGTGAGGTTTAGAAACAAAGGTGATCTGAGAAAATGATATGGCTCTAGCTAATACAATGCACTGCTTCCCCCAGGCCAGTTTCCATTTCAACTCAAATACACTCAGTCATGTTTATCCAATATTATTTCTTCACTTGAAAAATATAAAAGTTGATGTGACCAAGATTTTACGGCATGCAGAGGAAAGTAAAATGTAGAATCTACACTCAAATTTCAAGTTTAGTAGTGACAATTTATAAATATCTCTCAAGGAAGAATACGAAAGCTGTAAAATAGTACAAATAAAATGTTGAGGGATATAATAAAAAGATATTAAACCCACTTGAATTGATCATAATTAGGAAAACTGGACCCTTCCTCAAAACACTCTGCTGTCACTTGCTTAAAATTTGTCACGAAAATCTAAAAGTCTTCCATGAGCAGAAATGTGAAAAGTACCCATGGCGTTGCATCCATATATCAGAGACCTAATTCTTTTAAATGAAGCATTACAATTGTCACTAGTTGCAAATAAAATAGTCATTTACTTAGAAAACCTAAATAGCAATGAATATCACTATTAGAATTACTCAGTGAGTTCAACAAAATGATGGTTTATAAGTCATCATCCTCTATATTAATGATACAAATGCAACTTGGACAAAACTTCTGGATACACGAGGCAAAGTATTTTGGGTTACCTTTCTGGCAAAATCTTATGAGCACATTAGACTATGGAGGTTATTTAATATTTAGTCAACTATTTACCAAGTGTTTACTGAATATTTAATTTGTCTTGGTGCCTCACCAGGATAACAGGTAATCAAGATGCAGAAATTAGTCACTGACTAAAAATGTATGGCTCTCTGCAACTATGCATAGATATATGCTCTGACTAAAATCCAAACGAAAGCTGTTTTATTTGTATTTTTTTCTTTTTTATTTCAGCATATTACAAGGGTACAAATGTTTAGGTTACATATGTTGCCCTTGCTCCACCCAAGTCAGAGCTTGAAGTGTGTCCATCCCCCAGACAGTGAGCATCACACTCATTATGTATGTATATACCCATCCCCTCCACACTCCTCCCATCTGCCCAACACCCAATGAATGTTATTGCTATATGTGCACTTAGGTGTTGATCAGTCAATACCAATTTGAAGGTGAGTACATGTGGTGCTTGTTTTTCCATTCTTGAGATACTTCACTTAGTAGAATGGGTTCCAGTTCTATCCAGGAAAATACAAGAGGTGCTATATCACCATTGTTTCTTATAGCTGAATAGTACTCCATGGTACACATATACCACATTTTATTAATCCACTCATGTATTGATGGGCACTTGGGTTGTTTCCACATCTTTGCAATTGTGAATTGTGCTGCTATAAACATTCGAGTGCAGATGTGTTTTATTTGTATTTATTTGTGTGTGTGAGAGAGAGAGAGAGTGTGTGGTGGCCACTGAGAATAGCTCACAGCATACATTTTTTTAAACCAGGAACTGATGAAATAAGGTAAAAGGGGATGAACTCATTCCCTATTCAAATTATTCTTCAAAGACTGCTAAACTGAGATCTTATATTATAGAAAATAATTGTATTTGTAATATTTTTCCATAGTCAATATGCTTTAAAAATATAAATTTAGTAGGTGTTAAAAATTATTCTAATGTAATTTCTAATTAGGGACATTTTCTGTGTGAGTAGCAACATTCTGTGAATAAAAATCCAGTTTCTCGTATTATTTAGTTTTGGACTTCACAGAGACAATACAATGATTAGTGTAAAATCATGAAGTTTTCTACTAATATAAAATAAATATAGCTATTATATCACATATTTTAAATATTCCTCAGTGGTTTAGATATCCATTTCAAATTTCACATTTCTAAGCATGAAATCAGCTATAGTTAAAAGTATTATTGTTCTGGACTAGATTTCTTTTCTTGTGCCTTCAGGACCATGCTTGCTCTGCCTTTTGTTTATGTTTTGAGTTTTTGCTAAATACTGGTCTATGTAAGAATAGTTTTTTTTTCTTTTTATAGGTCCATTATCACTAATTATAGCATTATTTTTAAAATATTGTATGTGTTCAGACTTCACATTTTTAATTATTTTTTTAATTAATTGCATTGTTAAGAGGGCTTTGCTTCTGTCAATCACTCAGTTGAACACCTGCCAGTTGCTACCTCTTATGAGGGAAATATTTTATTTGTCTTTGTGGTGAACCTGTAGCTCTCTATTTCCTTCATCAGAGTTTTATCTTCTCCTAGCTGCTTTGAAGTTGTATCTCCCTATTCCATTGCTACATGTTTGTACGTTCTGTGAGGGTAACATGAGGAGAGAGAGGACTATTCTGGCACAAATTGACTCTGGTTTATCCTGGTCCCCAAAAGAAAGTAGAAATAGATCTAGAATGCATCCACACTGAATATAAATCTCTGTGTTAGGATTTTCAGGAAAAACAGAACCATTAGTATATATTAATAGACAGATAAGTAAGAGAGTTATTATGGAAATTGGCTCACACAATTGTGGAGGCCGAGAAGTTCTGTGAAATGTTCTCTGCAAGCTGGAGAACTAGGAAAGCTGATGTTTTGTTAAGTCTGAGTGTGAAGGCCTGAGAACTAAGAGGGCTAGTGATGTAATTCCCAATCCAAGTCTGACAGTATGGGGTTTGGGGATGGTGTAAGTCCCTGTGCCGGTCCCACGGCCTGAGCACCAGGATGGCCAGAGCAGGAGAAGATGGATGGATGGTCCCAGCCCAGGGAGGGAGAGAATTGGCTCTCCCTCTGCCTTTTTGTTCTACCCAGGCAGATCCTTGATGAATTAGATGATACCTGCCCGTATTGGTGGGGACAGATCTTCTTTACTCAGTTTGCTGATTCAAATGTTAATCTCTTTCAGAAACACCCTCACTGACACACCCCAAAATAATGTTTTACTAGCTGTCTGGGCATCCCTTAACCCACTGAAGTTGACAGATAAAATTAACCACCGTATCTCTGATCTGGCAGAAATGGAAACAACATGATACTTTTAGTGTCACAATATTATACTTAATCACAGGCTGCAAAAGCAGCTTAGAAATTTTCTGTTACCATCATCACAGTAATTATGAAAGCTTGGAGGACTTAATCATTTACCAATTCTTTCCTCAGGCTTATGTCCACAACAAGCTAGAAAAGGGTCAAAGAATAGCATTAATTTAATTAGTGGTTGTGCTATCTATTAAATTGAAAATATAAATATTTTGTTATACTCTGTAAGAAGTAATGGCTAGACCTGAGGCCAAAATGAAGCTGTCTGTTGTTTACTTCCAAATTTAAATTTTAAGACCTGCCAATTGGATTTGTGGAGTTAGGAATTTACCTACTTGGCCATTTGGAAAATTGTGGTCACCTTCACAAACTTGGCATCAGAAAGTTGCTTTATGACTTTTGTGGGCCCCTGACATTTTGACTTTGTGGACCCCAGTCTCCATAAAAATATTAGAAATTATATTTTATGACTATATTAACATAAATATGAACCTACTATATTATAAATAAAGCATTTTCTTCAATCTAGAAGTTTATTATTTTCTTCTTATTTTAAAAGAAACAAAAACATTTTTGTGGGCCTGTAAAAGTATTGTATGCCACAGCCAATGTGACTTCCATGCCTAAGGGATCAGTTGGCCCTGTCTGGAAGAAGAGAGATTATCAAGGAGAAGTTTATGTTGTTGGTAGTGGTGGTGGGTGGTGGGGTGTGTGTGTAGGAAACCTTTCACTGATAAACATGGCCTAATTGATGTCTAGTTTTCACTCATTTTTCCCCTTAGAAAATTATGCTTTCTCATATGGAAAGAAGCAAGTCAAAGGACAGAGGACAGAAAGGACAGAAAGGGGAGAAAAAAATCATTTGAATACCACACCGCCGTCAGAAGCTACTTCTCTGTCAGATCATAAGACAGGCATGCCTTAGACACATTGTTCCCTTTCGGTTCATTTTATGAGCCAGTATTTTTTGTTCTTAATTGTGAATGACTGAGTTAGGCAAAAACGTCTAACTTTGTTTATCTCAATGAGTCAAAAGGATCTATATTGTTTTCTACTTAAGATACATTTCATTATAATGACTTTATACTTTGAGAGTATATTTTTAGGTTACTCATTTGTTCATTTATTCATTCAATAGATATTTATTGAGTACTTTGCTCCTTGTATTGTAAACAAGACTGAGGACACTTTTGCTCATGGAGCTAAAAATAATGGTAATACCTGAAATGAAAACAATTCACTGCTAATTATATATCCTATAAAATGGAATGCTGCTTCATGCATATTTTAACCAATTTACCTACAGAGAATAATAATAGTCACTTTATATATTGCTTATAATTTTCAGGGCATAATCTTATTTAACTGTTACACAACCATTTAATAGATAAGGAGCCCCAACTCTTAAGAGATTAAGTGATTTGCTAAAACACACAGAGGCAGGAAATAGCAATGCTGAAACCAGGTTTCATGAGATCAGATGCTTAATTAATATAGTATACATGGTGTATGCATTTTCACATGTAAATATTTGAGCATGAACTCTAATATTTCCATTAAGATTATGCTGATGGGATAATCAGGTAATGAGCACATTTCATGAAATGTGTCTGTAAACAAATTCATTACTGTTTGAGGGAGCCCATTGTGTGAAGTGACAACATTTTAGATTTCATAGAAAAAAGTAAAAGATAATGAAATAAATGACAAATAAAATGACTTTGGAGAATTAAAATGCTAATTACCTCAAACAAGTGATTTATTTATTCCAAGTTACATTTCTCATTATCAAAAGGAATTCATAAAGAATTAATTTTATGAAGTTTTATGAAAACTGAAAGTAAAATGAATAGGGTGATTTTACTATTGTTTTTTTTACATGTTTTCTTTATTGCTCTGACAGAACAAACAGTAGAATCTTTTTTCAAATGAAAATTATTATTGCCTTTATTAATTAAAAAATCCATATTGCTACTTTTGACAAAATTTCTCAACTATTAAAATAATATTTCAGTTTTCAGAATGTCTGCTTTCAAATCAGAGTGAACAAATAATGCCTAAAAACACTATCAAGACACTTTTTTTTATCCTGCAAGCTTTTCAAAATAACAATAGCCTCAGTTTCAAATAATAAAATTCTTCAAATTTTAAACATTTAAAGTGTGATTCTGTATAATCCAAACCACCATTTCACCCTCTGGACTATTGTTCTCAAACATTTAATTGTGACTCAAATAAATGTTCTAATATTTTAGCAACCATTTTATTTTGAATAATAACAGCAATAAAATTCAGGTGGCTGGAGAATACTCACAATAGATGGCTTCCAATTAAATAGTGGTACCCTTGACGGCCATTGTGTTTAGGCAGCAGGGTGTGAGTTATTTATTGGTCATATATTATCCATTCTAAAAACAGAAGGTCGAACCATTGCATAACATATTCACTGTTTTATTTCTGCTATTTGAAAATAAGTATGTTGAACATCAGGACCGTGACAAAGAAAAGCATTCCTAAGTAAGCTTCAGGAACCTGACATCAAATGACATAAAATAGATGTATTATATCTTTAAAACTGTATTCCTTATTTCCAACCCAGTTCTCTTTGTTTGCAACTCCATGAATATTGTATGACTACTGTTCTTCACACAGTTCAAGGAAACAATAATGGGGCACCATTAAGACACTCTGTTCAGCAACTTAAAAATAATTCCCCAGAGGTGGACACTGATAAAAGGGCTTGATGAAAACGGCCGTTAAAGGCAGACCTTTCCACAAAAGCTAGGTCAAGTCGCCCTTGGTCATGTAGATAGAAAAAAAAAAAATACAATGTGCACACCAAGAACCCTTTTTAAATCTCCCTTTACAATTCCTATTTCTTAATAACTTTTTCATGTACAAATTCAGGATCATTGAGACCGAATTGAAAAATATGACATCAGATTCTCATTCATAGGATAATAAATATAAGCTGTACCATGTTCATTAATTGTCCAGTATGATTCTGTGGAAGTAGGTACATATGTACATTCTTTACAGTCTTAGATATTTTGAAATATAATAACAAATAAAAATGTGACAACTTTTAGAAGTACAAATATGTATCCATACTGCAAGGTGATGTGCTTTCTTCATTTGATAGTACAAAATATTTCTACCATTTGTAATTTTAATAAATTATTTTAAAATTTAATATCTAAATCCTATTAGTTTTATACAGTGTAGTATAATTTTAATTTTAGTTATTAATTACTGGTCATATTAGAGTAATGATCGTCAGCCACCACAAAGATGATCTGAATGCTGAGATTTGATTCAAATACATATTTGGTTCTTTTAACAACATGGATATATAGGAAATCTTAGAAGAGTTTCATTATTCAAAATACTTGGTAAAATTTTTCCTTGGCCGATAATTCGAGGTAAATTTTCTTTTTTTTTTTTTTTTTTTGAGACAGAGTCTCGCTTTGTTGTCCAGGCTAGAGTGAGAGCCGTGGCATCAGCCTAGCTCACAGCAACCTCAAACTCCTGGGCTCCAGTGATCCTGCTGCCTCAGCCTCCCGAGTAGCTGGGACTACAGGCATGCGCCACCATGCCCGGCTAATTTTATATATATATATCAGTTGGCCAATTAATTTCTTTCTATTTATAGTAGAGACGGGGTCTCGCTCTTGCTCAGGCTGGTTTTGAACTCCTGACCTTGAGCAATCTGCCCGCCTCGGCCTCCCAAGAGCTAGGATTACAAGCGTGAGCCACAGCGCCCGGCCAAGGTAAATTTTCTTATGTTAATATATATTTTTGATCAGATACTATGAACAGGAAATCAATTAAAGCTATATCAGACATAAAAGTCATTGAGAGCACAAAATGCAGACTCTCTTCCTTCTTTGACAGGACATACTGTCTACTTAAGAGAATTATACACATAACCATAAAATTATAACTAAATATCTCTATGTAAAATTAAAGTTAGAGACAAAAGGACAAATAGCAGAGGGAGAAAGCCATGAGGAATGTGAGAGCAATGGGGGTGGTGGTGGTAAACTGAGTCCTGAGGAATGAGTAAAATGTACATATGTGGAGGGCAGAGAAAGGACATTGCAGATTGGATGCACATTACAATCAAGTACTAAGATATGAAAGTGGGTTTTGCAAATATGGAGATCCACAAATAGATCCTACTGACTGTGATGATTGGAGCATTCAAGTAAGGAAACAGAAGAAGGAATTTGAAAATTTGAGAACCTATTAAAAGTGATCTTGAATGTAACATGACCTTTCCTGTCAAAATATTTGATTGCTATTGATGTTTGTTTTTGTATATGTGTGTGGGGTTGGGTATGGTTAGAAAGAGAATGACTTGAGTAATGTAATGTTTTATTATGGTTTAATCTGGCTGAAAACTGCAGGATTTAAGTGAATGAAGAAACTATTATACTTTGGTGGTTATGGTGGAAATGATAGAACCTGTACTTACAGTGGTTTCCATGTGGATAAGGAAGAACATTTTAGATAGAAATTATTTTTAGGAAGGAGGAACATAAAAGGTTTTATGATCAATCACTTATATAGAATAAAGTAGATATATTATGTAAATAGTTAAGCACCCATGATTTGATGTGTGATGGCTTCTTTTGATTTAAAGATCATGCATTCAGCTTTCTTTTGAGCTTGAAGTCAGCAGGAAATCACAGTAGAATTGCTCTACTTACCATCTAAGGATGGTTTTCTTTGCAATAATGCCTGTTGCTTTTGTTTATTTTTGAACAACCTATTGCACAGCTTGAGTTCCTAGGCTAGGCATTGTTTGTCTAGATTCAAACATTTTTTTCTCTTATAATTAATGAAGTAATAAATGTTAGCATGTATAAATGTTAATTTCCCAGAGAGAAAATTACCCCTAACAGAAAACCAGCTATTAAAGTTCATCATGTTATAAAAAAACAATGGTTTCTATACAAAACAGGATTTCAAATGATGAATTTAATGATGGTTTAACTCCACAGGTTGACAGGATCCACTACTTAATGTTCTCTATTGTACTTGGGGCTTCCGGAGGAATTAAGAGTGAGAATTATAATGCTTGTTTGTTGTTGCAAATGTGAAGATTTCTGTTAGGTCTCACAATAAGCCTTTCACATATCATGATTCTACCAAAAATGCTAATTTATTTTTTAATATTTTCTTATTAATATTGGTGTAAATTGTTTAAACTTAAAAGAACTTAATCATACATCTTTGGAGGTTCCTAAATATTGGGTGTATGTAAATGTCTGTGTTTTGAGAGAGACTGTTTCACACTCCAAGCAGGAGAAAATATCAAGTGCAAGAGTACCTAGTAAAGAAAAAAAAAAAAATCTTACCAAAAAAAAAAAAAAAAAAAAATCTTACCAGTTTCTGAAGCCTGCAGTGATGGTAGACAGGAAAGAGTATAAGAATAAGACTGAGAAAGGGCCCAGGGAATCAGCAATAGAAAAGCCCAATTATAGCTTGGTAAGCCCGGGAAGATGACAGAGCTCAATACCTCTGAGAACATTTAGATAGCTGAGTGTTGCAGACCCTGAAGATGGGGTATAAATAAGAAAGGAGTAAGTCTGGATTAGAGAAGGTGGAGCATGAGCTAGGTCTAAAATGATAGTAAAATTAAAAGATACATGAGGGATGATATGTTGGAAGTAAGGCACTGAGACATATATGTACAAGGTGTGAATTATGTCTGATAAAGACACCAATTTGAATAAAGCACACGGTTCATGCAAAGAAAATGTGGTTGAGTAGAGAACAATGGTGGTTCACATGATGTGCATTCTTTAAAGTCCAGTGAAGGAATTTAGGCTTCTATAGATGGAATAGTGATTGAGATCACTATTAAGAGATGCACAAAAGATGTCTGAGAAATAAATTTCTGTTTAAGTATTCTTCAGAGATTTTAAGCTGTATTCATGATTATTTGGTGGCAATAGGTGGTGTATTTTGGAGGGAAAGTGGCTAGAGCTAGGATGTATACAGTTAGGAGGCTCATGAAATAGTTCAGGCTTTGGAGCATCATGAATTCTGGAATAAGATGCATCTGGGTTACATGTCTTTATCCCATAATTAATAGCTCTGAGATCTTGAGAAAGTTACTTATTCTTCCTGAGTTTAGAGAGATAATGTTATAAGTGTCTGCAAGTATTGTTTGAAGATAAAATTATATACATGTGATACATGTGTGTGTGTATTTGTATATTTATTTTACAGTGCCTGACATAATTCTCAATAAAATGTTTACATACTTTATTTATATTTTATTGCCCTTTATTATCTCTCTCTCTCTCTCTCTCTCTCTCTCTCTCTCTCTATATATATATATATATATATATATATGTATGTTTTCCTTGTAATCCCTTTCAATATCTTCCCTTTAGCAATGTATCTAAAGGGTTAAAGTGCCTATAGGCTACTTAAACAAGAAAATAATTTGAAGCTGTATAGATACCATAAAATAAAGTGACTGAATGAAGAGAAGATATATATGCCAGAAAGGACTTATGATGAGGACAGGTCGTACATAATTGGACAAAATTTTCTCATGTAATAAAATACCTTTATTTTTGCCATTGGAAATTCTAGAATTACTTTTACAATTTTCTATGCCCCATCTTAAGAAAATATTATATCAAATGCACAAAACAGGAATTACCAATATTTGGTATGTTTCACACAGTATTTTTCTAGACCTTCTATGCACTTTTACACACCATTTAAGATCACATGAAGAGTGCATTAGTAGAGTACATTTACCCTCTCTCTATCAACAGCAAAATGTATACCTTTATCTCCTCATCATTCCTGACATAAAAAGCCTTAGCTCTCTGTGTTTTCTGTTCACTAGTGAAGCAATATGTCCAAAGAGACTCAAAATACATTTATTTCCTCAATGAAGGCAATTTTTATAACTTTCAAGATAATTTGAACCACAGGCTTAAAGATTCAACTATAGTATGTTAGAAAAAAGCAGTGTAATAATAGATTATAAGTGCCTTTGTTTCTATGTGGGTATCAGAAGGGACAGTAGTGATTACATACCCCCTAGCCATGAATAAAAATAGCCCTACTCCTTTCTTAATTTCATTGATTGACCTTTTTTTTTGACATAGAGTCTCATTCTATTGCCCAGGCTAGAGTGCCATGTCATCAGCCTAGCTCACAGTAACCTCAAATTCCTGGGCTCAAGCAATTCTACTGCCTCAGCCTACCTACCGAGTAGCTGGGATTACAGGCATATGCCACCATGCCCGGCTAATTATTTCTATATATTTTTAGTTGTCATGCTAATTTCTTTCTTTTTTTTTTTTTTTTTTTTTTAGTAGAGACAGGTTCTCACTCTTGCTCAGGCTGGTCTCAAACTCCTAAGCTCAAATGATCCACCTGCCTTGGCCTCCCAGAGTGCTAGTATTACAAGCATGAGCCACCACACCCAGCTGATTGACTTATTTTTATTCAGAGTTTAGGGTCTCTCCCTGGTAGTCTCAATTTTAAATATCTCATCCATTTTACTGGCTGTGTAACCTGAGCCAAATTACTTAAACTCATCTACTTAAACTCAACTACTGAGTATTAATGCTAACTCAAATATAGTGAAGATAACAACCTTCCAAAAGTTATTTTCTTTATAAAAGGCAATAATGAGTATATTTCCCATAACTAAAATTTTAGATGATTTTTAGATGCCCACAGGTTTTCTTATTCATGATAAGTTTAATGAGAGGTAAGAGTAATTATGAACATCAGTTTTAGTTTAATGGTTCATCTGCAGAAATTAATTCATTCTTGACAGCAAATTTGAACAAATCTGAAGATTGGGTATTATCATCAATTTCTATTCGCAAATAAGGATTGAGATCCAAGAACTTGACAATAATCATTATTATCATCAATATGCTTTTATTTGTCTTGAGAGCATATATGGATTCAAATTTCTATTGTGTCATTTACTAATTTCATGACTTTAGTTAACTTTCCTGATGCTGGTTTATTAATATAAACTTCTAAATTTGTTATTTTAATTTATTTTAGTAATATAGCTTTTGTGAAGTTAAGTAACAGTTAATGCATGGAATATGGTAAATACTTTTAAAGATTTTCTTATTTCTTATTTATATACACCTTCTTTTTTATACCACAATGGAGATTGTTTTGCACATAGTAGAACTTTAGTAATGAAATAATTAAAAGATGAATATTTACTTAAAAAGTAATAATTTAAGGAATATAATAAATAAAAAATGCACATTATTTCAATGACACCTTGAGAAAAAATTGTAACACATTTTTTTCTGGTAGAAAGAATCCTTCAATAAAGATCAATTCATGTTTTATGTGTTAATGCTTATATAATTCATAGATAAAATAATTCTACCATAGAGATGCTTTTTTATGCTGGTCTCAGCACTCCTGTGACCATTAACAGATCATTAACATTGATGGGAGTTCCTAAGGCATATTGAAAGTACATACTCAGATAGCAACTTGCTTCCTTTAAACATGATGGATAAGCAAAAATAAAATTACATCTGTTGCCTTTAAAGATTTATTTGAAGTTTCTATGTCACTAAAATGGTACAACATCCCTATTATGCTTAACATTACTTTTTGAAAAAGTAGTAATACTCCATGGATTTTGGCTCATTTGATCATTTTTTAGAGAGAGAGATATGAAATAGAATTCTTTGTTGCTTCAGTCACTTGAACAGCATGTATAGAATGACAATAAGAAAAATATTAAAATTTATGCAACAAATATGTAAAAGACAATATAATTAGTACTAAACAAAAATATAAATTTAATTTCCAATAGTGACAAAATATAACACTAAATAATCCAGAATTTATACTAGTGTTAAAATTTCCTATTGAAAACATTTTGTAATTATGTGGGCCAGTTAATTTGTATTTTAAAATATTTAAAATACTTATTATAAATACATACACAAATAACATATCATATATTATGTATATTTTAATTTCAATACTTTCTTTCCATCTTTTAGCAACATATAAAATCACATACTACACTACTATGTATAGATTGCCAAAGCAATATATTCAATATAACCAGTGCTGTTTTGTAATCCTGATAGAGACAATAACGTAACAGAAAAAAAATCATCTTTTCACTGAGAAAATAACCAACATTTAATGTGCTTGCATTAGTTAAATGGCAATTGGTATAAAAATCATTTAAAATATGTTATTAGGGCCAGGCGCTGTGGCTCACGCCTGTAATCCTAGCTCTTGGGAGGCCGAGGCGGGCGGATTGCTCAAGGTCAGGAGTTCAAAACCAGCCTGAGCAAGAGCAAGACCCCGTCTCTACTATAAATAGAAAGAAATTAATTGGCCAACTGATATATATATAAAAAATTAGCCGGGCATGGTGGCGCATGCCTGTAGTCCCAGCTACTCGGGAGGCTGAGGCAGGAGGATCACTTGAGCCCAGGAGTGTGAAGTTGCTGTGAGCGAGGCTGATGCCACGGCACTCACTCTAGCCTGGACAACAAAGTGAGACTCTGTCTCAAAAAAATAAAATAAAATAAAATAAAATAAAATAAAATAAAATAAAATAAAATAAAATAAAATAAAATAAAATATGTTATTAGTCAAAACATCGAAAAAACAGAGCTTTGAAAGTTCAAAGGAGAAATCAAGGTGACTATCACAATAAGTAATTCACTTTTAACACATAAGTTCAATGATATTCAGAAAGAATTAGAAAGGAAAAGACTTCAAAGGTCTCATAAGCATAAAGAAGTCAAAGAAGGTCAATCTTGAAACAGCTGCTGGAGGGGATCAGAGAGATAAAACTTAAACCTAATAATTACTATTAGAAAATTAAAGGAATAAAAGGGGCCAGCATCAAATCAAAAATGCTTAAGGTGGCAGAGTAGATTCCTGAGAAACAGCAATAAAATCTATCCAGACATAATTGCTCAGAATTCATATTAAAGGGTGATTAAGAAAAAATAAACTTTTATTCATTTATCAACATATTATCAATAAAGTACCTAGAAATCATTCACCAAAGTAAGGAGTAAATGACAGAAATTAGGAAAGAGGATTTTTTTTCCTGAGTCACAGAGAATTTAAAACCTCTTAGTAAAGGAATAAAATTCTGTATTTGAAATCTATTAAGACCCAGACCAAGGATGAGCTTTTGAATTGTGGTCAGTAAATCCAAAAATTGATACATTTCTGATTCTATGGCCCAATGATCCAGTGACTAAGTAGATCAGAGAAACACTAATTCATGTGGTTCATTGACATATTTATCTGCATATTATTCTGGGCAATCAAATATAGAATTCATAGACCAATATGTATTTTCTATTTTCTGAGTAAATTCCATCAGAAAACATCCACAACCATACCAACTCAGTTATACTTAATGAAAAATCTCAGTAGCATGAGTCCACACTGATATAAATCAATTATTGAGTAGATAAATAAATGAGTGAGAATGGACACATCTTCCATGCGAGAGAATTCCAAATAATTTATAAAGAAACTCTGTCCCCAAGAAGGTGGAGCATAACCCTCCCTCCATTAAGCATGGCTGTGCATACTGACTTCCTGCAAAGAGTATACAGTATAGAATGGAGAAAACGAAGAGCAATGTGGCATTATAGCAACGTGGCAAGTGTTGCTTTAATCAGACAATCAAGTTCAACATCATCAATGATCAGTCATTTTGGTGGCATGTGTCCTTGATAGGATATGATGAGAATGACATTTCACTTTTGTTTTCTTCCTCCTGAAAACACATAATCACAATATGATTATGAGAAAACCATCAGACAAATATCAACTGACATTCTATAAAACACCTGACCAGCACTTCTCAAACTGCAAAGTTCATCCAAAACAAGGAAAGTCTGAGAAACTGTCACAATAAAGAGGAGCTTAAGGAGACATGAAAATTAAATGTAATGAGTTATCCTGAGTGGGATTAGGAACCACAGTTTCTTTTATTCTGTCTCATTTAACAAAGTAAAATAAAGAGTTTGCAGACTCATTTATTAAAGTTCAAATAAACACCTTCAACTGACTAGAGTCAGATACAACATGTACAGCTAAGAGAGGTCCCCAAGTGGACCTCCTTCCTGCCTGGTTTATTCTTTATCTGTCCTTATCAGAAGCAGGGTTGCATCTGTGTGTCTTTTGTGAAACTGCTGTACAATGTTGGCAGGAAAACCACTCACTCTTTAGGTAAAAAATCTTTTGAAATTTCTATTTTAGGTATCCCTCTTCTCGTTGTCACTTAACGGGCAGAGGAATTTGGGGCATTTACTTATTTTGGTTGAGTATTTGTGGTAGAGTAATACAATAAATGATATCAGTAAAATTTCACTTTTTTAGCAACTTATGGTTTTTAAGTGTTTTTATCTACATAGTTTCACTTACTTTTCCTCACATTCCTGAGGAAAAGAAAGAAATTTATTTTAAATGTTGAGGTGAATGAGGCATTTAGAGATTTGCAGAAGCTCTCAGGGACATACTAACAAAGGAAGATTTATCCAGTTCTTTTGGTTCCTTTTAAAATACTTTTCCCATGATAATACCTTCCTCCTCTTAACAAGCAATACCAAGAGCACTTGAAATAATACTTCTTAAAAATAATAACCTCTGTAGATTGCTGTTTTACAAACATTATTTGTGAACAAACGTGTTACTCTGGAATTTTCCTGTGATAATTACTTATTGAATTATAGTTGATAATTCCTTATATTAAACATCCCCTGTTAAGCCTACTGTGTGGTTTCTCTCTCTTACTGAACTCAGACTGCTGGCACTCTCAATTCATATAGCATAGATTAGTTTAACTTGTCAAGTGGTACATATACTAATGGGTTTTCATGGCTTTAGAGCAAGTGATATCTTGTTTGATATCAGGATCTGTTTAAAAATAGGCATCTATGTTTGTATAGTTTCCAGAAAGTGTACGTTTTGTTTATATGCCTTCAAAGAATTCTAAATTCCTCTTTATTCTGTCTTATTGTTCCCTGTCACAGGCGGCTTTTAAGAAGTATTTGTGGAAAGAACACAGATGAGCCATGGAACTCTGGGGTCTGTGCCTAGGCCCATGATATAGTAGTCATAAGAAAATATCATGATTGCAGGAGAAAAATAGTAGATTTTTTACTAATTTTTTGAAGAATTTTCCTAACAACTGAACGTGTTAATAGATTAAAAGATTAAAATTGCCCTAAGTTATTGCTTCTCTTCCTTTTGGCTATGGCCAAGTGTAGTATCTGTTTTTATCAGTTAAAAATACCCTAAATTTATTCTTTTCTTGCTCGTCCTCCATGACATAATATAATTTTCTTCAAAAGGACATTTCTTCAAAAAAAAAAAGCACATTTTTTTCTTCAAGTTCCACAGCTACATGAACACATTTAAAATACCTAGGAGAAACTCACTGCTAAATTACCAATGTATTTCATAAATGTATCCATTTAGTAGCCTCTTATGCTTTTATTATCTTATTGAGTACTTCTAAGAAAACTAATTAAATATCTAGCAAATATCCACTTGCCTTAATATTTTGATTATTTTACTATTTCTCTCCCAAGAATAAAACTATGGGATTCACTGACCTATTTGGAATTTTTTTAGGAATAAAGGCCATTAAACACTTTTAAATTAGTACTTTTTTTGTTTATTTGATTATAAGATACTTCACAATTGTAGCAAATAATATTTCCTTTAAAATACACTTTTAATGATGCTTACCTTTGAGATGTTTAAGTAAATTAGTAATAGAAACTTTATTATCTCCTTATGTCACCCTTTCTTTCATTTAAAATTTTCAGAATAACAAAATTGTTTTGTTAAGATTTTAATAAAACATACTTATAGAAGATTCATGCTTGGCATCCACAAGAAATGGCCATAGTCTAAATCTATCCATAAAATACCACTCCCATGCCATGTATCCTCATAATAAATATCATTGCTTTCAATCTAGAAATTACTAGTTTAGTTCTCAGAAGTTCAATCATATTAAAACCATATACATAACATTAAAATACTTAAGAAAATAATTAAATAGTTCTATATTTATGGTGAATAACCTTTATCTTCCCTGAACATTCAGGATTAAAGTGAAATATTCTTAAAATATTGTGTATAATTTATGTAGTTTATCAAAATTATATGTTTTTTTTAAATTATATGTTTGTAATATGTAAACTAATTTTCTTGCTTAAAAGATTCCATATGAAAAATTATAGTGGAAGACTGATATATCAATACATTAACATCAATGAAACAAGGATTTTAAATGTCATATGACCTAATCAGCTAAATAACTTCAGTAAATAACTTAAAGTTTGGAGTAAGTTATTTCAACCAGCTCTCTAGTTCTTTCATCCCATTTGAGGATCATTTTCTGCTAAATAGGCTATTATAAGCATTAGTATATTACCTTTATAAATAAATCGTTACTTTCTATGCCTCTTTCTACTTGAGTAGGATCTTCTTTCTATCTTGTTTCTTTTTTTTTTTTTTTTTTTTGAGACAGAGTCTCCTTTGTTGCCTAGGCTAGAGTGAGTGCCATGGCGTCAGCCTAGCTCACAGCAACCTCAAACTCCTGGGCTCAAGCGATCCTTCTGTCTCAGCCTCCCAAGTAGCTGGGACTACAGGCATGCGCCACCATGCCCGGCTAATTTTTTTTTTTTTCTATGTATATTAGTTGGCCAATTAGTTTCTTTCTATTTATAGTAGAGACGAGGTCTCGCTCTTGCTCAGGCTGGTTTCGAACTCCCGACCTCGAGCAATCCACCCGCCTCGGCCTCCCAGAGAGCTAGGATTACAGGCGTGAGCCACCGCGCCCGGCCTATCTTGTTTCTTTCTCTCTCTGTGACCATGGACTACAGAGGACATGGAAGTCCTTCCCGTAGTATTCCATTAAGTTCTTCTTAAAGGTTTTGCTTTTTATTCTGGTTTTCAGAAGCTCTTCTTTATGCCACCCCACCAGATAATTATAAATTACATTTCTCCTTATACAAAGCATGTGCTGTGCTGGTACACAACACATTTCCAGAGAAAGTATAATTTTTCCATGAAAATGTTTGCTGCATTCATTTAGATGGTTCCTGAAATGGAGACAGGAAATTATAGCAATAAACAGGTAAACCCATTTTTGTTTTAAGGTAGGGTGAGGCAGTTAGTGTATAACGTAGGTGTTCTATACTACATTTTACTTGTTTTTGGAAGTAGGAAATTCATGGTTGTGATTTATCTGTTGATCTTTCTAATAACTTTCCTAGAACATTAAACAGTACCAATAGCTCTGACATTAGAAACTGATGGAACATGGGCATAACTACATGAATTATTTGTGCCTTGGCTCTATACCTATAAGTACTATTATCTGTGTTTACTGTTATATATCAGTAAGAATTTAATCTAGCTTTTAGAAAGTTTAATGGAACTAATGGTATGTGATATATATCTTCTATGTATCTGCTATCTATCATAGCAGTTAAGAATTCCAGAAAAAATCCACTTGAATTATACACTTGCTTTAGCTGTTATTAGTCTTGTAACCTCATCCCATGCTGTTCTTTACTGCACTTTTTGAGCTCCATGTAAACTGGTGTAGTCTTGGTTTAGTGTTTTCCATTTGCCATTTCCTCTGCCTAGAAAGTTTTATCTTCTAGATCAACCTTGCCTTGCTTTCTCATTTCCTTCATGCCTTTGCTCAAATGTTATCTTCTCAGCAGAGTCGTCCTAACTATTCTATCTTAAATTTCATTCCCTTCTCCCTAATATTTCCTATTTTTATTCCCTAATAAACTTTTCTCCATAGTATCTGTCATGATCCAGTGTATATAGTTTATGTGTATCTCTGTCATGTGTGTGTGTCCATGAGGATTAGCATATAAAAAATAGGATTCTCAGTTAATTTTCAATTGCAGATATACATATGTCTAAATATTGCCTGCAACATATTTGGAGATACAAAAACAGTATTATTTGTCATTTATCAGAAACTCACATTAACTGCACATTCTAATATGCAATATATGGTAGCATCATTTAAACATGCAATTTTGGGGAAATACTTATACTAATATTTGTTGTATATCTCATATTCAAATTTAACTGGGAATTTTGTATTTTTTTAATAAATCTGGCAATCCTAGTGTATGTGTGTATCCATATGCATGCATGAGTGTCTCTCCAATTAGAATTTTAGTTCCATTAGAGAATTTTTGGCATTTTATTCACTGCCATAGAGGTGAACAGGGAGATAGAGATGCTCAATAGTAGATATTTAAGAGAGAATTAAGTTGCTTGACTCTTTTTAGTTTAGATTTTATTATCTGTAAAATTAAGACAACAATATTTACTTATAGGGATTTGGTGTGGTTTAAAAGAAATATGAAGTCTGTCCAGAAAGTATACAGCCATGTAGTATGAAAAGCAGAGACGTTTGTTGTAGAAGATACAAGAAACATTGCACATAGGACAATGACACCTCAGCCCCCTTCAAAGGAGACACATTGTGACCACACAGAGTTCTCACCATGTCTCTTCTACTGTTCAAAATACTCACAAAATCCTTTGTTGAAATCGCCATCAGCTGCCTCATCATATTTTTCTGAATTTCATCAGCAGTCTGAAACCTCTTCCCTTTCAAAGGTGATTTTAGTTTTGGGAAAAGCTAGAAGTCACAGAGTGCAAAATCTGGGCTGTAGGGGGGTGAGTCACTTGGGTGATTTGATGTTTCACCAAAAATCTCTGCATGAAACCGGATGCGATGCATGGGTGGGAGCATTGTCATGATAAAGTTGCCAGTCACCAGTTGCTGATAGCTGTGGCTGCTTTCATCGCATTGCATCTCTCAACTAAAAAAGAACATTGAGGTAGTACTCCTTATTAATTGCTTAGCCTGAAGGAGTGCACTCGTTATGGACAATAACTTCCCAATCAAAAAACACAGTAAACATGATCTTGATCTTGCTGCAACTTTGACTCTCCTTTTTTAGGCATGGAGACTTCCACTGGGATGACTGGACCTTCATTTCTGTCATAACCATAGATCCACCATTCCTCTCCAGTTATGACCTTCTTGAAGAAATCTGGTTCACTGGTAGTGGTTTGAAGCAAGTCATTAGCAAATGCAGCACGATGTTCCTTCTGCTCTGTTAGCAGAGCTAAAGAACTCATTTTGCCATGACATATTTAATGCCAAGATCCTGCATCAAAATCTCAGAGACAGTAGTTTCTGGAATCCCCAGCAGTTTCTATTAATATTCCTCACACTGTCAGTTACTGGTCTTTGCTGACTGAAGCAAAGGTGCTAGAGGTGTTCAATAGTAGATATTGAGCCTGTTGTTGTAGGTCTTCCAGAATGTGGATCAATTTCAACAGATTATAGACAATCTTTGAAACATTTGTGTCACACTTTTTTAAAGAATATTACATGAGTACAAATGTTTAGGTTACATATATTGCCTTTGCCCTGCCCAAGTCAGAGCTACAAGCATGCCCATCCCCCAGACAGTATCTCACTGATTACATATGAATATACCCATCCTTTTCTCCCCTCTCTGACCTGCCCAATACCCAATGAATGTTACTACCATATGTGCAAATAAATGTTGATCGATTAGTATCAATTTGATGGTGAGTACATGTGCTGCTTGTTTTTCTATTTGTGTGATACTTCACTTAGTAGAATGGGTTCCAGCTCTATCCAGGATAATACAACAGGTGCTAGATCACCATTGATTTTTGTTGCTGAGTAGAACTCCATGGTATCCATATACCACATTTTATTAATCCACTCATGTATTGATGGGCAAGTGGGTTGTTTCCACATCTTTGCAATTGTGCATTGTTATAAATATATGTGCTGTTATAAACATTCTAGTGCAGATGTCTTTTTTACAGAATGTCTTTTTTATCCTTTGGGTAGATGCTCAGTAATAGAATTGCTGGATGAAATGGTAGTTCTACTTTTAGCTCTTTGAGCTATCTCCATATTACTTTCCATAGAGATTGCACTAGTTTGCAGTCCCACCAGAAGTGTATAAGTGTTCCTGTCACTCTGCATCCACCCCCAATTTTATTCATGCTGCACTCACTGCATCATCCCCAATAGCCTTCTGAATTATCTCAGTAGTTTCTGTGGAGGAATGTTCAAGCTTAATGCAAAACTTGATGCAGATTCAGTGCTCCACTTGCTCAGTCATTTTGAATGTGATGGCCACACAGTACACATGCTCACTCAACTGCATGTAGTTCCCCACTGACTACTACAGTATAGTTGTCATTGTTCATGCATGCACATTTCAGTCCACTCTCCTTGGCTTCCAGTTTACATCGATGTCACACGAACCATTCTCATTATATTAACAATTGTCAGGTATTATACTTTCTGGACAGACCTTGTACTTCATGTAAATCACTTTGTACAGTACCTAGTAAGTAGTGGGTAATTGTTCATTCTTTTGCATTTGTTATCATTTATAGGTATTAGTGCTGTTGTTATTAATCCCAAGAAGGACCCCAGATATTCAGCATGAAGACCTTCCAAAATATTGATGTTTTTGATGTAAAAAGTGTCATGAATTACTTTTCTTCAGATTAAGCTCAAGAGAGAGTCACTTTGCTTCTGAAAAGATGTAGTCAGTGTCTTTTAAGTCTAGTTGGAGTTCAACAATATTTTTCTATTTCTCAGAAGACATCAAAACAAAATGTTTTCCTTTCTTCATTTAGGAAGGCACAAAAGAGGATGGATCAAAGAAATCAAGAATGATGAAATGACACTTTCAAATGTTATATCTCATTTTCAAATAGAAGTGTGTTATAGAGGGGAGGAGGATATAGGTAGTGAGAAGTGCTTAAAAAGCAATTTGAAAACTATTTTTAAATAACACCATTTGAAAACTTGCAATTTCCTTGTTGTCTGAAAAAGGCTTTATAAGAGGTGGACCCATCAAATGCACTTTAATACATTAAGTGCCATTTTGGTTTTACAAGGATCTTGTCTAAGAGGCTAAGAGTGCTATACAGGGCAAAGTTAGGTCTCCTAAAACATAGAGAGTGCCATCATTTCTTCCATTAACAATATAGAGCCACGGGCTTTATAGTACATTTGCCAGACATTGGTGCTTTTTCAGACCATCATCTTTGCTTCTTCAGAAATCAAGATTAAATAAGTTTAAGCAATAGATGGACACTTTAAAGATGGGTATAAAATGGTTATTTTCTATAAGACATAGTATATTTCAAATTTCTCCATGATAATTAGCATTTAAATGAACACTTTAGTAAATATTTTTATGAAGTAGAAATAGAGATTTCATATAGTAACACCTTAACTTATTTGTTTTGTATATTTGGACAATAACAACATTATTTTATTTAATTTTACTGGAGAATGCCTGGTAAGCATCAGATAGACCTAAAGCCAGATAATAGTTAAAACCTTGTTGTACTTACATCACTGCTGAAATTAAACAATTGTTTGATGTTCATGTCCCATATGGTGACACTCACCGTTAGTAAGTAGTCTATTAAGCAAAGGGCATCAAGGTAAAAAGGAGATATATTATTAATAAGATATATATTTTCATTTTTACAAGTATGCTTGCATCGCAGAATCCAGTAGTTTCTAATTAGGCATCAGAATGAACATACACTTGAATTTTCACATATATAACTTTAAAAACAGATAGGCATACAGAAGTTCAGCTTCTAAATTTGCCAGTTACTAATTCCTGTGGTAGAAACAAATAATGCAAAGAGATTATAAGGATAGACTCCAGAACTAGACTCCCACTTAGCCCCTTCCTACACAATCCCACAAAAATTACTTATTTTGTGGGACTGAGTTCACTTACTTAACTAATGAAAGACAATAATAAAACCAGACTCATATTTGTGAAGATATAGTGATATATTTCAGGTAGAGTGCTTACTATTGATCCTGGTATACAGTATATGACATATTAAATGATAAATCTTACTATTAATTTATACCACCTCAGGAAGAATATGGTTATATAATAATCACCATGAGCTTGAAAAACTCTTGACTCTCTTATTATCATTATCATCATTATTTTAGTTGTTAATAAACATATTCATAAATTGTTATATTTTATTTATACTACACAAATATATACATATATTTTCATTTCATACATCCATATGTTTTATAAGCCACATTTACAATTTTGAGAAGAGAATTTTCATAAATTTTGATTGCATTCTCATCTTTTAAGGTAAAGAAGACAAGTAAATTATTTAAAAATTACTTCTATCCATACAGTTTGCAGGATGGTAAGTTTTAATCATTATATGGTAGAAGTCCTTGTATTTTGAGTAACTTTACAGTGATTATAAGAGTTTGTGATTTAAGTAAAATATGTAAATGAACTTAAGTGATATTTGCATACTAAGATGGGTTTAATCATAATATTCATAATCAAGTGAAAATTATTTTAGGTAAGTGTAGCTTTAATGAATGTAGTGAATTAGCTTTAATTTGCAAATGAATGCTTTTAAATAATGTTTTTAAAATTTGACTTGATATAAAAAAATGATCATTCTCTTATAAGTTTAAAGAAAATACCAGAAACAGCTGACTACTTTAATTCAACTGCTTTTTTTCATTTCTGAATAGAAAATTTAAAATACTTTATCAACCTATTGTATAATAAATAGCAATATAATAAATAGTAACAGTAAAGCCTATGTTAATTATTCAAATGACTGGCTAAACCTTTTAAAATGATAAAATTCTAATTTCCAGTTAGTAATCATCTCATCTATAAAAGCACGATCAATTGAAAAACAAATCATGAATTACTGTACAATTTAAATTCCCTTGAAAGTGTATGTAATAAATGCAGGAATATAATTAATACTAGTTTCTTGTATCTAGTTTATAAAGAAAATTAAGAAGCACCCAATATTCCTTAATTATTTTTGAAATAAAGTAGAATTTGAGCAAATAATTTAGTTTAATTTAATTTATTCGTTGTCACGTGCCTATATGTGGAAGTAAGATAATACAGTTTTTAAAAATATGGATGTCTGAGAAAGAAGATCTCTCTTCTAATCCTGGCACCATATTTGCTCTCTGAACATTGTCAAATTATTTAACTTCTTTAATACTGTTCACATCTAAAATAGCAATAATTTATAGTTCCTATATTTATTGAATTATGTAACATTGTCTTTGGCAATCATTTAGAAAATAGAATTACTTAATAAATATGAACTATTGTCATTATCAATATTATTATTTCCTATAAGGAAAAGCATATCTTTACAAGTATACTTCTTAAGTAGTACCCCCTCTATTATGGGATCTATTCATGTTTTAGAGAAAAATTACAGACTATGGTAGGACTCCTATACCAACCAGAAGTGGTTAAGTAATCTTTGTAGGCACTCCTGGAACAATCACACGAACCTTGTAGCTTTCCAAGCATGAAACTGACATAAAATATGTTTGGTCTGCCCTAAGTTTGATGATAGACACCTGGATCACTTATCCGACAAGCATATGTCCTATAAAACTTATGTGGCTCTCATCTGCCTCTCCTCCTCACTGTGAAACCTGATTTCTATACATTCTATCCATTAGAACCATGCACAGATATTGCTCTACTCTATTGTTCAACCCATTGTGTAAACATACCTATAGGGGACAACCCACTTTTCTGTACTTTGGAGAGAAGTTAAAAGTGGTTTATAATCTGAGCCAATGCCCCTAAATTTGTGCAGTGTCAAAATTAAATGGGGGTGAAATACAAATCCACTCGAGAGTGATTTATTGTCATGTAAGAAAATTTAGCTTATGACTGTATTTACTTGTCCTCTTAAAAAATATTTTCCAAGAAGAATTATTTTAACATCTAACTTGTTTTGAATTGCAGACCTTTTGAGGTCAAAAAGCACTGGAAGGTCTTTCCCTCTTTAGGTATAAACCAGATTGACCTGATCAAAAGATCAAAGGGGCGATTAACTTCCCTTCCTCTCCCTGTTATCTAAATATATTGCAGGAAGGAAGATCAAGAATGCACCCAGACCTGGCTCAAATCATTTAAATATAACACCTGTCTCTCAGATTAATTTAATTTGCAAAGAGAATCATTTCCAAGTCAATCTGTTTCCCCTCTCCATTTGCCCTCCCTAGTACCATCTGTAACCCCTAAACAGAATTACTGTACCCCTCATTTCCCCTCCCCTCCAAAAAATATCTGAACTTCATTGAGATATTGATTAATCACTCTGTGATTCTACTCATGTGCATCCTCATGTACATGGTAGATAAACCTTTCTCTTATTAATCTGCCTTCATTGTGAGTCCATCTTTCAGTGAGCAATTAGGAGAAAGGGAAAGTTTCCCCTCACCCCTACACCTCTCTGTATGTAGGTTTATATAAGGCAGATAATGATATAACCTATATCAAGTTATTTTGATGAGAATTAATTGAGCCAATATTCTTAAAGTACCTAGAATAATCTTTGGAACACAGTAAAACCTATAAAACTGTATATAAAGTGATTTTAAAAATCATGACCAGATTTATAATCTGTGTGGAGAGAGAATGAAACATAGATGATAGGATGATTGTTTTGAAAAACTTAAATGCTTTTCTACAGAGAAGGATCTACTATGAATGAAAGAAAGAAAGAAAGAAAGAAAGAAAGAAAGAAAGAAAGAAAGAAAGAAAGAAAGAAAGAAAGACAGGCTGCACTAACTAGATGTGATTTAGCATTGTATAAGAGGGAATATCTTAATCTATTTCTCCTTATCACTCTCTCATTTAACTCTCACATAGGAAACTGATTTAATGTGTGTAATTAATACTTTTTAGTTTGCATACAATTTTTGCAAGAGTGACATTATGATTTTGGGTGTGTTTTTAATTTGCAAAAATGCTGTCACATCATATACATTATATTTCTTATTTATTCAGTAATCACCATGCTATTAATATTTGCCAACCTCACTTCATATATCTTTAAGCCATTTTTTTCAACCATTGAGTTGAATGGTGTATTCAGCCTATTGTACCCATTTTGTTGTCCAAGTAACTGGCAAACATTTTTAAAAAGTAGATAGTGTTCATGGTTAGTGGAGACTAGAAGCTACAAGAACATGTATGCACTGCTAGTTAAAAGGACAGACTGGAAAGCCTGGTGAAAAGAAATCTTGTACTAGTTGTTCAGATTAAATAATAGATCACTGTTTTAATGTACATATTTCCCACAAATGATGATTTCATACTTCTGTTATATTATACACATGCTTGTTGGATATTTGGTTTTTCTCTTCTGAAGAGTTTATTCTTATCAGTTACACATTTTTCTACCAGTTTTCCTTTTTAGAAATAGCTTCCTAAATGTTTTACATAATAATCTCAATTTATTTTAGACATTGAAATATGTTTTCCCAACCAATCTTCTGTTTCTTAACTTGGTCTGTAGTTTCCTTGGTTAAACAGGTATTGATTTTTTAAACTTTATTTTTACATTTTATTTAACTTAATCATAAGTAGTAGAAATACACTTTAAATACAGTCTATAGGCTGAGCAAATTGGGACAATGAGAAATTCTTTCTTTGAGTAATGGATCATGGTGACCTCTTACATCAAAGTTAACTTTATAAAAACTTATTGTTAAATTGATTACATTTTGTAAAAGTCATCAGGACATACATAGCTACTCCTACACACACACACGCACACACACACAGAAAGACATATATGGAAGATTCCTTTAATCTTTCATGCAGACTTATTTCTACATAAAGGATTCTGAAATAGAAAATAATTTTGAATTTTAATATAGATAGATAAAGCATCAAGAGCAAGTAAATTCTAAATATGTTTTACTGCTTTCATCTGTAAAAATGAGTATAATAATGGATACTATAAAGTATTGTCAAAATAAATAAATGAAAAATAAATTATAATTATTATTTTACAAATACATTTTTCTCTTCCTTCCAAATTGGTTTGCCAATTTTCTAAATAGTACAGAAAGGGAAACATCAATAAGTTTTAAAAGCCGAACTACACTTTAGTTGGCAAATAAATACTTTTAGGCGATGATAATTTCCTTAGCTTTGATTCACATTTAACTGATCATGCATAAGTACAGTCAACTGTGGAGCAACCCAATATCTAGACCCTTACCCTTATACTTTAATAATCTTCAGCATCATTAAATTATAATATTTATATCATGGATTATGCCCTTAAAATTGTGCCTTATAACTCTATGCAAACTGAATTAGCTGGACATGTCATAATTTTAACAATTTATAAAAATTATAGTAAGGGGAAAATCACAAAAGAAACCAACAGAACCACCAAATTTAAAATAACAAAACTAATATTTATGTATTCCTAGCAGTTATTTTCCAATGTTTTTAGTGCCTAAGAAATACTGTCCTTGATTTTGCAAATTCTTCTTGTTATGCTAATGAACCTATTTAGTCCTCACATTAAAAACATAAATATATACTATTTCCTTTTATAATAAGATCTGCTTTTACTATGTAAGTTAATTGTTAATTTTAACCAGGACATGGTACTCATTCAGATAACACTGTGGCCAATTTAGGAGAGCCTGCTTCACAAAGTATTCCTTGATAATGTTTTTCCATCAACAGAGTCCTTGAAACTGTTTAGCTTCTTAGGCATTTACTATTGAAAAATGCATCCATCTCTGAAAACAAGATGGAGGGAAATGCGGTCCTCATTTTCCAGTACTTAATTTGTTCAAAGGACTGTAGCAATTTCAAGAGGTGCTAAAATATGCATGCATAAGTCTTGATCATGCTAACAATGAAGAAGTATAATGAGCATTTATGATTTGGATTGAAGTGTTTCAAAAGGATGCAAATTAGTATCTTATCTAAAAGGACAAAAAATATCCCATCAAGTTAAAGAGCAATTTGCCAGACTTTAAGCTTATCACAAGCATTTGAAAAACAACCAGTATTTACTACACTTGCTGAGAGCATATCATGTCAGTTCATTTCCCCAATGGGAAAGCAGTTAAAAAATATCAAGGATTCTCCCAAGTCATAACAAAGTATACAAATGAGGGAGGAGATGATGGTAATAACTGTGAAATGTCATTTGAGAAAACAAAGTATAAATTTAAATGTCAAATTTAAGAGCAAAAATATGTCATTCATATCTATCTGTATTAGTTTTCTCTTGTTGTGTAACAAATTACCACAAACTTACTTGCTAAAAGCAACACTCTTTTATTCTTATCCAGTTCTGCAAGTGAAAAGTCTGGACTGACTTAGCCTGGCTGTCGGCTTAGGTTGTACCACAACCAAATTCAAGATGTCAGTCAGCTGGGTTGGATTCATGTGCAATTCTGGGGAAGAATCTATTTCTAAGCTTCTTTCTTTGGATGGCAGAATTCAGTTCCTTGCCGTTGTAGGACTGACAAGGAAAAGAAAGAAAGAAGGCACCAATTCTCTCCCTAATAGGACAGAATGGAATTTTTTTTTCTTCCCTCATTCCACTCCAACATTCTTTTCCTCAGATATTCCTTGTTTTTTCTATAAAAGCCAATTAAGGAATGACACTTAACAACTTTTCTTGGTATGGTGGACTAGCCCAGGAACCCACATTCCAGTCCAGGTGTCTACAGAAAGCTGTGCTTAGGTAGATATATTTGAGCAACTGTTCATACTATATATTAACATAATATCATCTCTCTCTTTGGTTACACCACCCAAACATCATTTTAGGAGCTGATAAAAAATAAATAACTTCCCACAAAGTAACCATTAGAGAATTTTATGCTGTCTACTGAAAAAGAGTCACTAGGCTTTAAATTTAAAAGGGAGACTTTATTTCTTATAAAACGTTACCACCTGCCGGCTGGGCATCCTGACAGGATGGGAAGAGAGATTGGCACTTCCAGGGAGTGAGGGGAAAATCAGGAATTTATGCTGAACAGTTTGGTCAAACACACATATTCAACAGGTTACTGGAGGAACTATAAATATTTATGGAGGAGACCCAAATACATGCATATTAGGTTGACATATATGTAACATACATTCCATGATCACTTTGAGGTAGGGATTGAACATTTAAATGTATTATAATTAGGTCATATATGTGAAAAGGTGAAAGTCCATGAACTGTGCATCCTCAGGAGACCAGCCAGAACCAGTCCATGGCTGCCCGTCATTTATTAAGAAGAAACTCTTTGTGGTCCGAAATAGCTGTCCTGTCACATCAGTAACTACATAAGCTGCGCTGGGGATAGGATGAAGTAAGGGAAGACGTATTCCTTTCAGCCTTTTGCTTTTCTCACATTAGCTTTGATAAAACCTAGTAATGATTAGCAAGGGGAAGAAGAGTAGGAGCAAATGGGACATGGATGGCCTCTGTGGTGTCAGGATCCCGAAATTTGGGGGTCTTTTAGTCAAAGGAGTGTCTATTAGTCTGTTGAAGGGGGGTAGGACTTTTATTTCAATTTGCAGTGCCACCACAAAGGGGGCACTATTAAGCATGGAAAGTCAGGGACAGCATTTTGTTTTTCTCTAAATTACAGATTTCATTGAAAATTCTACCTTTGGTATCATTCTTGTTGTAAGTTTTGGGTATATAGAAATAATAGACCACTGCAGAAGTCATTTCGCAAAGTCCACACATTCATAAATCATCAATGACATGTATTTATGTTGCAAGTATTTTTTTTTTTTTTGAGACAGATTCTCACTGTGTTGCTGTGGTGTCGGCCTTGCTCACAGCAACCTCAAACTCCTGGGCTCAAGCAATCCTTCTGCCTTAGCCTCCTGAGTAGCTGAGACTACAGGCATGCACCACCATGCCCGGCCAATTTTTTCCATATATTTTTTTAGTTCGCCAATTAATTTCTTTCTATTTATAGTAGAGACGGGATCTCACTCTTGCTCAGGCAGGGTTCGTAGTCCTGACCTTGAGCTATCTGTCCTCCTCAGCCTCCCAGAGAGCTAGGATTACAGGCGTGAGCCACTGAGCCTGGCTGTAAGTACTTTTTTTTTTTAAGTATTGGGTTTATATTAGATATTAAATTTTTTTTTTCACTTTTGCTACATCATCATAGAAAAGAATTCTATAAACAAGTCTCTAGTTGTCTAGAAATGTTCTATATTACTAACAATTAAGCTTTCCTGCAAATATAAATGCTTTTTTTAAAATTATAGTTTCCAAGGGGAATGACTCAGAAGTTATCTTTGTCCTCCAAGTGCTAAACCTGGATAGAAGAGGATTGAGGAGCTTCATCATCATTTTGTTTGATTTTCATGAATTATTTTCTAGAATGTGCTACTCAAAATGTGCTTCTGTGTTGAGATAAGAAAATTGCTCCTGAATATAAATCATTGCCAAATACATGCATACTTGGAATATATACTCAGTTGTTTCTTCCAATCTCCAAAGCTATATTCCAGGCATTTTAAAATTATTTTAACAATTGAGGGCCAGGGTACAATTATAATGTTATTATTTCTGGCTATCACAGAACAGTTGCTTTAAAAAATACTAGTTGAACTAAGCAATGGTAATAATTATGTTTCTTTTGCAAAGAAAATAAATACTTTTATATATACTGCATACATATGTACATTATAATTATTATTGATTGCTTACAAAATACAGTAGGAGCAGAAATATTTCTGATTATGTTGAAATTTAATTGCTTCTATAATTTAATACCTTTGTTATATGACTTTGAAAACATGGAGAGGGAATTTTTCTGTAGGTTACTTTAAAATACACGTACACACACATATACCCCATATAAGTCATGATGAAGGGAAACATCTGGGAGAGAACTAAAAAGTGTGTACCTCTTGTGAGATGTCATTGCTGTTCTTTATATCAGAGATGACAGATAAGCTGTTGGTAATATTATCTATCTTAACAAAAAGAAAAACAGGACGGTTAAATTTTAGTATTCAAACTACTGGAAAAATAATTTCCAGCTGATAAAATACTCCCTTGGATCAAATTGGACTCAATTACTCAATTAATTCCCCATCAATGTTCCTTGGGGTATGTATGTCTATATAGATACATATGCGTATCTGTGTATATGTATATATGTATTAGATATATGTATGTGTACATATACTCTTTCTATACAGACACTTAATATTTATTTATATTTATTTATTTATTTATTTATTTATTCATTTATTTATCTATCTATTTATCTTCCAACCATTGAATCCCAGATCCCAATCTTTCCACTTTCTACTCTAATGTGACTTGAACCCAACTAAATTCTTTTGAAGAAAATAAGTATTGCAAAAAAGAATTATTAAAGAAATGAACAATTTCTTACCTTAAAAATTTCATTCTGACCTTCCCCAGAGCCAGCTTGTCTCAGAGTATAAAAGACCAACTTTACTATACCCAAGGTCTGGCAGAAACTCATGGGTAATATATATGGATTTTTTTCCTATTCTGTCTCCATTTCCTTCTCATATTCTGGTTGATCTGATCTAAGGGATGTGGGGAGTGTACTTCACATTTACACACTTCAGGAGTCCAATATTTTCAGCATTAATGAGTTCAACATTCTGAAGTAAGTCTCTGCTCTCAAGACTAAGAGATTTTTTTATTTTCTGGTGTGAAATAAGTTTCTATTTTTTTTCCTGAGGTTATAGATGCAGTTATGAGTTTCAATCTCCTGAGAAAATCCTGCACTTTGTACACAGAGGATTTTCTTCATCACTCCACAATAATCACTTGTTTATTGTATGCAGAAAGACACTGGGTAACAAGAGTTTCCTAAGCCCAACTCACAATGGAGCTAAATTGCATATGAATGAAAAAAGGTAAGTTGATACAAGATCCTTTTGATTGAAAACTAGAAAACACCCTTTGAAGAGTCTAGAAACACACTTTTTTTTACACAGATCTGATGTGTCTTTGGGCAGTTCTCCAAGCCCCAGCTCTGCCATGTGTGCTAATCTTACCTTGCCCATCTTATAGATACAGTTTCAAGTCCCTCTAAGAAGTCAAGCTGCCCTAATAGGTGAATTCAGGTTAACTTTGATTTTGCCAGGATTTCCTCCCTGGTCACTAATAATCAGAACACATTTCTCACTCCAATTTTTTCCTTGCGGGATCCACACCTTGCCCCAATCCAACATTTCCATACCGGACATGGAGAAATTAGAAGTCATTATACTGTAACAGATTTATCACTGGCAGGTCATTAGAGATATAAAGGAATTTTTGAAGGAGGAAATTTTAGAAATGCCAATTATAGTCACACTCACACAGCTCTTAATAAGAAAAAAAAAGTTGATTAAATATAGTCACAGCTTGGAATCACAAAAGGCATGAGCAGTGCCTAATAAATCTGACAATTTTTGAAGGCAGAGCACAAAGAATCAGCAGGAGAAATCTGAGGACTAATCTTTCTTTGGTTTGAGAGCACTTTCAACATGCTACAGCACACAAAAGACTAATTCACAAGGTCAGGAAGTGTGACATGGTGAAGTGAACATTGAAAACAATCTAAAAAATTTTTAGATGGTAAAGGACCTCAGGCGGACAAAGTGCTTTAAAATGAACAGCATCTGAGAGAAATTCTACTCAGACAAGGATCTAGTTTTAGGCAATGTGACTGTTAATTACTAAGGAATAGGAATACAGCATGAGATAAAATATGTAATTAATAGAAAATTCAGACTACTGGAAAGTCCATAAAAAAAGTAAAAATAAAATAAAACTGAACAGTTTGGCTAGTTTAAAACATTAAGAGAGAGCTTAGTTATAATTCTTTTAAATAAACATTTAGCTAGGACACAAAAACTAGGAAGTGATATTATAAGGACCAGGATCAACAGAAAAATAAAGAAAAATAGTACCTATACATTCAGGCAAAGAAGAAGACAGAACATTTAATTGAGTTTGGATATTAAGACTTTGTTTATCATTATTGATTGAGAATAAAATGGAATAAAATAGTACAATGTGAGTCACTAGTCAAAATCAGTTCAAGTGAAACAAAATATTTTTGAGCATTAACATTATTGCCTATTATCTGAAACTGACCTTACACTACTTTGTGCCTATAATTTCTATATTTTTAAAACATTTTACGTTTTTTTCTTAGTCTCACCAAGTCTAATATGCAACATACATGACTTGTCTGCTTCTACCTCACATTTCCTCCGTGAACACATACTTATGGCTTCCAAGTATGCCCCAGAATATCCAAATTCTATTATAGGTAAATTAGCATAGTCTTATCTTAACACAATATTGTGCTCTGTAAATCCTATCTCAAGTGTCCTCATTTTTCTCTCCTGAATCTGCATTTCCTAAGCCTCTGAGGATGCCCATCATGTGGGAACCCTTTACTACAGTCTTGCTTCACATGTGAAACTTGTTACTAAAGTTTTAGACAAATACTTTTCTCACTAGCTGTGCCATAGCAAAAAATGAACAAATATGAGATTGTGAATAGCCCATAATGGCATACATAGTAGGATATTTCATAAAAGCATTTGTGTGGCTTTATGGTGAGGATTCCTGCAGCTAAGATAACAGCTACTGTTGAGTGTCTATGATGTACAGAGGCACTCTTCTGAAACTTTACGCAAATTACCTAATTTAATGTTCCCACAAAAAGCTATTAAGTACAAATTAGTATTCCTATTTTGTAGTTAGAAATTTGAGGAACAAAGAAGTAACTTCCAAAAAAAATCACATTATTCAATAATTTATTTTGTCATAGTCAGGCTTTGAGTTTTTTTTTTTTTCATCTTTCTCCAAAACTTATACTTGGAACCACTTTGATACCTGTGCACTAGAAATAGGACAGCAGCAAAGTAAATGGCTCACAACACAATTTTACCTAAGGTCATTG
The DNA here is from genome assembly GCF_040939455.1 of Microcebus murinus. Lineage (NCBI taxonomy): Eukaryota > Metazoa > Chordata > Mammalia > Primates > Cheirogaleidae > Microcebus > Microcebus murinus. Next base: position 75,115,896 of record NC_134114.1, read on the forward strand.
CTTTCCTACTAGGATGCTAGTTGAAGCTAAGATATAGATCATTGCTGAAAAGGGCCTGTAAAATGTTCTAATCTTGATATGCCTCAGAAATAAGAGGGACTGTAGGATATTTGGCAAGAGAGGCAGCTGTCATTAGCTAGTAAAATGTGATTCTTTTAAAACTATGTTACAAGTACCTCACTGAATTGGGTTCATTTACATTAAATGAAGTTTTCAGACGAGATAATATTTAACACTATTAATTATACTAATTAATATTAATATAATATTTAACACTATCCTATACTAATTGAAGAAACATGAAAACTTTGACCATTGAAGAAGCCACTCAAAATAACACTTCCTACTTTAAGTTAATTTTATCTGTGCATCTAAGACAAGTTAATGAATGTTATCACTACACTTTAATATATATATAATATTCTGAGGTATAAATATATTCTGCACTTGTTGCACTGCATGTAAACAATAAATAGTGGCTGTTTAGACCAAATGGAAAAAGCAATGTCAACGGATAAAACAAAGACTACCAGAAAAAAAAAGAAGAAGAAAATGAAAAAATCTCAATCTATTACTTACAAAGCAAATAACGAACACCAAGGAAGAAATTCACATAATAGTTCTCTGAAGATGGAAAGTCAAAAACTATTAAATGCTAGAAAGGAGGCATTTATAATCTTTATCTGAATCATTTAAAACTACTGTAGATAGGAAAAAATGAGTCTGCGTGCATTTGATTAAAGGAAGTTGCATTGTTTTTGGAAAGTAATTCAGTTCAGGCTAGCAATAAATTCCCAGAGATCACTTGGAACAAATTAAAATGAAACACAATTTAAAACATTTTTTAGAAATTTTAGAATAGTTTTCAATTTACATAAAAGCTGTGAAAATTATAGCATTCTAACAGAATCTACCCCTAGTTTTCCTTGTTATAAAATCTTATATTAGTATGATACATTTATTATATCTAATGAACTACTTTTAATATTATTGCTACATAAAGTTTATATCTTATCCAGATTTTCTTAGTTGATACTTAATGTTCTTTCCTTTCTCAGGATCTCATTTGGGAGACCACATTACATTTAGTAGTCCTGTCTCCTTAGGCTTCCCTTAGCCATGACAATTTCTCAAACTGTCCTTGGTTGGGATGACCTTAACAGTTTTGAGAAGTACTGATCATATATTTTATAAAACACCCCTTAATTGTGATTTGTTTTATATTTTTGTCATGATTAGACTGGGGTAATGGGTTTTAGGGAAGAATACCACAAAGGGAAAGTGCCATCCTCATTAGATCAAAGAACATACTGTAACATGAGTAATTACTATTGAAGTTAATTTTGATCATCTGGCCCAAGTAGTATTTGTTGGATTTCTTCACTGTAAAATGACTCTGTTTTTTCCTTTTTACCCCCTTCTACTCTATGCAGTACTCTTTGGAGAGTAGCAAACAGCTGATATTTAAGGAGTAAAGAGATACATAAAACCTATATAAACTCTTCAGAATTTTTCTACTTGAGAGATTAGTCTATTTTTCCCATTTATTTATTTATTCAATCATTTATTTGTACAAATATGGGTTATGGTTATTTACTTTATAGCATGGCTTATAAATCAATATTACTTTATTCTGTTGCTCAGATTGTTTCAGGTAAAGTTGTGGGGAACTCTTTCAGTTGGCTCGTATGTCTCTTTGAAATGCCTCCATCATTGTGTTTTATTTTATTTATTTTTTATTTTTAGAGCACTTCCTTACCTTTCTGATACAGGCCTAGAATCAACCATTTGTCTAAGGGTCCTTGTTTTGTTTTTCCCCTGGAGAATATAAAAATCTAAAAATATATATAGAAATACATGAGTAATATAATACATATGCATACATATGTAATTAAATACATATATACACATATATTATATATATCCTGTATGTTTTGAATATATGCCTATATATAAAATTCTATATGTATTTAGATTTCTAGTTTACATATCTATCTATCTATCTATCTTTCTCTCTCTCTCTCTCTCTATATATATATATATATACACACACATAAATCTGGACACCAAACATGTATATTGCTACTAGGATTTAGTATTTCTAGAACATTTCAGTTGACAAAACAAGAAAACATATTTTTGTATTCTAATACACACACACACATCTATAAATATTTTATATGTGTTAATCTGTGTCTATACTAAGTTAAAGCTGAATCTATACTGTTGTCTCCCATTACCACGTGGCTCATTCTAGCCTTTTCCTCTTGCTTATTCTCATGCCTACCATAAGGAATCTGGCCCCACTATCTGTAATTAATTCAATTAATTGTTCAGATCCAAAATTCAGATATAGTGATTTAAAAATTATTAACCCATACCTCCATGTAAAACAACTTTATCAACCAGAGTACAGTGTTTATGCTTAGTTCCTTTTGCTTTTAGTCATATGGATGCCACTCATTTCCAAAGTTACTTAGGCTAGTACTTTTCCCCAACCAATTAATTGAGATTGTTTCATGCATTTATAATACAATTAGATTGTTTTGTCACATTCTACTTTTCATTCTATGATCACTCTTCTCCCTTAATGTTGTTTTTGTTGTTGTTGTTTAATTAATATACATTAAAAGCCAGGCACAATGGCCTATGTCTATCATCCCAGGTCCTTGAGAGGCTGAGACAATAGGATCATTTCAGACCAGGAGTTTGAAGCTGTAGTGAGCTGGTATCATGCCAGTCAACTCCAGGGTGTGCAAAACAGAGAGACTCCATCACAAAAAACAAAACAGAACAAAAACACATTAAAGTTCTTTGTGATGTAAAATTCTATAGGTTTTAATAAATATATAACATCATGTATCAATCATTATAAAATCTTACCAAACAGTTTAACTGCCCTAAAAATTTTCTGTGCATCACATACTGAACCACCACCCATCCTTGAACACTTGGCAACACCAATCCCATCTCTTTAGTTTTGCCTTTCCAGAATTTCATGTAATTGAAGTCACACTATATGTAAACTTCTCAGACTGGCTTCGTTTACTTAGCAATATGAATTTAGATTTATTTAAGCCTTTGCACAGATTTATAAATCACCTATTTTTATCTCTGAATATAATTCCATTGTATTCATGCACTATGATTTGTTTACCCATTTACTTATGGACATCTTGGTTGATTCCAGTTTTTCATGATTTCGAATAAAGTCATTTTGTATTTTCTGAGGATATAACTTTCAAACTAGATTGGTAAATATGTAGGGGAATGATCACTAGATCCTATGGTAAGAGTATGTTTTGTTTGGTGAAAAACTGATAACATATTTTTCAAAATAACTGCATCAATTTTCATTCCCATCAGACTGAAAGAAAGGTTTGGATATTCCATATCTTTGTCAGCAATTGGCATTTTCTACTGTACATTTATACCATAGACTACTACTCAGCAATAAAAATGAACAAACTCTTGATACATACAGCAACCTGAATCTGCAGGGAATAATTCTTAGTGAAAAACAAAAGTCAATACCAAAAGATTATGCACTGTATGATTTCTTAAAATAAACTATATTATAGATATATAACATTCTTATGGCATTCTTAAAATAAAAAATATAACATTCTTAAAAATCAAAGAAAAATAAGGAAATGAGAAACAGAGCCATGTTTACTGGAAGTTAAAGAGAAGATGAGAAGGTAGAGAAAGAAGTGAGTATAGCTTTAAAATGTAACATGAAGAGAACTTACGTTGAAAAGTTGCTGTATCTTGACTATATTAATGTCAATATCTTGGTTGTGTGTTTTGTAAAATGTTACCATTGGGAATAATTGGGTAAAGTGATCATGGAATCTCTCTGCATTATTTCTTACACATACATATAAATGTACAATTATCTCAGAATTAAATTTTAAACATGGAAGGAAAATAGCTTAAACAAATCAGTGAGTGAAATAGAAGACTATGGATCAGGGGTAAGAAGAATGAAAATCCATCAGGGCTGTGTTCTGAGTGTTGGGGAAAGCACAGACATAGATATGTTGTCCTTAGAGGGCAGGCTTTGGCAGGTTCATGTTTCTCCTTCATAGCACCAAATTTGGGTGAAGGACCTGCTCTGTTGGAACGATATTTTCCAGACTCCCTCAGGTTATATTTAAGTAGGACCATGTGAATTATTATGGCCAGATATATAAATTTCAAACCAGAAATTAAGAAGGAGATGACTTTTTGTCTTCTCTTTTCATATTGGATTTCAAAATCCAGGGCAAGTTTAGAAGTTATTTTTTCTTGATGGCATAGCCTTTGCAATCTGGAACTCCAAAGACTGAATAAAACAGAAGATTGTTCACCTATTCTATTGGAATATACCATAACCAAAAATTATTTTTCTAATCGTGTTCAACCATATATTTTATGACATATTTGTTACACTGCATATTGTTACCATAACAAATAGAATATTCTATTAACTATACCTTCCTAGGAGACCTGGAAGACAAGACTAAAGTCAACTGACAGACGCAGGAAATGACAGGAAACTTCAAAATAATAACGAAACTTTAAAATATAGACTAATTTTGGACTCTTATTTAAAGAAAAAGTAATATTTATTGCCAGCCACATGTAATCAGAGCTTAGTCATTCATGTGATGTTGCAACTATTTCACTTAATTAACTCAAGCTTTTGAAACTGTGAGTGAAAAACTTTCTCATTTAAAGGAAGTAATAAAAAATACATTCTTATCTGAATGCACAGTGTTTTGTTCATGTGATCCCCATTAACACAAAATGGGTAAAGGTATGCATATAAATTCTTTCTCATTAAAGTAAAACTAGGCATGTTAGCATTATTACAGATATATTTAAAAAGCATATATCCTAAATTGACAATAAAATTGGCTAAGGTCCATTTCAAGTAATTGGATAAACTATCTCCAACACACACAAAAACACACAGATTCATACAAACACACACTGTTTTTCTTCTACTTTTGTAAATAAAAATTATGAAAATAATTCTCATGATATTTTAACAATATATGCATCACATAAAGCATAAAAGATTAAAAGTGGATTGAAATTCAATAAAGTAATTTTAATGTGTCCAGGAATAACTGATCAAAAATTAGAGGTGAAAAATTTTGTCAAAATATGAAGAAATGACAGAGAGTTTACAAGAGTCCTGAATTATGTAGTTCTTCATGAGCCTTAATACCATTCAACAACTTCTCTCAAATATTGCATTTTCATTTAGCAATTAGAAAAGAATATTTCCTTTTAAACTCTATATAAAATGACTGAGTTCAAATTCAGATATTTAATTCAAATTTATGTCATAATATAACACAACAAATAATTGTCTTTGGAAGTTTTATTAATGAATATGGATTTATTTTCAGCCTAGTGCTTATGAAATGTCATTGCATGAGAAAATGTCATTTAAGCATGCTAAACAAGAACATTACTATAGTGAGTTTTATTATAGTGAATTTTACTCCATAAGCATTTAACTATGAGAAGGTTTATGGACAGAACCAGAAACAAATTTTCTTTATTCAAGTATTATATATGATGGTGATAATAAAAAAAAGAAAAAAGCAATAGCTAGTATTTATTAAGCACTCTCTATGTAACAGGAACTTTACTGACCATTTTATATTATTTTTCTTTTTTAATTTAAAAAATGGGATAGGTGCCCAGTATTATTATAGTTTAACAGATGAGGAAGCTAAAACATTGAGTATTTAGCAAATTGCCCAAATCATTCCAACTATGAAAATTTAGAGCTGGGACTTGAATCTATATCTCTAATTCTATGTTCTTTACTCTGTTAATGCACTGAATTCCAACTATTGTCTGTCTCCTCTCCTTTATAAACCTCTAGAACATCTGGCTTGTAGACTATTTGAATGTCTTTTTTGACTGCTTTCTCCCTTTTCTTCACTGTTCCTTTCAATACCGCTTTCTACAAGCTGGACTTCTGCATTACTCTTGTTTCTATGGTTGTGATTTTACAATTTAGATCACTGTGATTATTGGACACCAAGATAAATATGGTGATAGTACTGAAGAGAATCCATGTGATTTTGAGATAAGAACAATGGGACTATCTCTGTGAACTGCAATATGTTCTCAGTGAAAACATGATCAAGAATGTCAAGAAGGCTATAATAGCACCAGAAGTTCTAAAAAGCTGTATTAGATTTCTGTGGCTGCTAAGATAAATTACCACAAATTAGATGGCTTAAAATAATCAATTTTTTTTCTCTTATAGTTCTGAAAGCCAGAAATCTGAAATCTAAGAGATATCAGGGTTCCATTTTCTCTCTGGAGGATCTAAAGATGGATCCTTCCTTGGCTAGTTCCACTTCTGGTGGTTGCTGGCATTCCCTGGCTTTTTCAGCTTGTGGCCATATCATCCCAATCCTTGTCTCTGTCTTTATATTGTCTTCTCCAGAACCCCTGAAAACTCCCTCCTGCCCCTTCTCAGTGAGTAGCCTCCAAAGAGAATTATTTTTCTCATGCCTCTCACAAATTTGTTTTATATAAATACAGTGAAATAAATGGAATAATTTATAAATTAAATTTATATAAATTCATAAAATTCACATGAATACTATTTTGCAAATGGAATCACAGAAAGACTACCCAGTAAGCTCCCGCAAAAGACCTCTGTGATGATGGATGAGAAGACATCAATTGGACCCTAGAGCCTTTCCAGTACCATTAAAATTATGCATCATGGGCAATCACTCTTTTAAAACACCAGTGAGGTAGACAGGAACCATTCAAAATGCCACTTATAAATTTTATGAGCAAATAATATTACAAGAAAAGCGTCCAAGAATGTATATTTCATTTATTTAACCACATACATGAATTACAATACATTTTATAAAAGGAAGAGACAGTAAAACTAGGTAAAAGTATGTAACCTGCTAAAATTTATATTTACTAAAAAGACTAACCAGGATATTAAAATGTAGAAGTTCTAATATTAGGTCCCCTAGTAACTCAGTATATTTTTGTCTCAGTCTATTCATGCTGTTATAACAAAATACCTTAGTCTTGGTAATTTATAAACAGAAATTGGTATCTCATAGTCTGGTGGCTGATGAGGAGTCATTCTTCATACATGGCCTCTTGTAGTATCCTTAGATGGCAGAAGGAACATCTGCTCTGTCTTCACATAGCAGAAAGGATGGAAGAAATAAACTGGCTCCCTCAAACTCTCTAATAATGGCACAATCCTATCCACAAGAATCGAACCCTCATGACCTAATCTCCTCTCAAAGGCCCCACCTTTTAATACCATTACCTTAGGGGTTATATTCCAATACATAAATTTAAAAAATATATAGCAACATTCAGACCATAGCAATGACCATAAACAAGTTGTTTAAATTTTATGGCACCAAGTGCCCCAAATTTGAAAATAGAAATTAAAACGTTGTGTTCTGCCAGACCTAGGTAAATGCTTAGAGAATATTGACTAGTAAGACCCATGCTATATAAAATATTAAGTACTATATAACTGATAATATTATAATCAATATTTAAAATAAATTATTTTCTTACCTAAAAATGAGTATGATGTTTTAACGTTTTTCAACATTGCTTTATATGCATTCCTTTAAGTTTAGCATTGTGCAGGAATACATGAAAATCAGTTCTTATGAATACAAACTGCTTTTTTAAAAGGTGGACAGTTTAAAAATAGAATTTTTCATAAAATTGTCTCCTTAGCAAGGACATGTTTTCATAGTGGCTGACATCATATATGACTAAATATTAAACTTCAAATTGTCCTGAAGATATTGTACATTTAAATTGTTGAAAAGCAAATTTTATATCATTTCATGAAGTGGTACATATCAATAGTATTTTTATAGAAAATTATGCATACAAATGTATGCAAGTATGTTTCAGAAATTCAAAGCCAACAATAGCCAAAATTCCCAAATTGTTCTTTTAGCCTCCATAACTGTCATTAGATTTCCTGGCAGTATGATGTCCTTTAGAAATTCTGGAAGCATGGAGAACTTCTTGCCTTCACTCACAGCATAGTACACTCACCAGATCTGTAATGCAGGGATTGTGTTGTTACTCAGCATTGTCCATAGTGACAATGAGGCATTGTTTTTCACTTTGCAGTTAGTCCTCACTCACCATTTAATTTCCCAATGTCTTTGGGCAACTCTACTTATTCTTCTATGCCTTATTGTCATCAAATGTAAATAAGAATAACATTAATAACTTTCCCATCAAGTTGTTGTGAGAATTCAATTACTTAAAAGAGTGCTCAAAAATGTGCCTAGTACCTTGTGTTTAACCAAAATGATTGTGTGAATGAGTAATGATAACAATAATGATGATGGTGATTTTAATCTGCTGCCTAAACTTCTTAGACTACCACATACATTGTGGCAAGAGGCTAAAAATTACTGTTCATATGTACTATTTGCACAGATAATGGTAGAGGCCAGGGTTAGGAATGTAAACATGCTATGTATGGCCAAATGTTAGGAGGTAAGCCAAAAATTGGTGGTGAAATAGTGAACATATTATGTAGTGGAATATCAGGTGAGCCCTCTAGTATACATAAGAGTGGTACATATGATGCGAAATGAACATATTGCACGATAATCACATGTGCATATATCTGGTATCCTATTACCTTCCGTAATGTATACTCTATGATTGCTTTAAAATAAGTTGAATTCAGTTTATTTTCATGTATTAGCCACAAATTTTTATTTATATGTTCAAGTCCAGAAGCACAGTTTCATGTCTTCTATGTCTACACATGTCTTCAATTATATCTCAACTTTAGATCTAGGTGCTTTAGCAAGTAGACAAATCCTGCAATGCCTATGTTTAGCTGAAGTTGGTATTAGTAAAAATTTTTTTTTTCTCCAGGTATTTATTTATTTATTTTTTATTTTGGCATATTATGGGGGTACAGATTTTAAGGTTTCAATAAATGCCCATTTCCCCCCTCCCCCCAAAAGTCTGAGTCTCCATCATGACCATCCCCCAGATGGTGCATATCTCACTCACTATGTATGTATATACCCGCCCCCCTCCCCCCTCCCACCTGCCCAATACCCTATTACTGTAGTACCTATGTGTCCACTTAGGTGCTACTCAGTTAATACCAGTTTGCTGGAGAATATATCTGGTGCTTGTTTTTCCATTCTTGGGATACTTCACTTAGTAGTATGGGTTGCAGCTCTAACCAGGAAAATATAAGGTGTGCTATATCACCATTGTTTCTTAGAGCTGAATAGTACTCCATGGTGTACATATACCACATTTTATTAATCCATTCTTGGATCGATGGGCACTTGGGCTGTTTCCACAGCCTTGCAATTATGAATTGTGCTGCTATAAACATTCGAGTGCAGGTGTCTTTTTTGTAGAGTGTCACTGAATCATTTGGGTAGATGCCCAGCAATGGGATTGCTGGATCAAATGGTAGATTCACTTGTATCGCTTTAAGGTATCTCCATATTGCTTTCCACAGAGGTTGAACTAGTTTGCAGTCCCACCAGCAGTGTAGGAGTGTTCCTTTCTCTCCGCAACCACGCCAGCATTTATTGTTTGGAGATTTTTTGATAAAGGCCATTCTCACTGGGGTTAAGTGATATCTCATTGTGGTTTTGATTTGCATTTCCCTGATGATTAGAGATGTTGCACATTTCTTCATATGTTTGTTGGCCATTCTTCTGTCTTCTTTAGAAAAATTTCTGTTCAAGTCCTTTGCCCACTTTTTAATGGGGTTATTTGATTTTTTCTTCCTAATTTTCATGAGTTCTAAGTATATTCTAGTTATCAGTCCCTTATCGGATGCATAGGATGCAAAAATTTTCTCCCATTCTGTAGGTTGTCTGTTTACTTTCATGACTATTTCTTTGGCTGTGCAGAAGCTTTGTAGTTTGATCATGTCCCATTTATTTATTTTTGTTGCTGCTGTGATTGCCTTTGGGGACTTCTTCATAAACTCTTTGCCCAGGCCGATGTCTAGGAGAGTGTTTCCAACTTTTTCCTCTAGAGTTCTAATAGTTTCATATCTTAGGTTTAAGTCTGTTATCCAGCGTGAGTTGGTTTTTGTGAGAGGTGAAAGGTGTGGGTCCTGTTTTAGCCTTCTACAGGTGGCTATCCAGTTTTCCCAGCACCATTTATTGAAGAGAGATTCTTTTCCCCAGCGTATGTTTTTGTCTGCTTTGTCAAAGATGAGATGGCTATATGAGGATGGTTTTATATCAGGATTCTCACATCTGTTCCACTGGTCAATATACTGTTTTTGTGCCAATACCATATTGTTTTAATTACTACAGCTTTGTAGTATAGTTTGATATCTGGCATATTAATGCCTCCCATTTTGTTTTTGTTGCCTAGAATTGCTCTTGATATTCGGGGTCTTCTTTGGTTCCATACGAAGCGTAAAAGTATTTTTTCTATATCTGTGAAGAACGCTGATGGGATTTTAATAGGTATTGCATTGAATCTGTACATCAGTTTGGGTAGTATAGACATTTTGATGATATTGAGTCTGCCGATCCACGAGCATGGTATGGATTTCCATCTGTTTACATCCTCTGCTATTTCCTTCCTCAGTGTTTCATAGTTCTCCCTGTAGAGGTCTTTTACCTCTTTGGTTAAATATATTCCTATGTACTTTAATTTCTTTGTTGCTATTGTGAAGGGAATTGAGTCTTTGATTTGGTTCTCAATTAGATTGTTGTTGGCGTATATGAATGCCTCTGATTTCTGTGTATTAATTTTGTATCCTGAGACTTTACTAAATTCATTGATCAGTTCCAGGAGTTTCTTGGTTGAATCCTTGGGGTTTTCTAGATACAATATCATATCATCAGCAAACAGTGAAAGTTTGATCTCTTCTGCCCCTATTTGGATACCTTTGATTCCATTTTCCTGTCTGATTGCTGTAGCCAAGACTTCCAGCACTATGTTGAACAGAAGTGGAGATAGTGGGCAGCCTTGTCTGGTTCCAGTTCTAAGTGGGAATGATTTCAATCTTTCCCCATTCAGTATGATGTTGGCTATGGGTCTGTCATATATGGCTTGTATCATTTTTAGGTATGTCCCTTCTATGCCTATTTTCTTAAGTGTTCGTATCATGAAAGGGTGTTGAATTTTGTCAAAAGCTTTTTCTGCATCTATTGAAAGAATCATGTGGTCTTTGTTTTTGCTTCTGTTTATGTGGTGAATTGCATTTATAGATTTACGTATGTTGAACCATCCCTGCATCCCTGGGATGAAGCCCACTTGGTCGTGGTGGATTATTTTTTTGATAAGTGTCTGGATTCGGTTAGCTAAGATTTTGTTGAAAATTTTTGCATCTATATTCATTAGGGATATTGGTCTGTAGTTTTCTTTTTTTGTTGCATCCTTTCCTGGTTTTGGTATCAGAGTAATATTCGCTTCATAAAAGGTGTCGGGGAGGTTTCCGTTCTTCTCGATGTTGTGGAATAGTTTCTGCAAGATAGGTACTAGTTCTTCTTTGTAAGTATGGTAAAATTCAGGTGTGAAGCCATCTGGACCGGGACTTTTCTTTTTAGGGAGATTTTTAATTGCTGTTTCTATTTCAGCTGTTGAGATTGGTCTGTTCAGGGAATCTATTTATTCCTGGTTGAGCCTAGGGAGGCTGTGTGTTTCTAGAAATTTGTCCATTTCCTCCACATTTTCCAGTTTGTGTGCATAAAGATTTTTGTAGTATTCATAAATTGTATCTTGTATCTCTTTGGGATCAGTTGTGATATCTCCTTTTTTATTCCTGATGGAGCTTATTTGAGATTTCTCTTTTCTGCTTTTCGTTAGCTTAGCCAATGGCGTGTCAATTTTGTTTATTTTTTCAAAGAACCAACTTTTTGTTTTATTAATCTCCTGAATAGCTTTCCTGTTTTCAATTTCGTTTAGTTCTGATTTGATCTTGTTGATTTCACTTCTTCTGCTGGGTTTGGGGTTGGTCTGTTCTTCTTTTTCTAGCTCTTTGAGTCGTTTCATTAGATTGTCTATTTGTGATCTTCTTGCCTTTTGGTTATAGGCATTTATGGAGATAAACTTTCCTCTCAGAACTGCTTTAGCTGTGTCCCAGAGGAGTTGATAACTTGTCTCTCCATTGTCGTTTTCTTCATAGAACTTTTTTATTTCCGTCTTGATTTCTTCATTTACGAAGTAATCATTTAGTAGGAGGTTGTTTAATTTCCACGTTTTTGTGTAGAAATGTGAGTTTCTGTTAGGGTTGATTTCTACTTTTATTCCACTGTGATCTGAGAAGGTACATGGTATGATTTCTATTTTTTTAAATTTCTTGAGATTTTCTTTGTGTCCTAGGATATGGTCAATCTTAGAGAATGTCCCGTGAGCTGATGAGAAGAACGTATATTCAGTGGATTTTGGGTAGAATGTTCTGTAGATGTCTGTCAGACCCAATTGTTCTAGAGTTTTGTTTAAGTCCATTATTTCTTTATTAATTTTCTGTTTGGAGGATCTGTCTCGTGCCGTCAGTGGGGTGTTGAAATCTCTGGCGATTATGGAGTTGCTATTAATCCATTTGCTTAGCTCCAGTAAGGTTTGCTTTATGAATCTGGGTGCACCTAAGTTGGGTGCATATATATTTAAAATTGTTATCTCTTCTTGTTGGACTGTGCCCTTCACCATTATATAATGACCCTCTTTGTCTTTTACTACTTTTGTTGGTTTAAAAACTAAATCGTCTGAAATTAGAACTGCCACACCAGCCTTCTTTTGGCTTCTATTTGCTTGGAATATTGATCTCCACCCTTTTATTTTTAGTCTATGTGCATCCTTGCAGGTTAAATGTGTTTCCTGAAGACAGCATATACTTGGCCTGTATTTTCTTATCCATTCAGCCAGCCTATGTCTCTTGAGTGGAGAGTTTAAGCCATTCACATTTATTGAGAGAACTGATAGGTAAGGTAGATTACTGATCATTCTGTTGGGTTGGATGTTGTTGCTATGATTTCTGTCTTGAGCCATTGTAATATCTGGCCTTTAATATCTTTGGGTTTTGGTTGTTTTTATATCCGTGGATTATTATTATGATGTTCCGTGCATAACGCTGTTTTAAGTACTTCTTGTAGGGCTGGTCTTGTCTTGGTGAATTCTCTGAGCCTTTGCTTGTCAGAGAATGTTTTTATTTCTCCTTCATATACGAAACTTAGTTTTGCAGGGAATAATATTCTAGGCTGGGCATTGTTTTGTTTCAAAAGAGTGAGAATGGGGCCCCAGTCTCTCCTTGCTTGTAAAGTCTCATTAGAGAAGTCTGATGTTATTCGAATTGGCTTTCCCTTGTATGTCACTTGCTTCTTTTGTCTTACAGCTCTTAGAAGGGCCTCTTTAGTTGATAATTTGGTCAGTCTGATGACTGCATGACGTGACGTCTTCCTGTTTGCGTTGAATCTCCCAGGGGTCCTCTGGGCTTCTTGAACTTGTATATCGAGATTTTGAGCAAGGCCTGGGAAATTTTCCTCTATTATATCTTCAAAAAGCTTGTCCAGCCCTTGAGTGTTGTCTTCCTCCCCTTCGGCTAAACCTATGACCCTCACGTTAGGTTTTTTCACATAATTCCACAGCTCTTGTAGGCTTTGGTCTTTTCTCTTGTTTCTCTGCTGTATTTCTGTGACTGATTTATTTAATTGGGAGGTGTTATCTTCAAGCTCTGAGATTCTTTCTTCTGCTTGATCTACCCTGTTCTTGAGACTTTCCACAGTATTTTGTAGTTCTCTGAGTTGATTCTTCATCTCCAGGACTTCGGTTAAAGTTTTCTTCACTGTGTCAATCTCTTTGTTGAACCTTTGTTCCATTTCTTGGAGGTTTTTTGTGTTTTCTTGGTGTTGGTTATTGAGTTGTTGCAGCTGGGTGAGTGTTCTTAAGATCCACATACGAAATTCCTTTTCTGTCATATTGGTTGCCTGATTTTGGTCGGTGTCCGTTTCTAGGGGGCTGGTGCTCCTCCTTGGGGGTGTGTTTTCTGTTTGGTTCTTCATATTTCCTGAGTTCTTTCGCTGATTTCTTCCCATGTCGATCAGTTGTTGTTTCTTTCCTTAGGTTATTGTTTGGGTATTCACACACCTTGCTTAGTTTCTGAGGTGTTAGGTGGTGCCTGTGGGTGAAATTGGACCACTCCCTGTATATTGAGTCAGTGGATGCCGTGGAAAGGCTGTACAAGATGCCATCCCTGTCAGTAGGTGGCGTTTGCTTGGAGGAACAGGCTATGGTGTTGATTTTGAGTCCTGTTATCAGCTCTCATTCTGGGCGGAGCTGGGTTGGATAAGCCTGCCCTCAGGCCGTTAGCAGGGGTCAAAGTTCTGTTCTCAGCTTCCAGGGAAAGCTGACAGGGCGGGGCTGGAATGGTCCCGCTCAGCCAGAAAGTCTGGGTGTGGGGGTGGGGCTGTCTGAGACCGGCAGTCTGCAGCAGGCCTGGCTTCTTTCCACCCTCCCCAACTCTGCAGCTACTCCTGGGCCTCTGCCAGCAGGCCAGACCACAAGCCACCAGGCCTCCCCGGACTGTGGTGCCGGCGGGGAGGTTCCCTGCACAGGAATGCCACCTGGGTTGGGCGCACGGCCTCCTCCTGGGAGGAGGGTTGTCCTCTAGGGCGCCGATCCGTCCCTGGAGGCACACAGCCCTCAGTGGGCTATTCAGGTATAACCCTTCTGTGCCCCGGGCAATGCTAGCCCTCGGTGCAGGGGATCTGGTCTGCAGGTCCGACCTCTGGGTCCCAGAGTTCAAACTGTGTTCCCACCAGGGAGAGGATTTCCGGTCCTAATTCACCCACAGGGAGCCCAAGCTGGGTCTATGTCTCTCAGCCACTGAGTCGGCACCGTTTTCCTGGGAACACGGTGCCAGCAGCACCTGGGAGGGCGGGCGGCGTCCCAAACGGGAAGGTCCCGTTCCCTGGAGGTGCCTCCAGCTGGTGGCTGTATTGTCTCTCTGAGCAGCCGCGGGAAGGGTCGGCGGAGGGGAGGAGGGGGCAATATGGCGCCTGCCGTGCGGCTCGGGTCTGTGCACACGGAGGTGCCCGGAGGAAGTTGGGAACCTGGTGCCACGTCTGCTACAGGCTCACCGCTGGCAGGCGGCGGCAGTCTCTGGGCTGATGTCCGCAGGTCTCTCCACCCGCTGGGGAGCCCGCCAGCAGTCCCGAATGCAGGGGAGGGGAAACAGCAGATCCACCTACCCTTGCCGCTGGTCTCCGGGCTGCTCCGGTGGTCTCAGCCTCCAGTTCTCCTCCGCAGCCTCCTCCCGTGGAGTCTCCCGGGGTCTCAGGTACCCCTCCTTCCGGCCCTTGTCCGCTGTATGCTCGTCTTCTTGCTTCTTTCCTCTAGTTTCTGCTAGAATCGGTCTTTTCTGCAGAGACCCTCTGTCTGGCGGTGTTATTCGTCCGCCATCTTGCTCCTCCAGGTGGTATTAGTAAAAATTTTATTCATTACTCTGAAAACCTTCAGAAGATACTCCCTTATAAGTTAGCATAACCTTTAACTAAAAATGATAGGAATTATAATGCTATTGCAATGATTAGGAAGTGAGCTGTTGATCTATAAGCTTTGTATAATCTTTTTGAACTGAAACCTATCTCTTTTGGGAAAATAAGAAACCTATAGTCCAACACTTCTGCCTCAAATTCCCGGGAGCAAAACAAGAAATCCCTAGAGAGTGTTTTGAGCTGGAGAAGATGACAGAATTCACTCTCCCATGAGTAAAAGGGAAAGAGAGTCCTGGCTGCATTCAGCTTCAAAAATCACTTCAGAAAACATGGCTTTGAATAGGATGTCAGCCAAGCATGGAAGAAATAAGTACAGTACAGTGAATGGATCGAGTGTAATAGGGATAAAAATGCTGTATTATTACCAAATGATACTGTGGATACTGAGATCCAATGAACACAGCTGTCCTATTGACAACTTTATGTTCACCACCAGTGTAATCACTACCACTAAAGAATTGGAAATTTCTACAGTGAACACTGCCACACGATTTAAATATGGAAATAGGTTAGTAAAAGTTTTGCCACAAGCTGTGTGTTCAAGTAAACACATAAAGTAACTAACACCCATTTAGAACTTAGTATGTGAATGGTATTCTAATTTTGCAAACGTTGTACATATTAACTAATATAATCCGCACAAAAATCTCATGAGGTAGTGCTATGTATTCTCGTTTTACAGATGAAGATGCTGAAGCATAGGGAAATTAAGTGACTTGACGACAGGAAGTTGAACACTAGAATATGATTACTGACTTGCTTCATGGTGATTCATGGTTATTTCCCCATTGACACCCTGCCACAAATCCAAATAGACACACAAATACAACAAGAAGCTTACAGTACATTGATGAAAAGCCTAGAGGGAACAAGGCTCTTGAAGAAACTGAACTGCTAATGAGTCATCTGTGAATAAATAGTGAATTTCTCTTTTTAGTCTTTTTCTCTATCTGGCATTTTTCACACCCACTAAATAAACTTTCAAAAACCATCAACAGCAGACAAAATGAGACCAAATGTTTACTTGCCTTCTGAGCTGTAGCTGTAAACTTACATTTCTAACCTTGAGAAACTAAACTTATAATTCTAGCTAACAAGGATGAGAAATTCTCAAAATACTTAGAGACCCCTGCAAACACCTACACTTAGTACTGTCCCCTACTGCATGCCGAGACTGGCCAGAGAGCCCCTGATGACCAGGCTGCAACACCCTGTGCAAAATCAGGCAGTTCTACACAGGTATAATATCTATTCAGTTTTAGAGTGAAAATATTCT
Source organism: Microcebus murinus (assembly GCF_040939455.1). NCBI lineage: Eukaryota > Metazoa > Chordata > Mammalia > Primates > Cheirogaleidae > Microcebus > Microcebus murinus. Next base: position 75,132,705 of record NC_134114.1, read on the forward strand.
TTTTGAGTACCCTACAATGCAGTTATTTTCTCTTAGAAATATTGACAAACGAACATGAATAACAGGTACAGGTTATAGCAACTGCTTAATGAACTAACCATGAGCATGAACTTGCCATGACATGGATCATGTCCTGCCCTGCAATACAGGCTAGCATACCTATATGTGTACACATACATACAAATATATATTCTATTTTGCCTTTATGGAGGCAGTGACCATACAATTCACATCTTGTTCTTAGAGCAGTTACTACAAAGCCTGGCTTAAAGCAGTCACTCAATAGTAATTGACTCAAAAATTTTAATAATAAGGAAAAAATTTTACACTGAAAAAAGCTATTTTATATATGCCTAAATTAACTCCTCCAAAATATGTAATATCCTCTTTAAGTCCATTCATATTCTGAATGAAATCCATAAACTTCTCAACAAATTATCATTTGTGGTCAGAATACTACATTCAATGAGTTAGAATTTATTTGTAATGGATTGATAATTTCTTACACTTATACAAAATGTTATTATATTCTTTGAATTTGGGCTTTGTAATCAGATAGCCTTAGGCACTGATACCTACACCTGTGTAGATTAGGTTTAATTATATAAATATACATGTCTGTATTTTCTTTCTTTGTAAGGAAAATTGTACTAATATAATTTTATAAAGTTTGAGGGAGGATTAAGGGAAGCAATATATCTTAGCACTAGTATAATTTAATTTATCAGTAAATATTAGCTGTTATTATTAGTTTTTTAGTGAATTTTAATCTCATGATAATCCTTGAGATAGCTGAGAATTATTTACATATTAAGGACAAGCTTGGAATGACTCACTTAATTACTAAATTTTTACCTGTAATAAGTGGAAGATTCATGGTTCCTTAAGCAAGTACAGCTTTTTAAGATTGAAATTGAATTAGGACTTGATAGATTATTTTTTTTTTTACCTATCCCTAAGCCAACTATATTTTGGTCATTATTTTATATATATATATATATATTTTTTTTGAGACAGAGTCTCGCTTTGTTGTCCAGGCTAGAGTGAGTGCCGTGGCGTCAGCCTAGCTCACAGCAACCTCAAACTCCTGGGCTCAAGCGATCCTTCTGCCTCAGCCTCCCGAGTAGCTGGGACTACAGGCATGCGCCACCATGCCCAGCTAATTTTTTTTTTTTATATATATATCAGTTGGCCAATTAATTTCTTTCTATTTATAGTAGAGACGGGGTCTCGCTCTTGCTCAGGCTGGTTTTGAACTCCTGACCTTGAGCAATCCGCCCGCCTCGGCCTCCCAGAGTGCTAGGATTACAGGCGTGAGCCACCGCGCCCGGCCATTATTTTATATTTTTAAACATACATTTAAAAACTACAGATAAGTCAGCGTTTCTCAAATTGTCTTCCTCTGGGACATGTTTATATGCATCCTTCTTTCCTCATAAATAAAAAGATTAGACATTTCCTGGCTACACTGAAACAGATAAAAGGCTTGGAAGTCATCATTTCTATTCTCACAATAAAAAAAGAAAGCTGAGCAATCTTAAAATTAACAACTTTTCTTAGATCCATCAGAAGATGGAAATCACAGGGCAACTTCTACCCAGAAAACTAGAGACAGAAGAATACACTGAATAATACTTACAGTCGGTAGAAGCTGCTAGAGACAGTAACTTCTAGGAACAATTAAATGTTAATTGTTAAACTTCTGGAATATAATTGTCAATTATTTCAGAGTTAAAATCATTTAAGGACCCTAGTCTTAGGGGCCCCCTACACATCATGAAATTTGCCTCCAAAAACCCCACTAGATACTCATGATAAAGATTGAATTGTGCTTAGGCCAATGGGGGAGGGGGATAATCATTTTGAAATATGACCAGAGATTTCTGTTTTTCATAAAAAAGGCCTCCACTGAAGGGAAACAACTTTATCCTAACTTTATTTGATCTAGAGGAAAAGGAATAAGACAGCTAGAGTTCCCTCTAGATTTCTTGTTTCTCCCAAGGAAAGGAGAGAAAAGGCTAAGAAACATTACTGAAGGCCAAAACCAAGGGATTATGGTTCACTAAAAGCAGAGATGTAAGTATAACATAATAGAATGTTTCTTTTTATAAATATGTTACCATTATATAAACAGAGTTCTGGTATGATAACAATGGGTTACAAAAGAAAAAAAACTCCAAGTCACAGGGACTTGTTAAGATGAAGTTTCTAGGGAAATACAAAGACAACAGAGAACACCAGAGAAGATGTAGAACTCTGACATCTGCAGTTCAAGGAAACATTAAACATAGCCTACCTCCAGCCAGATAAGCATAAATACTTACAATAAAGGCCTATATAAATAAGTAACTATTAGTTAATATATTATGTCTGGGTTCCAACCAAAAAAATGGCATTCTAAAAAGGAAAAAAATAAAACCATATTCTAAGGATATAAAGCAAGCATTAAAACTGGTCTAGAATGGATATGGCACATATTTTGGAATAATCAAACAGAAATTTTAAAATTATTATCATTGATACGCTGAGAAATCTAACAAAAAAGTAGAAAAATGTAAAAAAAAACAAAACCCAGATGAACATGGTAAGCAGAAAGATGTAAACTAGAAAAAAAAATTTTAAATGGTATAAATAAAAAAACACTGTAGCAAAAATTTAAAAAATTCCTTTGATGGACTAATTTATAGATTGTATATAGCTAAGCAAAAATCAGTGAGCTTAAGGACACATCAATAGAAACTTCTCAGTTGAAAATCAAAGAGAAAAAATTATGAAAAAAACAATTGAACAAATATCCAAGAACTGTGCCACAACTACAAAAGATGTAGCACATGTGGAACAGGAATATCAGAATGACAAAAAAAGGAGAAAGTTGCAGAATATATATACAAAGTAATACTAGATGAAAATTGTGAAAAATTAGGGACATACAAAAAATACAGAACCAAGATGTTGAGAAAATATCAAGAGGAATAAATATCAAAATGTTTACAGGTAGGAATGTTATACTTAAACTATATAAAATCAAATATAAACTCAAAATCTAGAAAGAAGCCATATGGGAGAAATTTACCTACAGAAAATCAAGGATATCAATTACATTTGACTTATATTTAGAAAATATGCACACAGGAAGAAAATAGGCTAAATTATTTAAAGAATTAAAAGAAAAAAATAGAATTCTGTATCCAGCATAATTATTTTTCAATATTCTGAAGGAATATTGAAGCTGAAGGAATTCATCACCAGTACACCAACCTGACAAGAAATATTAAAAGAAGTTTTCAGGAAAAAAAAAAAAGAAAATATATTTTAGAAACTTCCGTCTATGCCTAGGGGCAGTAAGGAACAAAACTAAACAAGCAGGCAGCTAACTGTGAATGGTATGGCTCTACATATTTGAAAAAAGTTGCAGAACCAAAGACTCCTCTCCTAGAAGGAAGATAAAGGATTGAAGAATGTTTTCAACATTCCCATCCTTTAGGTTCTCTGCTTAGCATTCTTTTGGTTCTCTGACCATCATTCTCTACTGAATATAAATTCTTCCCATCAGCAAATGGGACATTTTCTAAGATTAATCACATCTTAGGCCACAAAAAATATCTCAGCAAATTTTTTAAAAATAGAAAATATACCATGTATACTCTCAAACCACAGTGGAATAAAATTCGAAATCAACGCCCACAGAAACACTCAATTCTATACAAACTCATGGAAATTAAACAACCTACTGCTGAATGATTATTAGATCAAGGACGAAATTAAGGTGGAAATCAAAAGATTCCTCAAATAAAATTACAAAGAGGACACAAGTTATCAAATTCTGTGGGATTTAGCAAAAGCAGACCCAAGGAGAAAATTTATAGCCTTACATGCTTACTTCAAAAAGACTGAAAGATCACAAATCAGCAATCTAATAAATCCTCTCCAGGAACTAGAAAGGGAGGAATAAACCAAACCCAAACCCAGCAGAACAAAAGAAATAATTAAGGTCAGAGCAGAAAAACTAAATGAGATTGAAAATGAACAAACAAACAACAATACAATTAAACAAAAAGTTGGTTCTTTGAAAAGATAAACAAAATTGATAGATCTCTCCCTAGATTAACCAGAAATAGAAAAGAAAGTGTCCAAGTGAGCTCAATCAGAAATGAAATAGGGGATATTACAACTGATACCACAGAAATGACAAAATAGACAGCAATAATCATTGGGGAAAAGAATCACTATTCAATAAATGGTGCTGGGAAAATTGAATAGCCATATGTAGAAGATGGAAACAGGATCCATATCTCTCACCACTCAAAAAAATTAATTCAAGATTGATAACAGACTTAAACCTGACACAGGAAACCATTAGAATTCTGGAAGAAAATGTTGAAAAAAATCTTCTAGATATAAGCTCAGGCAAAGAATTTTCAAGAAGACCACAAGGGCAATCACCCCAACAGTGAAATAAATAAAATGAGGCTTAATTAAATTTAAAAAATTCTTCTGCACAGCCAAGAAAACAATTCTGAGAGCATATATACAACCCACAGAATAAGAAAAATGTGTGCATGCTATACATCTGATAAAGGGCTAATAACCAGAATCTACAAAGAACTCAAACAAATCAGCAAGAAAAATCAAACAACCCCATGAAAAAGTGGGCAAAAACAGAAGCTTTTCAAAAGAAGATAGACAAATGGTCAATAAACACGTGAAAAAAATTACTCAACATCACTAATCATCAGAGGAAAATAAATCACAACCCCAGTGAGATATTACCTAACCCCAGTCAGAATGGCTTTTATCAAAAATTTCCAAAACAACAGATGCTGGCTTGGAAATGGGGAAAGGACACTTATCCACTGATGATTGGGACTGCAAACTAGTACAACCTCTGTGGAAAATAGTATGGAGATTCTTCAAAGAACTAAAAGTAGACTACTATTTGATTCAGTAATCCCACTACTGGGTATTTAACCAAAGGAAAGAAATTCTTTTTTATCAAAGGGGCACTTATATTCGAATGTTTATTGCAGCATAATTCATAATCACAAAGATTAAGAATTAACCCAAGTGTCTATCAGTTCATGAGTAAATTAATAAAATGTAATACATGTATATCATGAAATACTATATAGCCATAAAAATGAATTAATATCTTTTGCAACAATCTGGATGGAACTGAAGACCATTCTCCTAAGTGAAGTATCGCAAGAATACAAAAACAAACACCACTTGTGCTCACTACTAAGTTGGAACTAACCAATCAGCACTCATGAGCACTTATGGAAGTAGAACTCAACAGAAATCAAGCAGGTGGGAGAGGGAAGGGGCTGGTGAAATTATACCTAACGAGTACAATGTACGCTGAGTGATGAGCACATTTACAACTTTGACTCAAGTAGTAGAAAAGCAATCCATGTAGCCAAAATATTTGTACCCCTGTAATATAATTTTTTTAAAAAAAAGAAATAAAAGATTATTCTGGACAGCTAGCTAAAATAATAACAAATAGCCAAAACAATTAATAAATTAATATAGCAATAGATAAATAACAATATCAATATATGCATTTTTTTTCTACTTGGAAACCCTCTATAATTTCTTATGTCAGAGCCATCCAGTATGGTAGCCATTAGCCACAAAATATCGCTAGTCCAAATTAATATCTATGAAAGAAAAAAAATCTGATCAGTTGTACTTCATAAAAAGTAAAACTTTTACTCCAGAAACAGCACTATTAGAGAACAAAAAGATAAGCCATACTGGGAAAAGATCTTTGCAAAACTCACGTTTGATAAAATACTTGTATCCAAAATATACAAACAACTTTCAAGACTGAACAATAAAAAAAACACAATTAAAAAATGAGTAAAATATCTGAACAGACACTTCAGCAAAAATATGTACAGATAGCAAATAATAAGCATATGAAAAGATGTTCCACATTATATTTCATAAAGGAAATTCAAATTAAAACAATGAGAAACCACTACACATCTCTTAGAATGACTAAAATCCAAAACACTTTTAGCACCAAATGCTGGTAAGGATGTGGAGCAACAGGAATTCTCATTCATTGATGGTAGGAACATAAAATGGTATAACCACATTATCAGACAACTAAGAAGTTTCATATAGAACTAATGTAATCTTACCATATGACTCAGCAACTGTGCTCCGAGTGGAAAACCTACGTACACACGAAAACTTGCACATTGGTGTTTACAGTACCTTGATTCATGATTGCCAAAATCTGGAAGCAACCAAGATATACTTTAACAAGTAAATATATCAACCAACTGTGGTACATTTGTAGAGTGGCATATTATACCATGATAAAAAAGAAATAAATTATCAAGCCAAAAAAGATAGGAAGAAATCTTAAGTTCATATTGCTAATTAAAAGAAATCACTCAAAAAAGTTACATACTATATGATTGCAACTACATGACATTTTTATTAAGGAAAAATTATAGACAGTGAAAACATCAGTGGTTTACGGGGATCTAGGGTGAGGAGAGAGGAGGGATGAATAGGTGAAGTTCATGGACATTTTAGAGCAATGAAACTACTCTATAAAACTATAATGGTGGATATATAACATTAAACATTAGTCAAAACCCATAGAACTATAAAACACTGGAGTGATCTCTAATATAAACTATAAACTTTAGCTATTAATAAAGTGTCAGGATCTATTTAGTTGTAACAAATGTACCCCATTAATGCAAGATATTAAACAGAAACTTCAAGGGTGGACAATAAGTGTACATGGGAACTCTGTACTACGCATTTAATTGTTCTTTAAATACAAAACTGTTCTAAAGATAAAGTCCATTAATAACAAAACAAGAATAGGGAAAGTCTGCTAACTACACACTTACTCAAAATGTTTTATTGGGCATTCTCTTGTTAATGGCTCTGAGATATTTTTAATAAACACTTGATTTATAATTTTTCCCCAACTTCATTGATAATAATATCCTTCTTTTAGCAGAATGCCCATTTATATCAAGAATGTTATTGTATTACACAATACATCATATCACTCCTTCACTTGTATTTACACATTTCTAGGTGGAAGCACTAGGCTCATGAATAATTAGAGTTGGTTAATATCCTTTCTATTTTCACTCAGGCATCTTGCTGAGTGAGGTATACTTGCATGGGCAGGTACTCTTGTAGTAGTGGTTACTGATATTGCAAGATCAACAGCTGTCCCAAGACCTCGACATTTATTACCCCTCCTCATTTGTCTACAAAATTTTCAAAAGTTCTTTCAGAAATATCACTTTTATTTATATTTAGTGATTGTCCTTTATTTCTTTTTTTTCCATCTCATTACAATCTGGTCAGTTTCATTTCATAGTAAATTCAGTGGTATCAATGTCTCTGAAACCCTCCATCTCATTAATAATGGTGTGAGTTAACAGATAAACCCCCTTGAACCAAGAGGTATTAGCCCATGCATACTTCTTATCTCGACCCCTGCCTATGACCTTACCAAGGGGTAACTTATATCTCAATGTAACTACTAATCTCCTTCTGGGAATACGTTAAATGTGTAAGTATATTTTCCTCTTAAATCTCCAAACCATTGTTGACACTCAAAAGGCCCAGCTTACATTCATAGACTTTTTAAAATTTTATTTTCAGTGTCAGAAACGTTTCCCAGTAAGCGTGGTAAGGCATTCTATCTCCCTTGTGGAAATGAATCCTTTATACTTGTGGTCCCAAACCTCCAGACCACGACTGGTACAGGTCCATGGACTTTTAGGGACCGGGCCACACAGGAGGAGGTGAGTGACAAGGAGTGAGCAAAGCTTCATCTGGATGTACAGTTGCTCTGCATTGCTTGCATACCTGCATAAGCTCCACCTCCTGTCAGATCAGTCGCAGCATTAGATTCTCATAGGAGCTCAAACTCTGCTGTAAATTTCATATGTGAGGGATCCAGGTTGCGTGCTTCTTAGGAGAATCTAATGCCTGATGATCTGAGGTGTAGCTGAGGCGGTGATGCTAGCACACTGTTGTAAATACAGATTACCATTAGCAGAGAGGTTTGACTGCACAATAAATGTAATGTACTCGAATCATTCTGACAACATCCCCACCTCTACCCCCAGTCTGTGGGAAAATTGCCTTTCATGAAACCACTCCCTGGTGCCAGAAATGTTGGGGACCGCTGTTTTATACCATGGCCTCTACCCTGGGGTAGCCACGTGTATTTTGGCACAGGCATATATTCACTAGATTTCTTCTCATTTGGAGGTCAAAATGTATTGATCTAGGAGAACCGAGAGGACTTCTAAAGTAACTAGCAAAATCATACAGCTTAATCATAATTAAGATTCAAACCAACCTTAGTTATGATAGCGTATTCCACACCCCAGTGAGCATGCTGTCATATTACTATTGCTGTCAAGCCTAATTGAGTTGCTTCCCAAACATTTTGAGACAACATAGTAAGTTGATCATTAATAACTGAGACATTAAAAATAGAAAGAAGAAATAAAGAAATTGACTGCTTTCATTCTAATAAACACATTCAAATTATTTGGCAAAACAACCTGGTGTTGGGAAAAAGAAATTGACTAACCAAATATTTCAATGGGGAGTATTAAGGGACATGTATAACTAAAGAAAACAAGAAGAGCAATCTGATTCAAGATCACCCAATATACAGTATATAATTGTTCCCAGTCCTATTATTCATGTGTTTACTCCAAAATTTCACCCTCTCCTATTATTTAGTTTGAGTAAACATGTGTAAAGAATAGCTAATTGAGCCCAGGCAGGAAAATCCCTCTTGAAAAGGCCTATTGCATAATGGTTTTGTCTTTACATGTGGGTTGCTCACTCCAATAATAAATGTAGACACATTGGTGAATATAAAAGAAAGAATACCATAATACCATAGTATCATTATGGAGATAATGCTTACAATTTGGTCTCTTACAATATAATTCCAATTTAATGATCTTTTTGTCTAAGGTGGATTTCCTTAGTTTAACATTAAAGTAATTCTGAAAATGCTCTTTCTCACCAGCATCACTTCTACAATAAACATTTCAGTGGACAATACTGTTGTTAATTTTCCCAAATACTGTATTTCATCACTTTATCATCATCATAATTAACTCCAACTGATTTTCCTCACATATATTTCATTAAACTATTCTTTTAGTTGCTGATGTATTGCTAATATTTGAAACATTTTGAGATAAAATTATCATGTTCTTAATAACAGCTGTTGCACTCTCTTCACGTCTATTTGAAAAAACAAATAGAAACATCTCTCATTTTTAAGATTGCTCAATACAACTGTAGATATATACAGATGGCTGAACCAGAATATAAGTAGCAATATTAAAATAGTAACAATAATCCATGATATGCTTATATACTTTGCATACATGCTCAGTGTTTTTAAATACATTTTCTCCATTCATCTTCTTTATCTTCATAGTAATACTAAGAATATAAGAATTAAGTAAATTTTTCATGAGCAACATAGCTAATTTTAAGTAGAGTAGGCATTAAAAAGCGGACTTTTGTTTAGTGAAATGTGGTGTTTGGCCCTGGGGAAGAAGTGAAACTGTAATGACTTCTCCCAACTTACTCCAAACTCTTCTTTCCTTAAGGGATAGATTTACTGCCTGTGTTTTGCTCTAGATACCATTAAAATGCTTGAATTTTATTGCTTATGATTGAACTGGATGGTGCTCTGAAAATAATCCAATCCAATTGTGTGTGTGTGTGTGTGTGTGTGTGTGTGTGTGTGTGTGTGTGTGACAGAGTCTAGCTTTGTTGCCCAGGTTAGAGTGCCATGGTGTTAGCCTAGCTCACAACAACCTCAAACTCCTGGGCTCAAGCGATCCTTCTGCCTCAGCCTCTCACATAGTTGGGACTACAGGCATGCGCCACCATGCCTGGCTAATTTTTTCTATATTTTAAGTTGGCCAATTAATTTCTTTCGATTTTTAGTAGAGTCAGAGGTCTCACTCTTGCTCAGCCTGGTCTCGAACTCCTGACCTCGAGCAATCCTCCTGCCTCATCCTCCCAGAGTGCTAGGATTACAGGTATGAGCCACCACACCTGGCACCACTCCAATTTTTAATCCATGGTCTGCATTCCTTTCTCTGGGTTTATTATTGCTGGTTGCATCAATGCTTCACAACCATCCTATATCTGAGCTGCTACCTCTGACCTATTGCTCAAATTTTCCTTCATATCCTGTCTTGTTTTGCCTCAGATGTACGTCCTTGTCTTCTATCTCCAATAGTCTTCTACAGTCGGATCCATTCTATTAAAGTCAAGTGTCATCATGCATGTCCATAAGTTATTTAGAGTTAGTTATTATTGTAATAACACCATCTTTGGAGAGAGAATTTTAGGCCTTGTATTTAGTTTTGAAGAATAGACCAAGGTTTAAATAGGCCAGAAAAAAAGTATTTCACTTTGACACAATGCAGCAAAAAACCACTATGGATTCTTGAGAAAGACTGAAACAATTTGGAAAAAAAAAAATACTGTCTGTATCTCAGTCACACAAACTTTTATTTTTCCTAAATTTCTTCACCTGTAAACTGATACTGGCAATCTAAATATTCCCTGCGGGGATTTGTCAGGTATGACTAATGTTGCCAAATCATGCTGAAAAAAACAAAGCTTTGCATTTAATATAAGTTGTGACAATAACAGAAGTGCATTAGCAAAGCCTTTGTTTTTGTGCAAAATCATACATTTTTATTTCATATTTTGGATCATTGAATGTCTCCCTTTGGTCTGGTGTAGAATTTGCCAAGAGAGTGTGATAGGAGCATTTTCTGCATCCCTATTTCATCCATGATGAAGATTGTCTTGTTTTTCAGTTTCTAAATAGGGGGGAAAATTCTTTGATTCATTAATTTAAAAATAGGACTACATAGGTTGAATTATCTGACAGATGAGGGAAGAATTACAGGATACTCTGCAGATGTCAATTAGAAATATTTGGCACAATGTTATTACCTGCTAATGCAAAATGCTAGAACTGGAGAAGGCCAAAATTAAACTCTAAGGGTTTGAAGAAAGATTAGACACTTTCAAGTGAAATACTTGATGGAAAAAACATCTGTGACAAGATCATTTGGCTACTTCAACACATGCAAGGAAAATGCCGTTTACCTGGAAAATGTTAATTTTATTTTCATTAGCAAGAAGAGACAGCGGATGCTTACAACAATAGAATTTATAAGCAGAAAGCAACTCATTTTTATTCTGGATGTAGCACAATATTATTTGCACCCTAACATTTATTTCATCACGGACCTTTAAGAAATCAGAAAAATAGTACATATTTTTGCTATTTTTTAAAAGCTACACATTAAGTTATTTTTTCAGCTTGGTGGTTTCTTTCAATTTAAATTCTTTTTTACCCTGCATTTCCTATTTTACTATGGAAAATGTTGACTTTTTAAATATTATAATCATTCAAATGATGTTATCAAATATTTAGCTTGACTCATCACCTGATAATTATTATGTACTCAAATTAGCCAAACGGTATAACAAAATATAAAACCATAAATAATAAATAAATAGAAACTATTAGGAATAGATAAATATATAAATGAAAAGCCAACATTTCCTAACATCATGCATAGTGATATTAGGTTTATTTTCAAGTATTAATTTTATATTATTATTCTTACTCCATTGTGTTATCTATTTATCCACCTATTAATCTTTCACCTACTCTGTGCATTTTCAGAACTTAATTCAGAGTAAAAAGGCCCTGGTGAAATTATGAGTGCAGAAAGGCTGGGCAAAAGAGATAAGGATGATGCGGATGTGTGGCCTAGATAAAGATCTTAGCAGAGAAACCAAGACAGTGGATTAGAAGCAGCCTGCACTCACCACTCTCAAGGAGAGGATCAAAGGTTCCAGGTAGGGGTTAACACATGGATAGACCCTCTCAGAGAGAGCATTGTGAATTATCAGAGATGCAACTGGAGACACCCAAAGCAGGGGAGTGAAAGACGTGACCCACTTGACAAGATTGGTAGGTATCTGGGGAAAGCTTCCACACACACAGAAGGAACAGGGGAGAGATACCTGGGGCTCTGAAGCCCCTAGCAGATACTGAAATTTGAGCTGCAAGGGGGCTTCCCACTCCCAGAAGGCCTCCAAACTGATCAGAGAGCTGCTTGGAGACTGCAGCAGCGTTGCACTGGAGCCTGCACAGGGGGGTCCCACCATCTTCTGGTCACAAGTCGTAACAACAGACACCAACAGACTGTGTGTTCTCATCCCCAGAGTGTCTGATCAGGGAGAGCTCCAACCACCACCACTCTCCAGTGGAACATCACGTATCACCATGGCCCCACCAGCCGTGCGTTGCCCAGCTGCTGTGGCTTGAGGCACCACCTTGCCTCTGGCTGCAGTCCCACAACCTGCCCAGGCACTGCCAAGGTCCTGCAACCTGCCCAGGCACCGGCCAAGGTCCCATGACCCACCCAAGTGCCTACCAAGATTCCACAATTCATGCAGGCATCCGCAAGGTCGGGCAACACACTCGACTCCCATCTGCAGTCCTGTGATGCACCCAGGCACCCACCCCAGCATAGGCCAAGATCACTCTACCTACCTCCATGGAGAGAGACTTTCCCAGCCCTTTGCCCAAGCTCTCAACAGTGGACTGGGGACCAGCCCACCAATCCAAATGAATATCCCCCATCACTGGCTTGGACTGTGACAACCACAGGGGTCTGGAATGATGCAGGTGTACAGCTGGGTTAATGGATTTCAGATCATCTGCCCCTCTCCCAAGGCATCAATCCTCCAGGGTAGGACACAAAGGCACCACCCAGGGATTTCTCTTCTTTCTCACTAAGTAGGAGAGTTCCCAGCAAAGGTGAATAGGTACACTGCAAATCTATCAGCCTTAGCTGAGAGAAGAAGTTTAGATGAGAAGAAACCAGCAATAGAATTCTGACAACATGAAAAACCAGCTAGTTTGACACCTCCAAAGAATCACAATAGAGCCCTAGCAACAGAGCCCTGCGAAAAGCAAATTGTCAACATGTCAGAAATGGAATTCATAATACGGATGGCAAACAAGATGAATGGAATCGAAGAGAAAATTTAAAACCAAAACAAAGAGACCAAAAAAAATTTCCATGACATGAATTGAAAATATGAAAAACTCACTAAAAAGATAGACTACATGGGAAAGAATAAAATAGAACTTAAAGAATGAAAGAGTCATTTAGGGAATTACAAAATACAGAAGAAAGTGTCAACAACAGAGTAGACCATGCAGAAAGAACCTCAGAACTTGAAGACAAGACTTTCAAAGTAATCTAGTCAGTCAAAGATGCAAGAAAAAGAATAAAGAAGAATGAAAAATCACTCAGAGAAATATGAAACTATGTGAAACAAGCCAATATATTAATTGTAGATATCCTGAAAGGAGAAGAAGAAAGAACAAAAAGCATGAAAATTCAAGGGAATTATTAAGGAGAACTTCCCTGGTATTGCCAGAGATTCAGATTCATTGAACACCAGGAAGGTGGATAGCAAATTGGACATTTCCAAGTACATAATCATCAACCTGCCCAAAATGAGGAGAAAATTTTACAAGTTGTAAGACTAAAACAACAACTGACTCACAAAGGAAAAACAATCGGGTTAATAGCAGTCTTCTCAGGGGAGGTGTTACAAGCCAGAAGGGATTAGATCCCCATTTTTAGTCTTCTTATACAGAACAACTTCCAGTCAAAAATTTTGTATCCTGAAAAACTAAGTTTCATAAATAATGGAGAAATCAAGACTTGTTCAGACAAGCAAACACTGAGGGAATTTGTCAGTACTATTCCTACCCTTCAGGAAATGTTCAAAAGTGAGATTCATGATGGCCTTTCAACCCACAGCCCTGTAGAATAATACATTTGTATTGTATTGGTTAAGCCTCTAAATTTGTGGTGCTTTGGTATAGCAGCAACAGAAAACTAATACAACAGCTAATATGATGTGATAACTAAAATACAGAGCTGAAAGCTGCTCAGACACTACAACTTGGTTTAATTAACACTGAGTCATCTATCTTAACAAGTTACATAATAATAATAATCTTCATGAATTCTAATTATTTCTATTGATCAAGAGGTATACACACCATACACACACATTCCCAAGATATATTACTGACCACATAAAAACTGACTAGCTTTCCCATGTGAGTTCCATTGATTAACGTTTCTTGTTTGCCATGTAAATGTAAAATCTGTGCCTAAAGGAAACTTGTGTGTGTGTTTGTGTGTGTGTGTGTATCTTTCCTATCCTTCATAGCATCTAGGAAATTGTTATAAAGATAGCTGGAAAAATGTATTTTCCTGATAATGTGAAATAAATAATAGCCCTTTTTTCCTATGATCTTTATCTTTTCATATTTGCATCATCTTTTTTCTTGAGGGTGGGAGTAGCTGTCCCTATTCATCTTTCAGACACATTTCCTATCGTGCTTGTGTTATAACAGAAATCAGCAAAGATAGGATGATTACATTTATGTACATAAACAGTTTCAGCTAATTAAAAACAAAAAGAAAAATAATTATTGCTCGTTATCTTAGTAGTTCAGAGTCTGCCTGAGTTTAAAACAAGGAAAAAATATATAATATGCAAATTATTTTAGATAAAGTTATAGATGTAAATTGTTGTAAAGATTTAAGTTGTTTCCACTTTCACTAAACCTAATGAAGCTAATAAAGTTAACCTCATAACCCATAATTAGAATATTTTCCACTATTAGGTAGTTATGATTTGCAGGTTCATATGTAAGTGACACCTTGCTGACATTTTTCTTTTACTCGCTACCATTGGCTATTTCTAAAAATATGCACTATTATTTTTCCCTGGGCAATTCTTTATAGATCATCATGAATAATCCTAGAATAACTAAGACACACTAAACCTAAGTAACTTCTAAAGAAAAACACTAGCAAGTCCTTCTAATCTAAAAAATTCTGAATTTAGGCCAATGCCATTTTATTCTGGAACACTGAAAATTACACACAGTATTATCAATGAAACAATCAAAGAGCATTAAAAGTAATCAAGGAAAGATATGTTTTTTAAAGTGTCTTAATGCACGTCATACTGTACCTAAAATATTAACAAAACCTAGAAAAAACGATAATGCCCAAAGTAAATAAACATTTACGTTAGTTTTCAATTAATGACAGAAAATTTCTAGAAATACTTATGAAAGAATTTTGACAACATGTTTCAAAAATGTATTTATATATTTCTCTTATGCTAATAAGGGTGATTATCTCTAAATGGTAAATCACTTCTATATTCTTCCTATTGCTTATCTCTTTTCTTACTTATCTCTAATAAACATTCATTAACAATATTATTAAGAGCTATTGCAATTTTAAAGCAAAACAATGTTATAAAATCTGTTTTTAAAGTTTATAAACTTTTTATTTACTTTTTAAAGATTTATCTTATAAAGCTCATAAAGAAGGAAAATAATTTATATATGAAGATATTTCCCTTAGATTGCTTAAAATAGGAATACTATTAGGAAGAGACTAAATGTCATATCTTAGTGAAATAGTTAAGTAAATTTCAGTACTCTGGAATATAAAGAAGCTCTGAAAGAAAACACATAAAAATGATATTTATTAATTTCAAATAGTGATAAATTTTTGAGTTATTTCTTTTTTTCTATGGCATGTCTTTAATCAAGCACATAACAATTTTATGTGTGAATTAAAAATTTTAATTTATATTTTCCACATAGCACACCCTGCAAAGTGGCTGGAATCGACCCTCTTTTTCAGCTACACTCTCCAATACAACTATGATTGTAAGATTGTAAAAAATTTTATTTCTGAGTTCATAATAAATAGAATAAGACATCACTTTTTAAAAATTACCTATAACACACATTCCATGTAAGTTACAGAAAAGCACAGTTATTTTTATAATCAAAATGGAGAAGAAAATTCAGTCATAATTAAATATTGCTGATGGAGGCTGAATATTAATTTATTTGCTATTCAACATATAGATTTTGAAATAATTTTAACAATGCCATTTTTCCATTCATCTCACTTTCTTCTCTCTTGTTAATTGAACAATAGTACCTTAGGATTTGAATGGTGATGTTTTTAAGTAAGTATAACTATTCATAATGAAAAAAAATCAGTGCTTGGTTAATATTCAACAAGTAGACATATCCTTTAGCTAGACCCTAATAATTAAAAAATAAAATATATTAATATAACTAAAGATAATTATCTTAAAGGGAAATTATATGTGACTATCATGTTCACTCCCAAAACTTTAAATACATTTTTTCCAAATTAAATGTGGTTTTTTAGATTCTGCTTTCTGCACAGAAAAATAACCGCTATGGTAGTCTGATATACTCTATGTAAAGAAACCTTTTAATGTTAGAGCATAGTCAAAACTAAGGACAATTGCCACGAGAAAAAGTTGTAGAGGAAAGAGTCTTATTTCAACAAGCCATGATTTAGTAAAGAAACACTAAAGGAGGGGCAAGGCTTGTCAGTCAGCCCTGACCTCTAGAAACTTAAACACATGATCTTCTGCACTGCTGCACAGCAGAACTAAAAAGACACCTTGAGCTTATTGAAAACCCATTTGATATTCAAGGCCAGACACTGGGGAGTCCAGCATGTTTTCTTTCCTGAAGAGGCTGCCAAAGAGATCCTAAGGTCACTTTGGTCAACATACACAGTGTATGAGCAAAGGGCAGATGAGTCCAGGATAAATATTCAATCCTTGTGACATCTACCATTTTATCCTATTTAGTTTCCAAAGAAAGAAGAGCTTCAGCACAAGTGTTGCAATCAGAATGAAAGACACTTGGTCTGAATTTTTTAAAAAAAAAATTAATCATTTACTTTTTTCAGTGAAATTCATGATAGTTTTGAGTGGTTTCAAGATTTAATATTTTTCATTCATCTTTAATAACTACTAAGTGCCAAGGAAACCTAGATATTGATTTATTTTAATACCCCAAACTTTGTATGAGGTAGATATTATGGAGAAAACTGATTCTAGAAGAGATAAATAATTTGAGCTTATCACAAAAGTTTTAGGTGCTAGGTTTAGAAGATAAATAAAAACATTATAGTCATGCACTGGATAACTACATTTTGACCTAAATTTTGACAGTTGGTCGACAACAGATATAGGAAGGTCGTCCCATAAGATAATACCATGTGTTTACTGGACCTTTTCTACATTTAGTTATGTTTAGATACACACATACTTACCATTGTGTTACAATTGCATAGAGTATTCAATCTAATAAGATGTTGTAAAGGTTTTAGCCTGGGAGCAATAGACCAGGGATCCTCAAACTTTTTAAACAGGGGGCCAGTTCACTGTCCCTCAGACTGTTGGAGGGCCAGACTATAGTTTAAAAAATACTATGAACAAATTCCTATGCACACTGCACATATCTTATTTTGAAGTAAAAAAACAAATGGGCAAAAACACCCGCATGTGGCCTGCGTGCTGTAGTTTGAGGACGCCTGCAAGAGACTATACCGTATAGCGTAGGTGCATAGTAGGCTATACTGTCTAGGTTTGCATAAGTATACTCTGACATTCGCACAATGATGACATAGTCTAACAACACATTTCTCAGAAATATCCTGATTGTTAAGCAATGCATGACAGTATAAACTCTAAACCAAACACTATTCACTTTTACACTACATTGCCTAACTTACTGAAAACTTTCTTTGACACAAAAATCTACCACATCACTTTTCTTTGGTTTGATTGGAAGTCCAGCTTTAGGTAGATGGGTGCTTTTCTCTGTAGCCATGGCCATAGCCCTGGGTCAGACACTCAGCATTAAACTGTCAGGTTCTCATTGTGCCTGTGTAATATGATTGGTGAAAACAAACTTAATGTTTAGCATCTTAAAAGAAAATATGAGGATTCATGATAAATATGGTTCCTGGATTAAAGTTTGCACTTTTCAGATTTCTGGACCCCAAGATTCAGATGAGTTTCCTTGGGTACAGATATTTTACATAAGAAAATTACATCTCATGTTAAGTTAGCAGAGAATGAGGGAGAACTTTGGAAGCCTGAGTGAACTCTAGTTTTTGCCTATGGGTGTCTTTTTTGGGCTGTTACTGCATTGTATCTTTTGCTATAACAAATCTTTACCATGATTATAACTTTATACTGAAATAGTGTTAATCCTTCTAGCCAATAACCTAATTAGCTGTGGGAGCACCCTACCAAACTGTAGTGAATAAAGTATATGGTGATGTGACAAATAGATTACATTAGTTAGCTTTTCTTGCATAATAGAACATCCTCATATTTATAGGTTTTACTACTAAATATTCAAGACCTTTTTTGTGTGTAGCTGTTTGAGATTCCCAAGTCATCACAAAGTTAGGAAAGCATCTCCAATTCTTGATCTCCAGCTGTTATCAATTAGATACATTCATGTCTGTGTATCTCCTGAGTTTTGGAAATTTGATCCTGTCCTTTACTGTTTATTAGCACGGGCCTCAGTTGGACTTAGATATTCAGAGTTAGAAGAATAAGATTTTCCAGGTGGAAAGAATCACTTTATGGGCCTTATTTAACATAAAAAGTAAGAGTAATTAATAAAAGGTAAGGAATGAAAGATTTTATACTTACAGGAGATCAAAATATGCCTTCCCCAAATATGCCACTCAATAAGGATTATTTTAAAATATAAGCAATTGAGGAAAAACAGACATAGGACAAGTTTCTGCTCTCCCCTTATCTGCTAGAAAGCAGAGTATAAATTCTCCCTATGAAGGTCGCCTTCACCTTGCCACATAAGGAAGGAAGAACAACCCTTACCACCAGAGATGGAGATGGCTCCAGAAGAATCTCCATAAACAAACCTTACTGACTGGTCCTTATATACTATTAGTGTTCCCCAGAAACCTACATCCCCATAATTTACTGTCCCTAAGAAGTCCAGAAACCCTTGTCTTCTGTGATTCCTCTATAAACTTATCACCTTTTGTTCAAATGATATAAAAGCCTTAAAGACTTGATGCTTCTGGTTTTTCTTAAATCTTCTTTCTGTGGCACCCCATATGCCATGTGAAACTTATAATGTCAAACAAAATTTTATGCTTGTCTCCTGTTAATCTGTCTTTGTAAGCTAATTTTCCAGGCCCAGCCACTGAACCTAAGAAGGTAGAGAATGCTTTTCTTTCCCTCCCTATATAGTATACCCAACAGCATAGAAAATAAATTTCTTTGAGGCCCAATTTCTAGCAGACAGAAAATAACTACAGGCCAGGAAAGCAATCTCAGGTTGAAGGGGTCCACCAACAAGGGTAGGTGCTTCCAAGAAAGAAAACAAA
Source organism: Microcebus murinus (assembly GCF_040939455.1). NCBI lineage: Eukaryota > Metazoa > Chordata > Mammalia > Primates > Cheirogaleidae > Microcebus > Microcebus murinus. Next base: position 75,152,096 of record NC_134114.1, read on the forward strand.
TAGCCAGAACTACCTTTCAAGCTTTGACATTCTTGTAACAATTACTACAAGATAACCATGAATTATTGGGTCGTAAATATGGGTTGGATATTTTCTTTCCAAAACATCTGATATGGTTTTCTAATATGATTATATTATTTTCCATAGACAGCTTTCAAGTATAAACTGCCATTTCTACCATTGGAAAAAAGGATATCTATCTCACAAGTGTAATTATTTTTTTTTTATTACGGCATATTATGGGGGTACAGATTTTAAAGTTTCAATAAGTGCCCATTTCCCCCCCCCCAAAAGTCTGAGTCTCAATCATGACCATCCCCTAGATGGTGCACATATCACTCCTTATGTATGTATATACCCACCCCCCTCCCCCCTCCCACCTGCCCAATACCCTATTACTGTAGTACCTATGTGTCCACTTAGGTCCTACTCAGTTAATACCAGTTTGCTGGAGAATATATCTGGTGCTTGTTTTTCCATTCTTGGGATACTTTACTTAGTAGTATGGGTTCCAGCTCTAACCAGGAAAATATAAGGTGTGCTATATCACCATTGTTTCTTAGAGCTGAACAGTACTCCATGATATACATATACCACATTTTATTAATCCATTCTTGGATTGATGGGCACTTGGGCTGTTTCCACAGCCTTGCAATTATGAATTGTGCTGCTATAAACATTTGAGTGCAGGTGTCCTTTTTGTAGAGTGTCATTGGATCATTTGGGTAGATGCCCAACAATGGGATTGCTGGATCAAATGGTAGATTCACTTGTATCGCTTTAAGGTATCTCCATATTGCTTTCCACAGAGGTTGAAATAGTTTGCAGTCACACCAGCAGTGTAGGAGTGTTCCTGTCTCTCCGCAACCACGCCAGCATTTATTGTTTGGAGACATTTTGATCAAGGCCATTCTCACTGGGGTTAAGTGATATCTCATCGTGGTTTTGATTTGCATTTCCCTGATGATTAGAGATGTTGAGCATTTCTTCATATGTTTGTTGGCCATTCTTCTGTCTTCTTTAGAAAAATTTCTGTTCAAGTCCTTTGCCCACTTTTTAATGGGGTTATTTGATTTTTTCTTCCTGATTTTCGTGTGTTCTAAGTATATTCTAGTTATCAGTCCCTTATCAGATGCATAGGATGCAAAAATTTTCTCCCATTCTGTAGGTTGTCTGTTTACTTTCATAACTATTTCTTTGGCTGTGCAGAAGCTTTGTAGTTTGATCATGTCCCATTTATTTATTTTTGTTGCTGCTGTGATTGCCTTTGGGGACTTCTTCATAAACTCTTTGCCCAGGCCGATGTCTAGGAGAGTGTTTCCAACTTTTTCCTCTAGAGTTCTAATAGTTTCATATCTTAGGTTTAAGTCTGTTATCCAGCGTGAGTTGGTTTTTGTGAGAGGTGAAAGGTGTGGGTCCTGTTTTAGCCTTCTACAGGTGGCTATCCAGTTTTCCCAGCACCATTTATTGAAGAGGGATTCTTTTCCCCAGCGTATGTTTTTGTCTGCTTTGTCAAAGATGAGATGGCTATATGAGGATGGTTTTATATCAGGATTCTCACATCTGTTCCACTGGTCAATATTCCTGTTTTTGTGCCAATACCATATTGTTTTAATTACTACAGCTTTGTAGTATAGTTTGATATCTGGCATATTAATGCCTCCCATTTTGTTTTTGTTGCCTAGAATTGCTCTTGATATTCGGGGTCTTCTTTGGTTCCATACGAAGCGTAAAATTATTTTTTCTATATCTGTGAAGAATGCTTATGGGATTTTAATAGGTATTGCATTGAATCTGTAGATCAGTTTGGGTAGTATAGACATTTTGATGATATTGAGTCTGCCGATCCACGAGCATGGTATGGATTTCCATCTGTTTACATCCTCTGCTATTTCCTTCCTCAGTGTTTCATAGTTCTCCCTGGAGAGGTCTTTTACCTCTTTGGTTAAATATATTCCTAGGTACTTTAATTTCTTTGTTGCTATTGTGAAGGGAATTGAGTCTTTGATTTGGTTCTCAGTTAGATTGTTGTTGGCGTATATGAATGCCTCTGATTTCTGTGTATTGATTTTGTATCCTGAGACTTTACTAAATTCATTGATCAGTTCCAGGAGTTTCTTGGTTGAATCCTTGGGGTTTTCTAGATACAATATCATATCATCAGCAAACAGTGAAAGTTTGATCTCTTCTGCCCCTATTTGGATACCTTTGATTCCATTTTCCTGTCTGATTGCTGTAGCCAAGACTTCCAGCACTATGTTGAACAGAAGTGGAGATAGTGGGCAGCCTTGTCTGGTTCCAGTTCTAAGTGGGAATGATTTCAATCTTTCCCCATTCAGTATGATGTTGGCTATGGGTCTGTCATATATGGCTTGTATCATTTTTAGGTATGTCCCTTCTATGCCTATTTTCTTAAGTGTTTCGTATCATGAAAGGGTGTTGAATTTTGTCAAAAGCTTTTCCTGCATCTATTGAAAGAATCATGTGGTCTTTGTTTTTGCTTCTGTTTATGTGGTGAATTGCATTTATAGATTTACGTATGTTGAACCATCCCTGCATCCCTGGGATGAAGCTCACTTGGTCGTGGTGGATTATTTTTGTGATAAGTGTCTGGATTCGGTTAGCTAAGATTTTGTTGAAAATTTTTGCATCTATATTCATTAGGGATATTGGTCTGTAGTTTTCTTTTTTTGTTGCATCCTTTCCTGGTTTGGGTATCAGAATAATATTCGCTTCATAAAAGGTGTTGGGGAGGTTTCCGTTCTTCTCGATGTTGTGGAATAGTTTCTGCAAGATAGGTACTAGTTCTTCTTTGTAAGTATGGTAAAATTCAGGTGTGAAGCCATCTGGACCGGGAATTTTCTTTTTAGGGAGATTTTTAATTGCTGTTTCCATTTCAGCTGTTGAGATTGGTCTGTTCAGGGAATCTATTTCTTCCTGGTTGAGCCTAGGGAGGCTGTGTGTTTCTAGAAATTTGTCCATTTCCTCCACATTTTCCAGTTTGTGTGCATAAAGATTTTTGTAGTATTCATAAATTGTATCTTGTATCTCTTTGGGATCAGTTGTGATATCTCCTTTTTTATTCCTGATGGAGCTTATTAGAGATTTCTCTTTTCTGCTTTTCGTTAGCTTAGCCAATGGTGTGTCAATTGTGTTTATTTTTTCAAAGAACCAACTTTTTGTTTTATTAATCTCCTGAATAGCTTCCCTGTTTTCAATTTCGTTTAGTTCTGATTTGATCTTGTTGATTTCACTTCTTCTGCTGGGTTTGGGGTTGGTCTGTTCTTCTTTTTCCAGCTCTTTGAGTCGTTTCATTAGATTGTCTATTTGTGATCTTCTTATGTTTTGGTTATAGGCATTTATGGAGATAAACTTTCCTCTCAGAACTGCTTTAGCTGTGTCCCAGAGGAGTTGATAACTTGTCTCTCCATTGTCGTTTTCTTCATAGAACTTTTTTATTTCCGTCTTGATTTCTTCATTTACGAAGTAATCATTTAGTAGGAAGTTGTTTAATTTCCACGTTTTTGTGTAGAAATGTGAGTTTCTGTTAGGGTTGATTTCTACTTTTATTCCACTGTGATCTGAGAAGGTACATGGTATGATTTCTATTTTTTTAAATTTCTTGAGATTTTCTTTGTGTCCTAGGATATGGTCAATCTTAGAGTCTGTCCCCTGAGCTGATGAGAAGAACGTATATTCAGTGGATTTTGGGTAGAATGTTCTGTAGATGTCTGTCAGACCCAATTGTTCTAGAGTTTTGTTTAAGTCCATTATTTCTTTATTAATTTTCTGTTTGGAGGATCTGTCTCGTGCCGTCAGTGGGGTGTTGAAATCTCCGGCGATTATGGAGTTGCTATTAATCCATTTGCTTAGCTCCAGTAAGGTTTGCTTTATGAATCTGGGTGCACCTAAGTTGGGTGCATATATATTTAAAATTGTTATCTCTTCTTGTTGGACTGTGCCCTTCACCATTATATAATGACCCTCTTTGTCTTTTACTACTTTTGTTGGTTTAAAAACTAAATCGTCTGAAATTAGAACTGCCACACCAGCCTTCTTTTGGCTTCTATTTGCTTGGAATATTGATCTCCATCCTTTTATTTTTAGTCTATATGCATCCTTGCAGGTTAAATGTGTTTCCTGAATACAGCATATACTTGGGCTGTATTTTCTTATCCATTCAGCCAGCCTATGTCTCTTGAGCGGAGAGTTTAAGCCATTCACATTTATTGAGAGAACTGATAGGTAAGGTAGATTACTGATCATTCTGTTGGGTTGGATGTTGTTGCTATGATTTCTGACTTGAGCCATTGTAATATCTGGCCTTTAATATCTTTGGGTTTTGGTTGTTTTTATATTAGTGGGTCATTATTATGATGTTCCGTGCATAACGCTGTTTTAAGTACTTCTTGTAGGGCTGGTCTTGTCTTGGTGAATTCTCTGAGCCTTTGCTTGTCTGAGAATGTTTTTATTTCTCCTTCATATACGAAGCTTAGTTTTGCAAGGAATAATATTCTAGGCTGGGCATTGTTTTGTTTCAAAAGAGTGAGAATGGGGCCCCAGTCTCTTCTTGCTTGTAAAGTCTCATTAGAGAAGTCTGATGTTATTTGAATTGGCTTTCCCTTGTATGTTACTTGCTTCTTTTGTCTTACAGCTCTTAGAAGGGTCTCTTTAGTTGATACTTTAGTCAGTCTGATGACTGCATGTCGTGACGTCTTCCTGTTTGCATTGAATCTCCCAGGGGTCCTCTGAGCTTCTTGAACTTGTATATCAAGATTTTGAGCAAGGCCTGGGAAATTTTCCTCTATTATATCTTCAAACATCTTGTCCAACCCTTGAGTGTTGTCTTCTTCTCCTTCTTGTAACCCTATGACCCTCACGTTAGGTTTCTTCACATAATCCCACAGCTCTTGTAGGCTTTGTTCTTTTCTCTTGTTTCTCTGCTGTATTTCTGTGACTGATTTATTTAATTGGAGGGTGTTATCTTCAAGCTCTGAGATTCTTTCTTCTGTTTGATCTACATTGTTCTTGAGACTTTCCACTGTATTTTGTAGTTCCTTGAATTGATTCTTCATTTCCAGGAGTTCGGTTACACTTTTCTTCATTGTGTCTATTTCTTTTCCCATATCCTGGAGACTTTCTGTGGTTTCTTTGTGTTGGTTATTGAGTTGTTGTTGCAGCTGGGTGAGTGTTCTTATGATCCACATACAAAATTCCTCTTCTCTCATATTGGTTGCCTGATTTTGGTCGGTGTCCGTTTCTAGGGGGCTGGTGTTCCTCTCTGGGGGTGTGTTTTCCGTTTGGTTCTTCATATTTCCTGAGTTCTTTCGCTGATTTCTTCCCATGTCGATCAGTTGTTGTTTCTTTCCTTAGGTTATTGTTTGGGTATTCTCACACCTTGTTTAGTTTCTGAGGCGTTAGGTGGTGCCTGTGGGTCAAATTGGACCACTCCCTGTATATTGAGTCAGTGGGTGCCGTAGAAAGTCTGTGCAAGATGTCGTCCCTGTCAGTAGGTGGCGTTTGCTTGGAGGAACAGGCTATACTGTTGATTTTGTGTCCTGTTATCAGCTCTTGTTCTGGGCGGAGCTGATTTGGGTAAGCCTGCCCTCATGTCGTTAGCAGGGGTCAAAGTTCTGTTCTCTGCTTCCGGGGAAAGCTGTCAGGGCGGGGCTGGAATGGTCCTGCTCAGCCAGAAAGTCTGCGTGTGGGGGTGGGGCTGTCTGAGACCTGTAGTCTGGAGCCGGCCTCGCTTCTTTCCACCCTCCCCACGTCTGCAGCTACTCCTGGGCCTCTGCCAGCAGGCCAGACCACAAGCCACCAGGCCTCCCCGGACTGTGATGCCAGCAGGGAGATTCCCTGCACAGGAACGCCACCTGGTTTGGGCGCTCGGCCTCCTCCTGGGAGGAGGGTTGCCCTCTAGGATGCCGATCTGCCCCTGGAGGCACACACACCTCAGTAGGCTGTTCATGTATAACCCTGCTGTGCCCCGGGCAATGCTAGCCCTTGGTGCAGGGGATCTGGTCTGTAGGTCCGACCTCTGAGTCCCAGAGTTCAAACTGTATCCCCACCAGGGAGAGGATTTCCGGTTCCAATTCACCCACAGGGAGCCCAAGCTGGGTCTATGTCTCTCAGCCTCTGAGTCGGCACCGTTCTCCTGGGAACACCATGCCAGCAGCACCTGGGAGGGTGGGCGGGTAGGGAGCTCACAGTCTGAGTTCCCCTGAGTCAGGTGTAGGGTCCCAAACGGGAAGGTCCCATTCCCTGGAGGTGCCTCCGGCTGGTGGCTGTATTGTCTCTCTGGGCAGCCGCGGGTAGGGTCGATGGAGGGGAGGAGGAGGCAATATGGCGCCTGCCGCGCGGCTCGGGTCTGTGCACATGGAGGTGCCCGGAGGAAGTTGGGAACCTGGTGCCACGTCTGCTACAGGCTCACCTTTGGCAGGCAGCAGCGGTCTCTGGGCTGGTGTCTGCAGGTCTCTCCACCCGCTGGGGAGCCCACCAGCAGTCCCGAATGCAGGGGAGGGGAAACAGCAAATCCACCTACGCTTGCAGCTGGTCTCCGGGCTGCTCACAAGTGTAATTATTAACATAATAGTTTCTCAAGGGTTTTAAGCCCTTTACAAGGAAATTTTATAAAAATACAATACACACGGACCACATTGCTCTCTGGTTCTCAGTTTAATATTCTCACCAAAGTCACCCTATTAATGTTTTTAATGAATGTAATATCAGCTGGTATCTTTAAAATTATCTCACTAGTAATTACATAAATATTCCATGATAACATAATCATGCTTTGTTTGCACTGACCTTATTCAATGACAGAAACACATAACATTTATATTAAAAAATATAGTTTGTCTTCATTATATTAGAAGGATTATGTGATATATTTAGAACCTTCCTTCTTTTTAAACATATTCTGATTATTAATTTGATTTGGTTCTACTTCTAGTATACAGTATGTTGCTTTTAACCTAAAATACTCTATGAATACTTTAATTTTATTTTAATAAAGAGTACATATTTATGCAAATCTAAAGCCTATAATATCATCCATGAGGAAATAAAAATGAAATAAATTGAAATCTACAGTATGTTTATATATTCTTAATTTATGATGTTCCTAACCATCAATAAATCTATATGATAATGATTAACATAGAATACAGTGGTATTTGAGTCCAAGAGTAACTAATCTAAATGGTTTTGAAAACCTAATTATTCTTCAGGATAATATAGAAATCATGATACTTAAGCCTCATATAGTTTCAGTACTGGATATGATTAAAAACCTATATCTGCGTCAGAAAATATGATTAACTTTCCATCAGAAGTCTAAATTTACTAGGCAACAGACACTGCTTTTGCCCTATTTCCTTTTAGACTCACAATCTACTCAATTTTGAGCAGTAATGGTTCTATACTTACTTTGATACTATATGTGATGATATGCTATGTTTTATGAAGTTAATAATTATCCTATGATTCATGCTACAACCTTGTGTTTCAGAATTCTATTAAAACCTATGGATTAGTAATCAGAATTGGAGACAAATGTCATTTTATGATATCCTGCCTTGAGTAAAATGTATCTGACTGTTCAGTACCCATTAAGCTCATTTGCTATTCGAACGAAGTATTTTGAGTAACACTTATTTGACATTTTGTGAAAATGTCCTTATAGTTCTATGTACATGTAAGATAAATATGCATATATATTTATGTATATTTGTATCATTCATATATGCAGTTCACAAAATTATCAGGAATATCACTAAAATTAAAATATAATTAGCATCTTTGAAAAATAATAATTACTGTTCAATTACTTGTTGGTTTGCTTGGTCATTCTTTATGAATGGGATGATTTTTTTAAAATTCTGTACTAAAATACCTCAATTATTTTATATTCACTAAATCATATATTTTAATTGTATGACAGCAATATTTTCTTGGTCATTGGATATTGATTTAATATTGTCATTAATATAGATATTATAAAACAATATTTATGATATTAGAATATCATAAATGTTTAATAAATTTAAATAACTTGCTATTGTAAGTAAATACTGATGGTTGAAATTCACTGCTTTATTGGCAAAGTGTTCTGGGAAATGGAATTCCCAGAAAGGGAATTCTTGAAGAAACATTTTCCTAGATATTTGGTAATTACTTGATTTATACAAAATTGTCAAAATTTTAAAATCTTTATTATTAATCATCAATTTCGAACATGAAATCCATGAAAATTTATATATTTGTTAAATCTATAAACTTTAATCAAAAAGAAAATTCCTAATTATTTCAATATACATTTGCCCACATAAACTCTAGGCTTAAAGAAAAATAGGTAAGTTTTGTTGGACATTCCCTCATGAATTGTTCTGTGCATATTCAGATATGTAGATCAATACATGAACTCCTTGACACCTCTTTTAGTGGCTTATTATTCCTTGTTTACATTTCCATTTCTAAATTTACAAAATATTTGCAAACTCAGTAATTTTATTTTGTTTTTCATTTTTTGGTTACTTTATCAATTTCAAATTACATAATAAAAGTATTTTTATTGCACCTATTGAAATGGTGGTTCTGGTGCATATGTACCATTTTTAATATGTTGTTTCAATATATTTTTGCAAATAAACGGAGAGGATAACAGATAAAACCTGAAAACTGAGTTTAGACCCAAGCTGGATGCTTTAAGAAAGCATTCATGAATTTGAAATGTTCAGTCTCTGACATTCTCATTAGGCCTTGCCTTGCGCTAGTCATTTGCTTCTTTAATTTCATATCCATGTGCAACCCTTTTCCTGTTCTGCTTTGTATTTTAAAAGGCTGACCTATACAAACTACACATGACACAGTTCCTTGTAAATGACTCTCAGCTAATAAAACACTGGAAGAATTTTAAAGAGCAGAGGGGAGAAGTCAGAGTATTTCTCTTCTTTCTCTTTCCGATAGTGCTCTAGCAGTACAGTATTTCCGTGTTTTCTCAGGTTCCAGTTCCCTTGGGAATTCTTGCTCACAATACGCCCTCCAGTTTAAGGCTTCTCTTTCTTACACCACTTTCTCCCGTTAGCACTAGAGATGGTATCTAATATGCTGTGGTAATTTCTGTTGTTGTTGACTCATCTAAACATTCTTGTAACCAGTCCACTATATTAAATTTAGTGCTATGTTCCAGATTGCTTATAAACTATCACAGTAACATCCACATTTTTTCAAAAAATGTTTTAAATTACATTTTGACCAACTTTTAATGAATGGATATTGCCCACAATTCACTATGCTGGATACAAAGCTACAGCTACTAAGATTTTTCTTCTTCTAATCGACCATACCAAGCTATTTTCTTCTTTGTAGTCTTCTGCATACTGCCTGTCTACCTATGACACTATTCTTTCTTCTGGTCTTGTGTTCAAACTTCTATTCCCATTGCTGACTCTTCTTTATTCACATCTCAGCTTAAAAATGATATCTTTAGTGGTGCCTTTCTTGCCCACTTTATCTAATGTCCATTGTTAATTTTATTTTCTCTTTTGTGGTATCTTCTTTGTTTCCATCACAATTTATAATTATTATATCCTTAACTATATTGTATATTCCAGGGTAAAGACCATTTTTCTTGTGCTCACAAGTGAATACTCAGCATCTTTCATAATGTTAATGCATAGTACAATATTGCATAAATAGTGTAAATATGGAGAGAAAGTGAAAATGTCAAGGAGGGATAGGAAAGTTAGTAAAATATGGTCCATTCCTTTGAGGAATTTAGAATTTTGTGAGGGAAATATACATTATAAATTAAAATACCAAATTATAAAGCAAATGTGACCATAAATACCATGAAAAAAGCATCAAATTATTCACTAAGAAAGAAGAAAAACAGAGAAGATATGGTATTCATTCTAGGAATTAAAAGATGAGCATATGTACGTTATCACTTGTTTGATAAGGGGAAATAGACTTCCTAGGCTAAAAACTGAATAAGCAAAACAAGAGGCAAGACTGCACATAGCATATATCTCAAATGCTAAATAGTTCCAAAAGAGATGGAGTTGAGAATTCAAGACAGATAAGAGAATAAAAAGCTGTGAGTAGACTACCTTGCATTCTGTGAATTCAGTCAATGGATCAATAGGAGTTTGGTGTTAATACTATGGTGAAAACATGAGAGTCTGCTGCAAATGAAAGAAGGGAGATACACAAAGTTAGCAGAGGAAAAAATACAAAATAGGAGACATAAAAAGGGGAGTTCATAACCGAACATGTTAAATTTGAGTTGTCATCCAGACATCCAGCCACTAGGAAATCTGAAATAGAGCTCAGGGGAGGGAAAACAGCTAGGATATAGATTTGAATATCACTGCTGTTTTCAAAACAAGAATTGCACTGGACAAAATTAAACTGCCAAGGGAAACTTTATCCAAGAATATTAGAATAGGGAGGAGGTTTAAACTCAGCCTGAATTCACCTTTGATGAAACACAAGGCGGTAAAGTTTTTTTTAGAACTGGAGTAAGGGAGAGATTTTAGGCCATCTGTGTTTGCTAATTAGTTTTACCCAAACTAAAAGCAAAACTCCCTGTATCTTCTAGACAGAAGATAGTTTCACAACTTTGAGCACGGAAATTAGGCTCCTGCTCTCTCACAGAGACTAGGACACAGGGACACTAACTCCCTTAATGTTTACATTTCAAAAGGATGCCCCCCAGATCCTTTAGAAAGACATTATTAGGTTGTAAAACTGGGAAAAGGCTTTTGAAAAGATTTACATTTCAAAAGTGCAGAGAATGAATGAAGTTTTCTAAAGTCAATGCTCTAAGAAAAAGGAGATCAGGACCTAAAGTCAAGAATAAGCTGTTTAAAGTTTAGTACATCTAAGGGGAAAGCTAAGTCCCTCTTGTTCAATGTAAAGCTAATCATTGAAGCCATAAGAGTAAATTAAGTTATATAAGAAGCTAAAAGAGCACAGAAAAATCAAAGAGGCATACCATTTAAGTAGAGGAATAGTCAAAGAAAAGAAAAGTAGAGGTGTACTAAAGAGAATGAGAAGGCATAGTCAGATCTGTAGTAGGAAAACTGGGATAATCAGGGATGGCAGTTTGGAAATTAAAAGGATATTATGAGGAAAGATCTTTTTGTGAAACCAAAGGGGACATGTAAGCAGTAAATGTTGATTATATTTTCTTCAAGTGTGGCAAGTTTGGCAGAGACTGACAGGATGGTAGTGCAAAGAGGAATCATTTAATTTATGATGATAAAATTTAAACAAATTTGCTGACCTAGAAGAAAAAAATTAAATGAAGAACCATAATGAATATACAAAAAGACAGGGTAGGGAATTAGATTGTTGATTTGTATCACTTTGTATAATTTTGTATCACTTTAGATTATAGGCTAAAGTGATACAAAAAAGAGACACATAATTATAGTGGCTTAAATACAAGAGAACTTGATTTCTGTTTCACAAAAATACACCATAGGGAAGCGGCCAGGTTTGAGTGGGCAACTCTGCCATTCTCAACATGTGGCTTCTATTTATGGGTCCAAGGTGGCAATTATAACTTTTTTTTATCTCACAATCAATGAGGAAGGATCTGGAACAGTTTATGAGCAAGGCTCAGAAATGGCACTCATCACTTCACTTTCATTCCCATCCTACTCATCACAAGAACTCTGAGGATTAGCAAAATCATTGTACTATAACTGATGCAATTCTTGATTACATCTTCTCTTGGTAGCTGTCTATGACTCCCACATGCAGCCACTGAGATCCTGGCAGTTCACTAGTCTGCTAGATTAGTATTCAGTGCCTTAGAGAACCTATCCTGGACAGAGATCCTATCAAAATTGCTCCAGATAGCAACATCCCTTTAAGTCTACATCAAATCCACAGAATACACGCGAATGTTTTCTTTGGTTACAGTAGAAGCATGAAATGCTCCCAGTGCAGCCTTCATCTTTCCTTGGCTGGCTATGGCCAGTGCAGCAGCAGCTCTCCAACCAGGTCTTAATACTCCTCGAGTTCCAGAGGACGGATATTTCCAGTGGTCTCCTGAAACTACTGTACTTGATCTTCAATTTTCAAAAGAGTTTAGGTAAGCTAAACTTTTACTAAGAAAATGGGGTATTTTCAGAAACTTTTTCACTTTAGTAGATAAAACTGAAATATGAAGAATCCCATTTTAACATCATTTTGCAATAGTATATATTAAATAAAATAAAGTAATTTATGATAGTTATGTGACTTAAAAATGGCAGAGTGTGAAGAATAAAGGACATTTGAAATGTGATAATTTCCCAGCTTTACATATTGAAGAAATGGAAAACAGTGACCAAAGTATGCATATTCATAATATGAGATTAAATTATGTTAGAAAATGTTGGCTGGGTGTGGTGGCTCATGTCTGTAATCCTAGCATTCTAGGAGGCATAGGCAAGAGGATCACTGGAGGTCAGGAGCTCGAGACCAGCCTGAGCAATAGTGAGACCCTGACTCTACTAAAAATAGAAAGAAATTAGCTGGACAACTAAAAATATATAGAAAAAATTGGCAGAATATGGTGGTATATGCCTATAGTACCAGCCACTCGGGAGTCTGAAGCTGGAGTATTGCTTAAGCCCAGGAGTTTGAGTTGCTGTGGGCTAGACTGATGCCATGACAGTCTAGCCTGGGCAACAGAGTGAGACTCTGTCTCAGAAAAAAAAAAAATAGAAAAGAAAAAGAAAAAGAAAAGAAAAGAAAAGAAAAGAAAGAGAGAGAGAGAGAGAGAGAGAAAGAAAGAAAGAAAGAAAGAAAGAAAGAAAGAAGAAAGAAAGAAAGAAAGAAAGAAAGAAAGAAAGAAAGAAAGAAAGAAAGAAAGAAAGAAAGAAAGAAAGAAAGAAAGAAAGAAAGAGAAATTAAAAAAACCCCACAAAATGTTAATAAGACCTCTAGGTCAATTTAACACAAGATGTATGATTTTCAAATAACTGCTTAGTATTATGCAAGAAAAATCAAGAACAAAACATAAAACAAGCATATTCAATTAGGATCAAGTCTGGATAATATGATAACAGTAATAACACATGAATTTAGCAAGCATTATATATATATATATATATATATATATATCTTCGGTTCACTAGTTTATAGATGAGAGAATTAAATTTACAAAGGGTAAGCAATTTCTTCAAGGACATGTAACAAGCAGAAAATATTTAAACTACATATTAAAAGAAAGGTTTAAATATTTCATTTATGATTCACAGATTCTTGGAATTCATGAAAATTCAAAGACAAACAATGTTCATTAATTATTTCTAAATAATTTACTTAAATTCAACATTAATAATATTTCAAATTTAAAACAAGCTAAGCAGTTTATTTTAGTTTGAAATAAAAGATAATTTTCATTGAGACATCTCTCAAACTTCAATCAAGTCGACAATGAGGCTCGGTGCGGTGGCTCATGCCTGTAATCCTAGCACTCTGGGAGGCTGAGGCAGACGGATCGTTTGAGCTCAGGAGTTCAGGAGCAGCCTGAGCAAGAGTGAGAACCTGTCTCTACTAAAAATAGAAAGAAATTAGCTGGGCAACTAAAAATATATAGAAAAAACTTTAGCTGGCTCATGCCCGTAGTCCCAGCTACTCTGGAGGGTGAGGGCAGTTGGGTTGCTTGAGCCCACGAGTTTGAGGTTGCTGTGAGCTAGACTGACGCCATGGCACTCTATCCAGGGCAACAGAGTGAGACTCTGTCTCAAAAAAAATTTTTTAAAGTAGACAATGAATAAATATATACTAAGAATATTTGAGTAGTAAAATGCTTGTACATATGTTTATACATATATAAGCTTATAACTTATTTATATATGTTTGTATGTATTTTATACACATGCTTCATGTTGTATATGGATTTCCATTAAAATTTTATTTATTTTATAATCATAACAGATTATTGACCTTTAGATAATTTACAGAAGAATAATTTATACAAGCCCCCTTTGACCACAGCAAAATAATAATGTTTATTAACAAGAAATGACAAAAGGAAAAAAAACAAACAAATAAATCAAAAACTTTATTTAAACCTTCTAAATAATTATTTGGCCAAAGAGGAGTTAAAAATTACAAGCACAGAATCTTTAGAAAATAATTCATCTTAGAACCCTAAAAAAATTAACCCCCAATAAAACAAGATTTAAACATGTTAATAATGCTATGAGAAAATTTTATAAAGGATAATGAATATAAAAAGGAATAAAAGGGAAATATATAGAGAAAAGAAGAAAGCAACACAAAAGTAAAACATATTATTATGACTGTTATTAACATTTTCTAGTGAATTCTAACAAATGATTTAGGACATGTCATAAAAGCATACATATTGAAAAAGATAAAACTTATGAAAATTATGGTTTGTAGATGATGTAATATTTTAGGGATAAATAACAGAGAACTAAACAACTGCAAATAATCAAATAGTTAAACACATTCACAGACACAAAATCAAACTCTATCAACTGAAACACCTATATATTTAAAAATAACAAAGGAGTATTTATATATATATATATAGAAAGAGGGAGGGGGAGAGGGGGGATGTTCAATCTTAGTAACAATTAACATATGCAAATTAATACTAAAGATGTAGTATTTGTTAATTAATTAAGATATATATTTTTAACAACGTATCAATTTAGGTACTCCAGTAAAAGTGTAAATTGCCAAAACATTTCTTAGGTAACACTTTATATACTGGTCTTAAGAGAGTTAAATATGTTCATCTCATTTCAATTCAAAATTTTATTTTTTAGGGAAGTATGTTCAGAAATAATTAGTGATGATGAAAATAATTGTGGTTATAGAATGCTGAAAGAAATGGTTTTAATTGCATAAAAACTATAAGCTATATATAAAATAAATTATTCAGGCTAAATATTTAGTGCCAAAATATGATAACTAGAAAATTTTAAATAAAAATGAATTATCAAATTTTGTTATAATATGGTATAAACAATTTATCTTTGCTATCACTACTACTCCTCAAACATATACACAGACCAATAAGAGAGATTATACTTATAAACAAATAAAAACAAATTGATCATGAATATACTTGAAAATTTCAGCTCTGCATACTTCCATTACTCTGAAGTTGCTTTAATTCATTTATTATAGCAATTTTTACCCTTTAACAAAATATATATTAATAACATTTATTTATTGTGCATATAGTTATTGTTTTTCCTGTCTTACTAGAAGGTGAGTTTCATGATGGCTGGAATCTGTCTCCTTTATTCATAGCTGTAGCCGACAAAGCCAACAGTAGTACCTGTCACAAAGTTGAGTGAAAAAAATATTGATATGTTACTACTGGCTCTTCATTGGTATAGGATAGAGCTTTTTCTTTCTTTTCCTTTTTTTTGTATGTTCCACTCATTTCTTGTTTAATAAAAATATTTTTTCAAAAAAGGAAATAAAATTATACATAATAATTAAGAATAATTTGCTGATAAAAGGAAAATCTTGCACATTCTTTTGACATTCTTAAATAAAAAATATATATATCGAGAAATTGCGTGATAATGAGATTAAAGCAAATGGAATAGAGTCATTCTGACATAGAAGAAAGCCATGATGCTCCACAGTAAAGCATGGGTCTAGAGATATTTTTTGGAACCAAGTAGTATTTGGAGGCTGTGAAATATTTAACTTATTTTTAAGTATGCTTTTATAACATCAGCATCCAAAAAACTGTGTCAAGGTGATATGTCATCTTAGCTAAACTGGACTACAGAATTCTCCTTCTAGTACAATTCTAGTTAGAGTGAGCTAGAAGAGATATTCTCTATTAAAAGTTGGAGAATATAAGGAGTAACCATTTGGCAATATATATGTACCTTTTGTAAATTATTTAATCAAATACACATCTACATGCTGTTGGCAAGTGTAATTAAAGGCTCTGATCCATTTGGCTTTCAATTAATCAAAAGGGAGATTATCATGTTGGGTCTGATTTAATCTGTCAAAAACACTTTTAAAAGGGGTTTAACCCTTCCCTGAGCTCAGAGACTCCCAACTAGGAGCTAGGTTTGCAATTGTTCTCATTTGCCCTGGATCTTCCTTCTTGAGTGTCTGTTCATGCTCATGAGCTGATAGCCTGCTCTTGCTCTCCCTTCCTGATTGCTTGCCTATGAATTCAAAGTGTTAGCATGCTTGTGCTCATCGGGCTGCAGCATCTTCTCTTGCTCACTGCCTGTCCCATGGACTTCAGGCTTGCTGAGTCAGATATCCCGTCTAATTCTGTAAGTCAATAAATCATATTGATAGAAGATAGATAGATTTAGATAGATAGACAGGCAGATACTCTCCTACTGGTCTGTTCCTCCCTTTGAAGCCTAACTGACTCAACTCACCTGTCTTTATGGGGACAGTGGAAAAGGGAAGAAAAATGCCAGGAGAGATCAATGATGACAGAGGTAGGTAAAAATAATGTCATTGACAACCACATACAATTATATCATGTTTTGTAAGTATCTTTTCCTTCGTTCACATAATTCAAATTTAGTAAAAATTGCATGTGGATTTGAGAACCAAGGACTTGGTTGCTTTGATACGTGCAAAGATTATAATTTTTATAAAAGTTTTTGACTTTTATAAGAGAAGATGTAACTCTTCACCTGCAGTTACTGTTTTACGTCATTACTAACATTTTCTTAGATGCTCTGCTTGCTTATGCGAATTGATAGAAAAGGAGTAAACTACTACGTGTTGTCATCCTTCCAGGGTAGGACTAGAAAGGCCTATTCCTTTCCCCACATAGAAAATGAAATGCTAAAGTTAGTACGGCCTCCAGGAAGAGCAAATGGTTGAAATAAATACCAATATGCTGCATGAAAGAGGGAGTCATTCATCAATTTTCATATCACCATAGAAGTGTCAAACTTCAGTTATTAAATTAATTTTTTCTAAAACCCAAAGGATGATTATAATATAAACATTAAGTGACATTAATGGGTTAACAAAACTGAATCTGATGAGTTGAATTTATTCTCATTTTCCAGGATTTAGCAATATATTAAGCAATGGAAACCAAATAGAGATATGCTTTTAAACTTCCACATCAAGGTTTTCTGAGGTATCAGTGATTATTCCCATTGGGGCCAGGGACAAAACATGTTAAGATAACAAACTATTTGATCAATAGCCAGACAGCTGATGCTAATATAGAGTTGGGAGTCAGAGAGACACCAGTAAAACAGATGAAATTTGGTGAGATGTAGGAATGTATAATTAGAGAGGCAAAGGAAAGCAGTTATGGATAATCCTGTTTTCATGATCACTTGTGAGAGTATATATTAACTATAACATCTTTGGAGGTTAAATCTAAGAAATATATTTGGTAGATATATTCATATGTGGGCACAAATATATATGTATAAGGATATTCATTTTATGATTAGTAGTAAAGGCAAAAGACCAGAAGCAATCTAAGTTATTCATCTTCTCACCCATATGGGACCAATTGAAAAACTCATGATATATCCATACATGATAGAATAGAAAATATTATGCCATCATTAAAGTGTATGAGACTGCTCTATATGTACTGACACAGAACTGATTTCAAGATACATTGTTAAGTGAAGAATAAAAGTGTAATAAAAACAGGGACCATCATTTGTGTAACAAGGTGATATTTGCATATGTTTAGAATACCTCTGGAGTATATATTCCAAAGATACAAGTAGTAACAGTGGAGGGGAACTAAGGAATGGGAGACTAGATGGAGGGGAGATTTTTTACTGGAGTCTATTTAGCATTGTTTTAAATTTTTGTTTGTATGTGTGTATTACACTTTAGAAACAGTTAATTCAAAATAACATATGATAACCATTTGAAGACAGTGTTCATGGTAGGGTTACATATGGGTATTAAAATGAAAAGTTTTATGATATTTGCAGAGGAATAAGTTGTAATACTGAAAAATCATAGCAAATGACTGGTGGTGATTCTGCTTATAGCTGCTAGGACTTTAGAAGTGTTTGAGATATGTTTCTGTCCCTTCTGATGAGGATAAGCAAAGTATTCCTGAAAGTAAGCAAGACAAGCCCACTTGTCCATTCCCATTCCTGCATGTTCAATGGATTTCTTCACATGGTCAAAGGTTTGCTTAGCTGACAATTCGTATTTAAAGAAAAGTAACATAAAGAAAAAAGTTCCAAGTGGCTCAGCTCTGTTGTCCTCACCGTGATGTTTAGTCATGTATTGCTCTGTGAGCCACACAGAGAAAAGGCTCCAAGGTGATTTTATTCTGCTTTATTATCAGCCCCCAAACAACACTAAGCAGTGGGTGATGTAGCAATCTTTGCTTCTTGTCACCTATGAGAAAGTTGGAGTTTTAAACTTCTCTCTTTCATGAAGCACCCTAGCATCTTTCTCTGTTGGTAAGTTGATCTTCTCTTCTCTCTATCAGCATAGATTTCTGTTCCGTTCTGTACTCGAAGATTTTTTATAAAAACCAGAAAAGGGATCAATTTGAGACTTTGACCTTGATGTTTGTGTTATTATTCAATTTCCTATATTGTATTTCTACGGGTGAATTTGTTATTTTATACTGTGTTCAATAGCCTATGGTTAAGGAATTTTTATTAAACTATGGGAAGAAAATAAACACAGCTTCTCTGAGTTCACATATTCCATCTTCAAACCAAAGATATTAACTTAGAAGGCCTAGTAAAGAGTAAACAGTTTACAAAGTCTTTATAAATTTGCTTACCTTTTTTGTTTGTTTCTTTTCCTTTCTCCCTCCCCCTGATTTTTATTCTGGCATGCAGGCATGCATAATAACATTCGACCTTTAGTGTCAATATACTTTTTAAGAACTGCAAAAAGGATTTACAAGTCTATTAATGATCATTAAGAATGAAATTGGATTCTTGTTTCAGGGGCCACAAATCTTGCTTATTGGAATCTTAGTTTTACCAGGCCAGTTCAACTTAAGCTATTCTACGTAAATGCCAGTTATCATCCTAATATATGTTTTCTGAAAGGTTTTGAATTAACCTTATGGTTTCTTATTTGAATCAGAAGTATCATCTAAGATACGTGAGTAGTGAAATGAGCCTCTCTTGAGTAGTTTGTAGGCTTGCAAGCACAGCAAATATGTAGGGCTCCTCCCTGCTTTATGACAAAGATCATCTAGGCCCTCTCAGATCAGAGACTAAAGGTCTAACCATTCCCAAAGTCATTTATCTCATTTCAACCTCCACCAAATCATAATTTTAGAGCTATCTCTGCTCCTACCTATTTAATCAAAACTTTCTGAAATTCAAACTCTCACAAGCTTCTCTCCATTCTTAATTCCTTGAACTTATATTTTACTTATTGCTTATGTCATACAATTTAGCAATTTCTTAGGTACTCCTAGTTTCCTCAATTGCTTCTCAATGTTTTCAAATTACTGATTCCTTTGAAAATAAGACTCATAACTTTGGTTTGTATTGTACCTCACTAACTTCAGCACAGTGCCAGTCTCTTAGAAAAAAATTAAAGTCCTGCCATTTGATGGCAGAGTAGTAATTGAAAAAATAGTGGCTTCCTTTTTAATATTTAAATGGAACGAGGCCCAAATTTCTTTAAAAACATTTAATTTTAGTCATTTAAAGAAATGTGTTATCTCTTGATCTTTGTGTAAACCTTGTATAAAATGATTTCTATTTTTGTGAATAGTGGCAGAAGAGGTTGTGGGAAAATGGGCTTGTGCTCACTTGTTCTGGGAAATGTTTATCATTTTCAAATAATAAAATTCACTTTTCCAATGAATAACAGACTTGAAAAACATCTGCCAAAATATTGTTTACATGATGCTGTTTTGTCCCCAAGAGAAACTGATCTTCAATCAGAAACTCAAAACTCACATGTCCTACTCGGTCCCTGTAGGCGGCACCTCACCAAAATGCATTCACTTGCTTACTTCATATGGATAATGCAGAACTCATAGTGTTTGCAGAAAATAATATACTGAGAAAAACAGAGCTATAAATTTTTTTTTCACATAGGAATACTATAATAAGATTTCTAAATTTTTCCCTTCCATTTTGGTTTATGAGATTCCTAAAATTTGAAGGCACTTCTACTGAGAATCAGTTTTAACTTTGTTTTTTATTTTGTTAGCACACCTCTCAGAGTCATAACCTCACTTAAAAGTATTGGTATCACTGTCCTTCCTGTGTTCTCAGTGTATTTTCCATGCAAACAGGTAAAATGTTTTTAAGTGAAGAAATACACCTCACCTTGAATGTAAATTGGCAAAGGGCAATGTCAGAACCTAGATTTGATAGATTTTCTCTTTTCTTTCTCCCTGACCAAATATTGCCTATTCTTCCAAATTTCACATTATCAAATATAGAGTACATATCCAGAAACATTCATATGACACATTTTCTGTCTATCATGGCCTAGAATTATCTTTCATGCCATATTCCTATACTATTAGAAAAATCATATTAGATTAGATTTGAATGGAACTTGGGAAATTTATTCATCTAATCCATACATTTGAAAAAAATCAAAACAGGCATATATAAAAAAAAGTCTCAAGAAACACAGAAAATTAATGAAACACTAGATTAGAGGGCTATGTCATCTAATTCATGACAAAGAGCCCTACAAACCCAACCACATTGACCAAGGACAGCTCTAATTTAATATACAAACAAGTATTTCCTGTTATTGCTAATTTAGTTTTTTTAATCTTCATATATTATGTCTTAGCCTAGATTTTAAATTATTTCATGACAAATGCCATGTCTTAAATTTATTTTTTAATACTCCTTAGACACTGCAAGCATAGGATATCATACATAGTGATTATAAAGGTAGTCAGTGCATTTCTTATTCCTTTTTTCCACTGGCATAAAGTATAATCATGTGTGTAAAAGAGTAAATTCATATATTTAGAAAGAACAGAGCGGGGAAAAATGACCTAGGAAAAACAACCACTGCAAGCCAACCAGGTCACCATGGTAACACTAGGTTCGAAATTGTCATTCTCCAAGTTTCTGACATTTCTCATGTGTTCAGGATACAGGGCACCATCTAGTGGTTATATTTAAATTCCTGACATTCCACATACTTTCACACTCAAGTTTTAAATAAACAAAATGATTCTTTTAGGGTGCACTTTTATAGTTGTGAAATAGAGTCAGAGTTTGGTTTGATTTTCAAAATGTGCAGTTTGTAGATATTCAGTTTAGTGAATTATTGCTTGATATTTAAAAAATAATCATATGCTCTTATATCTTAACCCCTGAGGTGAGTAGTCAGATCTGTCCAATGTCTATCTTTCAGATATCACTAACTCAAATGATTCTTTAAGGAAAAATGAAGTATTTAAAAAATAAAATATTATTAATAACACTGGCCCCAGGATCAAAGAACTAGTAATTCTAAATATGCATGCACCCAACTTAGGTGCACTCAGATTCATAAAGCAAACTCTACTTGATCTAAACAAAATGATAAACAGCAACACCATAATAGCCGGAGACTTCAACATCCTGCTGACAACACAGGACAGATTCTCCAAACAGAAAATTAACAAAGAAATAATGGACTTAAACAGAACTCTAGAACAAATGGGTCTGACTGACATCTACAGAACATTCTACCCAAAAACCCACTAAATATACATTTTTCTCATCAGCTCATGGGACTTTCTCTAAGATTGACCATATCCTAGGTCACAAAGCATTTCTCAAAAATTTTCAAAAAATAGAAATTATACCATGCATCTTCTCAGATCACAGTGGAATAAAATTAGAAATCAACCCTAATAGAAACTCTCATCTCTACACAAACTGTGGAAACTAAACAACCTTCTGCTGAACGATTATTTCATAAATAAAGAAATCAAGATGGAAATCAAAAGATTCTTTGAACAAATAACAAAGGAGACACAAGTTATCAAAATCTGTGGGATACAGCTAAAGCAGTCCTGAGAGGAAAGTTTATTTCCATAAATGCCTATATCCAAAAGACAGAAAGATCCCAAATTTGTAACTGAAACATTTACTTAAAACATGATCTGGGGGGCGGAGCAAGATGGCGGACGAATAACACCGCCAGACAGAGGGTCTCTACAGAAAAGACCAATTCTAGCAGAAACTAGAGGAAAGAAGCAAGAAGACGAGCATACAGCGGACAAGGGCCGGAAATAGGGGTACCTGAGACCCCGGGAGACTCCACGGGAGGAGGCTGCGGAGGAGAACTGGAGGCTGAGACCACCGGAGCAGCCCGGAGACCAGCGGCAAGGGTAGGTGGAATTGCTGTTTCCCCTCCCCTGCATTCGGGACTGCTGGCGGGCTCCCCAGTGGGTGGAGAGACCTGCGGACATCAGCCCAGAGACTGCCGCCGCTTGCCAACGGTGAGCCTGTAGCAGACGTGGCACCAGGTTCCCAACTTCCTCCGGGCACCTCCGTGTGCACGGACCCGAGCCGCGCGGCAGGCGCCATATTGCCTCCTCCTCCCCTCCGCCGACCCTACCCGCGGCTGCCCAGAGAGACAATACAGCCACCAGCCGGAGGCACCTCCAGGGAACGGGACCTTCCCGTTTGGGACCCCGCCCACCCTCCCAGGTGCTGCTGGCACCGTGTTCCCAGGAAAACGGTGCCGACTCAGAGGCTGAGAGACATAGATCCAGCTTGGGCTCCCTGTGGGTGAATTAGGACCGGAAATCCTCTCCCTGGTGGGAATACAGTTTGAACTCTGGGACCCAGAGGTCGGACCTGCAGACCAGATCCCCTGCACCGAGGGCTAGCATTGCCCCGGGCACAGAAGGATTATACGCGAACAGCCTACTGAGGGCTGTGTGCCTCCAGGGGCGGATCGGCGTCCTAGAGGGCAACCCTCCTCCCAGGAGGAGGCCGTGCGCCCAACCCAGGTGGCGTTCCTGTGCAGGGAACCTCCCCGCCGGCACCACAGTCCGGGGAGGCCTGGTGGCTTGTGGTCTGGCCTGCTGGCAGAGGCCCAGGAGTAGCTGAAGAGTTGGGGAGGGTGGAAAGAAGCCAGGCCTGCTGCAGACTGCGGGTCTCAGACAGCCCCACCCCCACCTCCAGACTTTCTGGCTGAGCGGGACCATTCCAGCCCTGCCCTGACAGCTTTCCCTGTAAGCTGAGAACAGAACTTTGACCCCTGCTAACGGCCTGAGGGCAGGCTTACCCAACCCAGCTCCGCCCAGAACGAGAGCTGATAACAGGACTCAAAATCAACACCATAGCCTGTTCCTCCAAGCAAACGCCACCTACTGACAGGGGCGGCATCTTGCACAGCCTTTCCACGGCATCCACTGACTCAATATACAGGGAGTGGTCCAATTTCACCCACAGGCACCACCTAACGCCTCAGAAACTAAACAAGGTGTGTGAATACCCAAACAATAACCTAAGGAAAGACACAACAACTGATCGACATGGGAAGAAGTCAGCGAAAGAACTCAGGAAATATGAAGAACCAAACGGAAAACACACCCCCAAGGAGGAGCACCAGCCCCCTAGAAACGGACACCGACCAAAATCAGGCAACCAATATGACAGAAAAGGAATTTCGTATGTGGATCATAAGAACACTCACCCAGCTGCAACAACAACTCAATAACCAACACCAAGAAAACACAAAAAACCTCCAAGAAATGGAACAAAGGTTCAACAAAGAGATTGACACAGTGAAGAAAACTTTAACCGAAGTCCTGGAGATGAAGAATCAACTCAGAGAACTACAAAATACTGTGGAAAGTCTCAAGAACAGGGTAGATCAAGCAGAAGAAAGAATCTCAGAGCTTGAAGATAACACCTTCCAATTAAATAAATCAGTCACAGAAATACAGCAGAGAAACAAGAGAAAAGACCAAAGCCTACAAGAGCTGTGGGATTATGTGAAAAAACCTAACGTGAGGGTCATAGGTTTAGCCGAAGGGGAGGAAGACAACACTCAAGGGCTGGACAAGCTTTTTGAAGATATAATAGAGGAAAATTTCCCAGGCCTTGCTCAAAATCTCGATATACAAGTTCAAGAAGCCCAGAGGACCCCTGGGAGATTCAATGCAAACAGGAAGACGTCACGTCATGCAGTCATCAGACTGACCAAAGTATCAACTAAAGAGGCCCTTCTAAGAGCTGTAAGACAAAAGAAGCAAGTGACATACAAGGGAAAGCCAATTCGAATAACATCAGACTTCTCTAATGAGACTTTACAAGCAAGGAGAGACTGGGGCCCCATTCTCACTCTTTTGAAACAAAACAATGCCCAGCCTAGAATATTATTCCCTGCAAAACTAAGCTTCATATATGAAGGAGAAATAAAAACATTCTCAGACAAGCAAAGGCTCAGAGAATTCACCAAGACAAGACCAGCCTTACAAGAAGTACTTAAAACAGCATTACGCACGGAACATCATAATAATAATCCACGGATATAAAAACAACCAAAACCCAAAGATATTAAAGGCCAGATATTACAATGGCTCAAGACAGAAATCATAGCAACAACATCCAACCCAACAGAATGATCAGTAATCTACCTTACCTATCAGTTCTCTCAATAAATGTGAATGGCTTAAACTCTCCACTCAAGAGACATAGGCTGGCTGAATGGATAAGAAAATACAGGCCAAGTATATGCTGTCTTCAGGAAACACATTTAACCTGCAAGGATGCACATAGACTAAAAATAAAAGGGTGGAGATCAATATTCCAAGCAAATAGAAACCAAAAGAAGGCTGGTGTGGCAGTTCTAATTTCAGACGATTTAGTTTTTAAACCAACAAAAGTAGTAAAAGACAAAGAGGGTCATTATATAATGGTGAAGGGCACAGTCCAACAAGAGGAGATAACAATTTTAAATATATATGCACCCAACTTAGGTGCACCCAGATTCATAAAGCAAACCTTACTGGAGCTAAGCAAATGGATTAATAGCAACTCCATAATCGCCGGAGATTTCAACACCCCACTGACGGCACGAGACAGATCCTCCAAACAGAAAATTAATAAAGAAATAATGGACTTAAACAAAACTCTAGAACAATTGGGTCTGACAGACATCTACAGAACATTCTACCCAAAATCCACTGAATATACGTTCTTCTCATCAGCTCATCGGACATTCTCTAAGATTGACCATATCCTAGGACACAAAGAAAATCTCAAGAAATTTAAAAAAATAGAAATCATACCATGTACTTTCTCAGATCACAGTGGAATAAAACTAGAAATCAACCCTAACAGAAACTCACATTTCTACACAAAAACGTGGAAATTAAACAACCTCCTACTAAATGATTACTTCGTAAATGAAGAAATCAAGACGGAAATAAAAAACTTCTATGAAGAAAACGACAATGGAGAGACAAGTTATCAACTCCTCTGGGACACAGCTAAAGCAGTTCTGAGAGGAAAGTTTATCTCCATAAATGCCTATAACCAAAAGGCAAGAAGATCACAAATAGACAATCTAATGAAACGACTCAAAGAGCTGGAAAAAGAAGAACAGACCAACCCCAAACCCAGCAGAAGAAGTGAAATCAACAAGATCAAATCAGAACTAAACGAAATTGAAAACAGGAAAGCTATTCAGGAGATTAATAAAACAAAAAGTTGGTTCTTTGAAAAAATAAACAAAATTGACACGCCATTGGCTAAGCTAACGAAAAGCAGAAAAGAGAAATCTCTAATAAGCTCCATCAGGAATGAAAAAGGAGATATCACAACTGATCCCAAAGAGATACAAGATACAATTTATGAATACTACAAAAATCTTTATGCACACAAACTGGAAAATGTGGAGGAAATGGACAAATTTCTAGAAACACACAGCCTCCCTAGGCTCAACCAGGAAGAAATAGATTCCCTGAACAGACCAATCTCAACAGCTGAAATAGAAACAGCAATTAAAAATCTCCCTAAAAAGAAAAGTCCCGGTCCAGATGGCTTCACACCTGAATTTTACCATACTTACAAAGAAGAACTAGTACCTATCTTGCAGAAACTATTCCACAACATCGAGAAGAACGGAAACCTCCCCGACACCTTTTATGAAGCGAATATTACTCTGATACCAAAACCAGGAAAGGATGCAACAAAAAAAGAAAACTACAGACCAATATCCCTAATGAATATAGATGCAAAAATTTTCAACAAAATCTTAGCTAACCGAATCCAGACACTTATCAAAAAAATAATTCACCACGACCTAGTGGGCTTCATCCCAGGGATGCAGGGATGGTTCAACATACGTAAATCTATAAATGCAATTCACCACATCAACAGAAGCAAAAACAAAGACCACATGATTCTTTCAATAGATGCAGGAAAAGCTTTTGACAAAATTCAACACCCTTTCATGATACGAACACTTAAGAAAATAGGCATAGAAGGGACATACCTAAAAATGATACAAGCCATATATGACAGACCCGTAGCCAACATCATACTGAATGGGGAAAGACTGAAATCATTCCCACTTAGAACTGGAACCAGACAAGGCTGCCCACTATCTCCACTTCTATTCAACATAGTGCTGGAAGTCTTGGCTACAGCAATCAGACAGGAAAATGGAATCAAAGGTATCCAAATAGGGGCAGAAGAGATCAAACTTTCACTGTTTGCTGATGATATGATATTGTATCTAGAAAACCCCAAGGATTCAACCAAGAAACTCCTGGAACTGATCAATGAATTTAGTAAAGTCTCAGGATACAAAATTAATACACAGAAATCAGAGGCATTCATATACGCCAACAACAATCTAATTGAGAACCAAATCAAAGACTCAATTCCCTTCACAATAGCAACAAAGAAATTAAAGTACCTAGGAATATATTTAACCAAAGAGGTAAAAGACCTCTACAGGGAGAACTATGAAACACTGAGGAAGGAAATAGCAGAGGATGTAAACAGATGGAAATCCATACCATGCTCGTGGATCGGCAGACCTCAATATCGTCAAAATGTCTATACTACCCAAACTGATCTACAGATTCAATGCAATACCTATTAAAATCCCATCAGCATTCTTCACAGATATAGAAAAAATAATTTTACGCTTCGTATGGAACCAAAGAAGACCCCGAATATCAAGAGCAATTCTAGGCAACAAAAACAAAATGGGAGGCATTAATATGCCAGATATTAAACTATACTACAAAGCTGTAGTAATTAAAACAATATGGTATTGGCACAAAAATAGGAATATTGACCAGTGGAACAGATGTGAGAATCCTGATATAAAACCATCCTCATATAGCCGTCTGATCTTTGACAAAGCAGACAAAAACATACGCTGGGGAAAAGAATCCCTCTTCAATAAATGGTGCTGGGAAAACTGGATAGCCACCTGTAGAAGGCTAAAACAGGACCCACACCTTTCACCTCTCACAAAAACCAACTCACGCTGGATAACAGACTTAAACCTAAGATATGAAACTATTAGAACTCTAGAGGAAAAAGTTGGAAACACTCTCCTAGACTTCGGCCTGGGCAAAGAGTTTATGAAGAAGTCCCCAAAGGCAATCACAGCAGCAACAAAAATAAATAAATGGGACATGATCAAACTACAAAGCTTCTGCACAGCCAAAGAAATAGTCATGAAAGTAAACAGACAACCTACAGAATGGGAGAAAATTTTTGCATCCTATGCATCCGATAAGGGACTGATAACTAGAATATACTTAGAACTCACGAAAATTAGGAAGAAAAAATCAAATAACCCCATTAAAAAGTGGGCAAAGGACTTGAACAGAAATTTTTCTAAAGAAGACAGAAGAATGGCCAACAAACATATGAAGAAATGTTCAACATCTCTAATCATCAGGGAAATGCAAATCAAAACCACAATGAGATATCACTTAACCCCAGTGAGAATGGCCTTTATCAAAAAATCTCCAAACAATAAATGCTGGCGTGGTTGCGGAGAAAGAGGAACACTCCTACACTGCTGGTGGGACTGCAAACTAGTTCAACCTCTGTGGAAAGCAATATGGAGATACCTTAAAGCGATACAAGTGAATCTACCATTTGATCCAGCAATCCCATTGCTGGGCATCTACCCAAATGATCCAGTGACACTCTACAAAAAAGACACCTGCACTCGAATGTTTATAGCAGCACAATTCATAATTGCAAGGCTGTGGAAACAGCCCAAGTGCCCATCAATCAAAGAATGGATTAATAAAATGTGGTATATGTACACCATGGAGTACTATTCAGCTCTAAGAAACAATGGTGATATAGCACACCTTATATTTTCCTGGTTAGAGCTGGAACCCATACTACTAAGTGAAGTATCCCAAGAATGGAAAAACAAGCACCAGATATATTCTCCAGCAAACTGGTATTAACTGAGTAGCACCTAAGTGGACACATAGGTGCTACAGTAATAGGGTATTGGGCAGGTGGGAGGGGGGAGGGGGGCGGGTATATACATACATAGTGAGTGAGATGTGCACCATCTGGGGGATGGTCATGATGGAGACTCAGACTTTTGGGGGGAGGGGGGGAAATGGGCATTTATTGAAACCTTAAAATCTGTACCCCCATAATATGCCAAAATAAAATAAATAATTAAAAAAAAAAAAAAAAAAAAACATGATCTTCATTTTTAGCATGTATTTAAAAAATGATTTTGGGGGAAGTTAATTAGTGATAGAGTAAACTAGTATGTTGTAAATTCTAAATTTTTTAAAAAAGAATTTCAGTACATATTTTAGTATTTTTTCAGGCAGAAATTGATTCATGGAACCTAGTTCAACAGAGAACTAACATAATAAATAATGAAGTTATACAGATACCATTTCATTTTAGAAACAACTAAACTAAAACAAATATGCTCCATCTGTTAACCAATTGGCCATAGCAATCCTGATGTGTTTATAAATTTTATTTGAAAAATTAGGAATTGTAGAATATTTACTCTCTTTCAGGCCTTGCTAAGATTTTTATTCAAAATCATTCTACTCAAAGGTGACAAAACCAGAAAGGATAAGTAAGTACTGTTGTTCTCTTGCTTTTATAAAAACATAGATTTTGCTTGTGTATATTTCAGTATTTCACATACTACAGTATAATTTAACAACATTAATATATAGACAATATATATTCCATATATATAGTCCCATATATGTATATATGGAAACATAAACCTAGAAAATTAGACAATTTTTCCAAGGTTACATGTCTAATGCATTCATTCAGGAATAAATAATGACTGACAAAGTACTGTACTTTTATAGGACTGAAGATATAATAGTGAACAAAATACAATAGGTACTTGTGATGAAGCTTAGTTTTCAGTGAAGGGAAAAAAGGCAATAAGTTTTAAAATAATCCAACAGAGAAATAACAAATGGTGATAAGATCTAAACAAAGAATAAAAATATACTAAGTAAAATTTTAAAATATTGTTTAGATTGGCATGAAAATTTGAAACTCTTACTGTTACATGTAATAAAATATGTGTAATACCTGTACACTTAGAACTATGAAAGCATTATTCTGTAATAGAAATTATAAGACCTAAATAAATGAAGATATATACTATGCCCCTGTATCAGAAGACTCAATATTGCTAAGATGTCAATTCAGCCCAACTTGATTTATAGATTTAATAAAATCCCAATCAGAAACCCCAAAAAGGTTTTCATAAAAATTTATAAGTTGAAGTGAAGATTTATATGGATGTATAAAGAGTAGAATAGCCCAAATAATACTAGAAAAGAAATACCAAATTGATAGCCCACACTAGGTGATTTTAAGACTCTCTTTTAAACTACAGTAATAAAGAGAAGATAAACATATAGAGCAATGGATAGGACAGAGAGTCTAGAAATAGACTCACACATATATTTTTTTGACAATGGTACCAAGGTAATTTTGTGGATGAATGCTAATATTTTCAACATATCCATATAGGATATGTTTCTCATATCCATATAGGAAATAATACACCTGGGCAGTTTCCACACAACATACACAAAAATTAACTTGAAATGGAATATATAATATATTGGTAAATTCTTTCAAAGTTATATATACATTTAATCACATAATTCAGCAGTTCCTCTTGTAGGAATAAAAATTTGTGTCACTTGACAGTGACTAAAATGTTCAGAGTAATTTTAATCATAATTGCCAGAGAAAAGAAAGAAATCAAATGTTCATCACCTGGATGAATAAACTAATTAGTGGCATATCCTTATAATCAATAAAAAGCAACAAAAGAAAATGAACATCAGAGTCACACTCTAAAATGGCTGAATCTCTAAAGAATAACCGTATATAAAAGAACCAAGACAAACAACACAACGTGTGGCATGAGTTAATTTATTTGGAGGCTGATCAGCAATTGCCCTGAGCTCAAGGTGGTTGCAAATTTTTAAAAATTTTCTTATTTTATTTTTTAGATTTCAGATTAAAAATAATTATATATATTTACGAAACACCATGTGATGTTGAGATATATGCATACATTGTAGAATAAATAAAGCTAATTAACATATCTATCACTTCAATATAATTATCATTTCTTTGTGATGAGAATATTTAAAATCTATTCTTTTAGCAATTTTAAACACATTATTTATTATTAACTACAGTCATCATACTGTACAATATATTTCAAAAAGTTAATCTTCTTGCTTAAAACCACTTTGGTAGGGCACTCACCAGCCGCGAAACCTTGCCCACAGCTGGCACTCATAGTCCGCACAATAGTTTGTGCTGTGCATTGACAACGAATCCGTTTTGCTCTTGTGTGATGAGGAAACCTTTAAAGCACTAAAAGCTTGTTTTACTTTACAGGCAGCTTTACTTGTAATGTAAATCAGAATAGATAACATATACATATATGTTTTTATTACATTATTTTTAAATGTTCACAATTTTATTTTGATAAATGAAAAATTGGAAAAGTCATATCACGGCTGTCAGCTAAAGTTCATCTGTGGCTATGGACTACTGTCAATGCTCCTACCGAAGTGGTTAAGAGAAATTTTGTACCCTTTGACCAACATCTCCCCATAACCCTTGGCCCCAGATTCTGGTAACCACTCTGTTAAACTCAGTTTCTACAAGTTTGACTATTGTAGATACCTCAAATAAATGCAATTATGTGGGATTTGTATTTCTGTGCCTGGCTTGTTTCACATAGGATAATGTCCTCTAGGTTCATCCATGTTTTTGAAAATGACAGAATATCCTTCTTTGTTATGGCAGAATGGTATTCCATTGTGTATATACCATATTTTCTTTATCTAGTTATGTTGATGGACACTTGAGCTGATCTCATTTCTTGACTATTGTGAATAATGCCTCAATAAATATGGCAGCGCAGATACCTATTTGAAATTCTGATTTCATTTCCTTTGGCTGTATACCCAGCAGTGGTATTTCTGGATCACATAATAATTTTATTTTTAATTTTTTGAGGAGCACTAATATTGTTTGCTATAATGGCTGTATTAATTTGCACTCCCATCAACAGTGTGCAAGAATTCCCTTTTTCCACATCCCTGCTAGCACTTATCTTTTGTCTTTTATTACAACCACTCTAACAGGTATGAGGTGATATATCACTGTGGTTTTGAGAAATATCTCCCTCATGATTAGTGATGTTGAACATTTGGAGGTATTCTTTTGAGAAATGTCTATTCAGGCAGGTGAGGGCAGTTTATTGGTAGCAAATGTTTTAAAGGGATATACTAGGGGTGATGGAAATATTCTATATATTGATTGAGGTGGTATTTACATGCCTGTACAAATTTGTCAAACTAAATGAATTGAAAACTTATAATGGTGTATGTAAAGTATACTTCAATGAAGTACATATATATTTTATATGAATGTATATGTTATATATTATATCAATGTATATATTATATCTTATATAAATCTTATATTTATAATAATTCATATATAAATATTATATAGATAGAATTCTTAATCATTAAATCCACAGGCAAAATATAGTTAATTATTAATTTAATGGTATAGTTATTAAACTATAAATGATAAGTAACCTAGAATATAAATAATATAATTTAAATTTTATTTAGGTAGATCCATAATTTTGGTCTATCCATATTTAGGTCTATCCATAATTTTGTCAGGAAGCTCATCATCAGAATTAAAAATGATAGAGAAGCCTAGTGATTCACTCTAGAATTTAAGAAGGAAAGGATTTGTGGCAGAAAAATATACTTTAGACCAAATAAAAATGTATCCAAAGTATAAATTATGTACCCATAAGTATTTGGAAGTTGAGTAGGAATGGGTGGAATTATATTAAAGCAGTGGATAGAAAATTCCCACTTGATTCAGGGTTTGAGGGTTTGTAAGCTAGAAGTTTTCAATTTCTGGATTGAAACATACAGACTGCCATATTTTTTTGATCTTGGTCAATTTAAAATCTCTGAACTTCAGTTTTCTCATCAAAAAATGGGAAAAATCATATTTTCCTTACATGATGGTTGTGAGATGCATATAGGTTACAAAATGTGGAGCGATTCAGTACCAGTCTTTTACTGTTGTTGTTGTTGATGATGATTTGTTAAAACATTTCTGAAAAAGCTAGTGATCATAGGACCTACTCATTTTATTCCTACCAATAAATGTGAGCAGCATTTTTTAGTTTTCATTAGAAATCAGAAAAGTGTCTCCAGAAATATGTGAGTATTTCTGGAATTCTACCAACTCTCTTGACACCTACTTGCTGTTACTAGAAAGTAGCTTAAGTGATAAATATTCATTTTTATAATTATTGATTAAAATCTGTAGCTATAAATGCCAGATTTGCTTTAAATATCTAAAACTGATTTCAAAAAGGTAATATAATAGACTGTATATGTTTTGATATGGAAAATGGAGTTAAGAACTTGGATTTTTATTTATTTTTTCTCTGTGTCCCTTGTAATCATTTAGCTCACTTGTATGATCCATATTTCATTGCTTGATTTATCGTTTCATTGATGTCAATATTTTACTATTTAAGAATATTTTGGTTTCATTGATTTTTCTCTATTTTTGTTTCATTTTCAATTTTAAATTTTGCTCTTACCTTCACTAATTTTTTTCTACCCAAGTTAGATTAAGTTTCTTCTTCTTTTACTAGTTTCTGATGATGAAATCTTCAATCATTTATTTGAGAACTTAATTTCTTTTTTTAACTTTTTTTTAGTTTCAGAATATTATAGGGCTATGAATGTTTTGGTTACATAGATTTCTTTTGTACTGCTTGAGTCAGTGTTACAAATGTGCACATTACCCAGATAGTGTACATTGTACCCAATAGGTATAATTTTTCAGATTGCCTTCTCTCCCTCTCAGCTCCATGATTTCTGTTGACATTTATGTACATCTCTGCACACGAGTGCTGATCAGTAAGTTCCAATTTAATAGTGAGTACCTGTGATGTTTGCTTTTCCATTCATGCCATAATTCATTTAGTAAGATGGTCTCCAGTTCCACCCAGATTGCAAAAGGTATTAATTCATTGTTTATGGCTGAGTAGTACTCCATGGTGTACATATACTACATTTAATTAATACACTCATGAATTGATGGGCACTTGGGTTGATTCCACATCTTTGTGATAGTGAATTGTGCTGCAATAAACATTCAAGTGCAAGTGACTTTTTGATAAAATGACTTTCTTTTCTTTGGCTGAATACCCAGTAGTGGGATTGCTGGATCAAATGGTAGGTCTACTATTAGTTCTTTGAGGAATCTTCATACTATTTCCATAGAGGTTGTACTAGTTTCCGGTCCCACCAACAGTGTATAAGCATTCTTTTCTCTCCACATCCATGCCAGCATCTCTTGTTTTTAGACTTTTCAATAAAGGTCATTCTAACTGGCGGTAGGTGATATTTCATTGTGGTATTGATTTGCATTTCTCTGATGATTAGTGAAGTTGAGCACATTTTCAAATGTTTGTTGGCCATTAGTCTATCTTCTTTTGAAAAGCTTCTGTTCATGTCTTTTGCCTACTTTTTAATTGGGTTGTTTGTTTTTTTCTTGCTGATTTGTTCGATTTCTTTATAGATTCTGAACATTATCCCTTTATTGGATGTCTCCTTGTGAATATTATCTCCTATTCTGTAGGCTGTCCATTTGTTCTGTTGATTGTTTCCTTAGCTATAGAGAAGTTCTTAAGTTTGTTTTTTTTAAAAATATTTTGCCACTTTTTAAAATTTATGCATTAGTTCACTTATTTCTGACATATCTAAAATAAGTAATGGAAAGCATGATTTTTTTTTTAATTCAGAATATTATGGGGTACTGTATTGGGGAAGGGCATGCTTATAGCCCTGGCTTGGGTGAGGCAAATGCATTACATTTAACCAAAATGTTTGTACCCCCTTAATATCATGAAGCTTTTCAGTTTAATTAAATCCCATGGATTTATTTTTGCTGTTGCTGTGATTGGCATAGTGGTCTTAGTCATAAATTTTTTGCCTTCCTAGGCTGATATCTGGAAGAGTTTTTCCTACATTTTCCTCTAGAATTCTTATGGTTTTATACCTTATATTTATGTCTTTTAAAAGTGATTATGGTTCCTCATAATTAAACAAAATATAAATAGGGAGAGAGAAAAACAATTCTGGAAGAGCAACTAATGCAATTAAACATATTTATAACACATTTAAATCTAGTTTAAATTAATATATACAATGATTCCTATTTTTTAATTATATGCATTAATAGCCATATTAAATATCATATGTATAAACACCATAATGTTAATGCTAATTCTTTCTGGTTAATTCTAATTATCCAATAATTATAAGTAAACATTAATTTAATCTTTTTATTTATCTACATTTTCTAAAACATCTACAATGAACATGTAATACTTTTATAAGTTAATGGCCTATTAATTTTTTTTAATCAAAGAGACTTTCTAAGAAGCTGAATGAAATAATTAATATGAGTTTTTTAACAAGGTGTCTAGGATAACAGTAGAAAATAGAGGACTCAAAGATATTACAGTTTCAAGCATAAGACCCAAGCATGTTGGTGATGTCATTATCTGAGACAATGATCAAAGCTGAGGACCTTTGGAAAAAATAATTAGTTTGGTTTGGTGTACTGGGTTCAAGTTTTATAAGAAAATGTCATTAATAAACTAGAGAGATTCCTTCAGAACTTCCCAAAGAATAGGGTTTGCTGGAAAGTGCTTGAGTAATAGATAGCAGAGGTATGGAGTGAGCTATGTCCAAGCTTGATTTAGTGAACCTAACCTGCTATTTTTATTTGGAATCTTTATTCCTCTGTAGA
Organism: Microcebus murinus; assembly: GCF_040939455.1. Classification (NCBI taxonomy): domain Eukaryota; kingdom Metazoa; phylum Chordata; class Mammalia; order Primates; family Cheirogaleidae; genus Microcebus; species Microcebus murinus. Next base: position 75,187,414 of record NC_134114.1, read on the forward strand.
AAGCACTGAAATTTGATTATTGTAAATACAATTCTTGGATATTTGATAAAGAAATCCAAGAGCCTATTTAAATTTGCAAAATAATATTTGAAAATCCCTGGCACTTTAAGTAATATAATCAGTAAGCTCAAGAGTGGGAGTGATGCTTTCTAATCTAATTTTTGATTTTATAATCAAAATGTACCATCCCTGTAGTGCTTAAGAGAACCAATTCACTACCCCTGGGGAAAAACAAAGGTCTAATACAACAGAGTTAGCTTATAAATTATTTACCAATTAAACGACGTGTTACTAACATTTGCTATTAAATTTTAAAATTTTAGGAATTATTTTTAAAAATAAAATATGTTAATTATTGTATACTTTAAAAGGTTGCATTTAAAATATTGATATGTGTATCCTTACTGCTGTTACATATCTAAACTACTACTAAAAACATTTTAATTCAAAGTAGATAAATAGAAAGACAGATACTATGGTGCACAAAAATTCAACTATACTAATTAACTGAAATACTGCTGTCCATCATCTGTTGCATAAATTATAACAGAGTTATCAAAGGAATAGTTACCATCTTTAGACTTATTAATTAAATGCTTATGATAATTTATAACTGTTCTCTATGCTAGGTTGTATTGGCACATCAAAGGAAATGTGTTGTGAGCCTTAAGGAAGAGATACTATCTTTGTTTTTGTTCTCCAAATAAATCCTACAAATTTTTCCTCTTTTTTAGCCAATGTCATAGAAAATGTCATCACCAGCTTTCTAGTTACTTAAACGCAGAAACCTCAACATCAATTTTTGCTCTCCCCTTACCATCTATATGTTATTGTTATTATTGCTTTGTTGTTGTTTTGAGACAGGGTCTCGCTTGCTCTATCATCCAAGCTGGAGTGCAATGGCACAATTACAGCTCACTGTAACCTCGAACTCCTGGGCTCAAGCTATCCTCTCGTCTCAGTCTTCAGAGTAGCTGGGACTACAAGTGTGCACCATCATGCCTGCCTGATATATATATATATATAATTTTTTTTGTATAGATGAGGTTTCACTGTATTGCCCCAGGCCAGTCTTGAACTTCTGAGGCCAGTCTTGAACGGCTGGACTCCAGAGATCATCCTACCTTAGCCTCCCAGAGTGCTGGGATTATAGGTGTGAGCCATTGTCCTTATCCCTTCAATATGTTTTTGATTGCTAACAAACATCACATCTAATTTATCAGCAATGTAAAAAATAATATTATAAATATTATCCAGAGCCCAACCATTACTCAGGAGTCTCCACTGTAACCACTATCATGTAAGCCATCATTATCTCTAGTAATAATTATTTCAATAGTCTCATAACAGGTCTCTCTACTTCCTTCCATGCATTTCTATAGGCCATTCTTCTCTCAGTTACCACAGAAATCCTTTAAAAAAATATATCTAGGCCAGGTGCAGTGGCTCATGCCTATAATCTTAGCACTTTGGGAGGCTGAGGGGGGAGAATCCCTTGAGCCCAGGAATATGAGCTCAGTCTGGGCAACATTGTAAGACCCCTAGTCCCTACAAGAAATTTAAAAATTAGGGAGCATGATGGCACATGCCCGTAATTCTAGCTACTCAGGAGGCTGAGGTGGGAGAATTGCATGAGGCAAGCAGTTTGAGGTTACAATAAGCTATGATCATGCCACTGCACTCCAGTTTGGGTGACAATGAGAGACCTGTCTCAAAAAAAAAAAATGTGTTGTGTGTGTGTGTGTGTATGTAAAATATGTTGACACTGTGCCCCCAATTCTCCAGTGGCTTCGCATCTCACTCAGAATAATAAGTCAATGTCCTTACTTTGGACTGTCGGTTGCTGTGTGATCTAGTCTCCTCCAACCTCCCTAACTTCATGACCTTTCCTTGACCCTCCTACACACCCTGCTGTAGCCACACTGGCCTCCTTGCTGTTCTTCAATTATGCTTGAAAGCCACTGTCTTATAACTTTTGCTCTTGTGCCTGGAATTTACCTCAGTAATCACATGACTCCATCCTTTTCTTCTTTTAGTTCTCTACTCAAAATAGCCTCATCATGGACTAGCCTAACTTTTATACTGTGTTCTGTTGTTATTGTTTTTTGGTTTATAACATGTATCACTGCCTGATAGATATTCAGCTGATTAATTCTTTAATGCCTATATTTTCCTAGTTAGAATACAAGTTGCATGTGTATAGGTGTTTTTTTCTGTATTGTTACTGTAGTATATCCCACTTCTAAAACTGAGATGTGCCAATGAGTAAATAATTGAATAAATTTGCTCAACATTAAATATGCAGATTATCCCCTAGTTTCTTGCATCATCTATTTTTTGAAGAAAAACACATATGAAATTAAAGTATCCAAAAGAAAAAATATAAAGAAGAATCTTCAATGCCAAGAACCAAAATGCTCGATTATCAAATATATCAATATCAAATATATCTGCCTTTTAGATATTGTCATGAAAGATATATTTTAGCATGTATTTTTGTCATCAATTTTTATTTTTCAACATCATATGATATTCAGAATGATATTAAAATGCCCGTTTTTAAAATGTATACTTTTAAAATTATAAAAAATATGCTCAACATCTCTAATCATTAGAGAAATGCAAATCAAAACCACAATGAGATACCACCTAACCCCAGTGAGAATGGCCTGTATCAAGAAATCCCAAAACAACAAATGCTGGTGAGGATGCAGAGAGACAGGAACACTCTTACACTGCTGGTGGGACTGCAAATTAGTGCAACCTTTGTGGAAAAGAATTTGGAGATACCTCAAACAGCTAGAAATAGAAATACCTTTCGACCCAGCAATAGCATTGTTGGGCATCTATCCAAAAGAGCATAAGACATTCCATTACAAAGACATCTGCACCCGAATGTTTATGGCAGCACAATTCACGATTGCACGGTCATGGAAACAACCCAAGTGCCCATCAACTCATGAGTGGATAATTAAAATTTGGTATATGCTCACAATTTGGTATATGCTCATGGAATATTACTCAATTCGAAGAAACAACAGTGAGCTAGCACTGTTTATGCTATCCTGGATTAAGCTTAAGCCCGTTATCCAAAGTGAGGCGACACAAAATCTGGAAAATGGGCTCCACATCTACTCACCATCAAATTGGTACTGACTGACTAAAACTATGGTGCTCAATTGGTGGTAGTGTACACCAGGGATTGGTGGGGGACCCACATCTTAGGGATGTGGTGAGTATTGTGGAGGGGAAGGGAATACCTCTAACCCTTCTTAGGGAGAGGCAAAGATATACAATGTAACCAAACTGTGAAAAAAAAAACACAAAACTTTTATCCGGTGGTAGGCAGGTGGGAGGGGGGAGGTGGGGAACCGTGTATATTTACATAATGGGTATGGTGTGCACCACCTGGGGGTTGGACACACTTGAAGCTCTGGCATGGCTGGTGTTGGGGGGGAGGGGAGATAGGGGCAATATATGTAACCCTAACAATATTTGTACCCCCATAATACGATGAAATAAAAGGAGGAAAAAAAATGCCAGATATTATTAGGCAGGTGCTTTGCAGATATAAATTCATTTAATCATTTAAAAATAAATAAATAAAATAAAATTATTATTTCAACTACAGTTTTTTTCTCAAATATGTTTTCATTTTTCTTTTTCATTGTTTTACTAAATAAGGGAGAAATAAAAAGGCATATTCAAGTACACATTGAATGTATTTCAATACATTCAAAGACAAAACTGTTGTTATTGGAGGAGAATTTTTGGTTAATAAGCCATGCCATTGTGTAATAATTTTTAATTTTCATCAGTTGATATTCAAAATACCAAGGTTGGTTTCTAAAGGATAGATCATGAGTATCAGGTTTTGAGAGTGTGAGCTGTACAAAAGTTGAAGGTAAAGTTGATACAAAACTGGAGCAATACAGCTGACTGACTCAGTCTTTTCGTACATCTAAGTTAATAAAATAAGAATCTCTTTACAGTATGTAACAATAAGTCAGGTTCCTCCACCCCCAGGGATACTGAGTCACCAGATTCCCAACAGACCACAAATCAGAGTTTTTAGCAAGAAACTTAGATACTCCTGCTGTATGAAAACTAAGATTTTAAGACATAATACATGAGGAAAAAGAAAACATAATTCATACATTTGGGGTTTCTAGTTGTCTAAGTGAATTATTTATATTCCATGTCTTTGGCATTTCAAGCTTATTGACATGATTCAAAGACTTACTTCTGCTTCATCATTTAACTGAAACTGTATTCAAAGACCTCCACTTCCTCAGCTTTACCTCCTTTATCTTCTTGCAATGAGGACCATGAATAATCTTTTGCCTTTATACAAATTTTTGGAGAGTGTAGATAATAGGAGTTTGTCTAGCACTGGCTTCTTTAACCTTAGGTTACTTAGGAAACAACTTATAGCTATTCTTTCCATAAGTGTGTCAGTTTCTTCCTATCCCAAGGAAAAGACCGTGATAGGGGTGCAGAGGAGGATGTGTTTTTCTTTGAAGCTGTAACACCTACAGCAGTTATAATATGGGTAAAATCTTTCCTTGGTAGGATTAAAATGCTATTTCAAGTTTAATGCTAAATAAAGGTTCTCTGTAACTGGAACTTTTAATATAATTAGTTGTAGCTCAATTTCTGCTATATTATAATAAAAGTGTTATTTTTCAAGTCAGAAAAAAATCAGAGTTTTTCCTTTGGAGATTATGTACTTGGTTAATATTTCACCAGTTATGTTGTATGCATTTTCTTTATTCTTTTTTTTTTTCAGTATTCCTCTACATAAAAGTAAAATCCTACAAAACCAGTTCATATATTTCAGAAATAAAAAATTGAATTTAGAATACTCCTTAGAATAGAATGGTAAATTTCAAATTATACTAGTTACAAGAAAACTTAAATCTGCTAGGAAACCAATTTATTTGCTGAACATTATCAGATAATTATAATTACTGCTTGAAGTTGCATAATTTAATTGATGATATATTATATATTACAGGCCAAATGAGTTAAAAAATATATGAAAATCTGTCAGTAACCATATACTGTATGCCTGTGGATATTATTTTTGTATGTGCTCAGTAGCAAAGCCCTTGGAAAATTTACACCTTTGACAATAATTAACACAATTGAAGAAAGATCAATCAGATGAAAGAAACACACAATAAGAACAGATATGTGAAATTTTAAATATTGGTGATTTAAAAAGTGCTCATGACAAATTTTTATTTGCAAGACAATAGAACCATCCTATTAGAATTGGTTTATGAAAAGAAGGTTTATTTTCTTTTTGAAGTGAAAAGTCCAAGAGTAGCTGGACTATTTCCTTCTGTATTTTCCTCACTTTGTAGACAACTTATTGCCACCTCCTGGAGGAAATTGGCTAAAGCTGTTCTAATCTATATCCTGCTTTTCCAGCAATACACGTGGCAAAGAGATTTTGCTATCTCAAAAGTTTCAGTGAAATGGTGGGTCTGACCGTTGGTGGCCCAAACTAGACCATGCACCAATCCTTGAAGCAGGGAAACATGGATGTACTATTGGCTTAGGTCTGGCTCTTGGTACCAAACTGGGAGGTGAAGTTGGAATCAATGGCAATTCTGCATGGAGGGCAGTATGACTCCCTCAAATTATAATAGGATTTTTGTCAAAGGTGAAATGGAAAGTTAGTAGGATGAAAAAACAGACCTCCATTACTATGAAAATTATTCTAAAATTGGTCTAAGATTAAAGACAACACTGTTAATTATTATTAATTCACTCTTTGCTTTTGATCAGTTTACAAATGACAGGACTTCAACTCCCTCCCACTGTCTGTTGCCTGATGTTTGGGAGAATCAATCAGTGGCAGGTGGTAATATAAACTATTCTGTTAAGGGAGGGGTAGGGAAAAGAGTGAGAGAGCAAGACTCCCTTATCACTCTATTCCCATTGTCACCTTGTCTTAATCATAACAACTTTTTAGTTTTTCTGAGAGCATCAGTATCAACTCATAGTAGTACTGCAGTACTATCTCAAAAGATATTCCCAACACTTCTAGAGCAAGTGTGACTGCTTTAATTTTTCTACCCACTTTGAGAAGAAAAATAGAAAAAAATATTTTGTTTTAATGAAATTAATTCCTTAATGCAAATTCATCTGTATGTAATTACAAAAACTATTTTACTCTTTTATTTTCTTAACTATTTATAATTCTTTTTTTGCTATTTTCTTACCAATTTTAAACTTCATCTAACATTGGATCTTCCATAAGAATCAACCAATAACTTTTGGAGAAGATTTTATGAAAAAAATACTTAGATCTGTTAATACACTCTGGTTCTTCTATCATGTAGTCACTCATTGTTTTGATCAGATATATGGATAATGGACTTGAGACAAGTTGGAAAATTAGACTGTCAATTAATTTAGGTACAGGAAAACATTTAATCTCAATAGTTACATTTTATCCAACATTATAAAGCTTGGCAATAGTACAAATCTATCAATTAAATGGGTCTTAAAATGACATGTATTAAAATTGGCCAAGAAACAGTGGTACCCAACCTTTTTGGCACCAGGGACCAGTTTCATGAAAGACAATTTTTCCATGGATGGGCAGGGGATGGGGTAGGGGCCTGCAGCTGAGATGTTGATGCCAGCGATGGGGAGATACTGCAAATACACATAAAGTTTCACTTACCTCCTGCTCTGTGGCCCCCCAATGCCCCTTTCTAAGTTTTATGACAATTTTTCCATGGATGAGGGGGCAGCAGAGCTCTGTGTCCCAGTCTCTAACAGTACTGGTCTGCCACCCAGAGGTCGGGGACAGCAGTGTTAAAAAATCACTAATCTCTTATCACAGTGACAAAAATGGTTCTTGTTCTCATGCATTTAACTTATCTTTGAATATTGACATAAAAAGAAAACTGAAAAGTCATCTAGTTTAAACCCTTTCTGTTATAGGTATGTTATTTAAGGAGCATAGAGATTAAAAGTATTATCCACTGGTAGACAGCTATAGCCTGACTTGAAAATAAAACAAAAACCCCAAGGTCATAGGCCAGTGGTTTATCACTTATTTAGTAATTTATGGATATATAATACCCTAAGCCAAAATCAACTATATTGTCTTTTGTTAACCTATTATTGTTTTGAATACTGGCTTGATATTCAATAATATGCAAACCTTATGAAACTAAGAAGATAACAAACAGATACATGTTGGAAGAGTTAGATTAAAAGGGTCAGGAAGATATCATCCTTTTGTTTGCTATGTAATCCTGCAATTTATTATTTGTCATTTTATTATAATTAAAATGAAATGATAAGTATTACTTCCTTAGTTTTAATTTTAACATTTAAAGGTCAATGCTACTTTCAACATCAGAGAATTTTAAAAATAATATAAACTTTTTGTGTTAGCACGAATAACAAAATTTATTAAAATACATGTCAATGCAAATTTACTGCTCCAAATCTTGTCTGTTCCATGACTCAATGATCAATAAAAGTATATTAATTTTGTGCCTACTTCTATATAGCTAACACTTCAGTGGGCAAAAATAGGGAAAAAAACTGATGGCCCCTGTCTGGAAAGCTATAAAAAATGGATCAGGGAGAAAAGACTTTCATGGAGATACCATTTTAGAAATTTATAGAGCAGTGTATAATGAAAGAATAATCACAATAATTCAGACTGAAGTATCATAAATACTTTGAGAAAGGGGGAAAATTTCAACAATTCAGTTATATTGCATATATATTTATCATCCTTAATCAATTTGTTCCAGCCTACTCCATCTGATATATTTTCTAATCCACAAGTTATAATACAATAGATTTCAACTTAAAAACCACAAGATCAAGCTCCATATGGAAGGAAGATCAAATTTCTTGGCATGGTATATAAAGGATCACCGTCTGGTTTTCGGCAAACTAAAATAAACTATACTCTTTTTCACATTATATGTTACTGATATTCTGAATGGCTTGAAGTTTTATGTGCCAAATTATTCACAGTCTTCCTGCAATGCTCTTGCTTCCACCATTTTATATTTTCCCTTCCATCCTTATATATACCTCCTTCACTTCATGACTTTTGCAATTATAATTTTTAAGAAATTTACTTACTCTCTTTGCTATGCACCAATAAAATAGGTAACATCTCTGTGCCTTCACCGTATCAATGTATGTTTGTATCACAGTGTCTGTGATACTGATTGACATTCTATGTATAACCCATGAATGAGAAGGAAGAAAAACACAGTCCCTAATATATGAGAACTAATCTTATGCTTACAGCTAACTGTTAATGTTATTACAAACTGATCTTGTGCTCACAACTAACCATTTTATTCTCCTACTGGCTAATACAATAGAAAAAAAACAAACAAACAATAGACAAAAAAGCAGCAAATCCAAACCTGGTTCTTTGAAAAGATCAATAAAATTGAATTGGCTGGGAGGAAAAAATGATAAACTAAGTAACTTTGGAAATAAGCAGAGTCTGTAATACTAAAGATAAAATGAACTGAACATAAACACTGTAATTGACAAAGCTTTTTCCCATTGGGATATGGCTTAACAATTCTAGTATTGCTATATGTGTATACTGGAACTTAAATAAGTCAATAAGATGTTGGGAGCCAGGTTTCTCACTGCTGAAGTGAAGTACGCAAACAGAGAAAGCTAAAATGATCTATGTGGTAGTTCATTAGATTCAGAGATAGCAGTATGAACTCATATTTGACTTACTACAATTACACATGGTTACTAATAATATATTTATGAATATGTATATATATACATGGGTTAGTATATATACATTTTTTAGTGTCTGTGTTAGTATGTCCAGGCTCCATAACAAAATACCATAAACTGAGTAGCTTATAAATAACAGAAATTTATTTTTCACTGTTCTGGGGACTGGGAGGTCCAAGATCAAGGTGCTGGGATATTTGGTGTCTGGTTAGGGATTTCTGGTTCATAGACTGCAAAACCAGAGAATGAATGGATTTCTGTGGTACTCACAGGGTCAGATGGGGAAGGAAGCTCTCTGGGGTTGCTTTTATAAGGGACTAATCCCATTCATGATGGCTCTGTCTTCAAGACCTGATATACTCCCAAAAGGACCCACCTCATAATATCATCTCCTTGGTGATTTTATCTCAGCATATGAACTTTGGAGGGATACAAACATTCAGACTATAGTTTCAGGTGAGGAGTCTGATAAAAATAATACCAAAAGCAAAAAGCACTCCTAGTACCAGGATCTTGGTTTCTAATACCATTATCCCTTAAAAGAAACCAAAGCTTCTTGGAGCAATGGCTGATTCAAGAACTCGGGAAAGGAATATATATAAGCCTAGAATATCTTATAGCAGCAGAAGTTAAAAGAAATTCCTCACCAAATGAAGAAGGTATGCCAAAGGGAAAAAGGAATTAAAATAATACTCAATAGTCAAACTTGTGTAAATTGGAGAAAGAAAATAAAACAAGTAGTATTGGATTATGACCCAATATTCCAAATAAATATTCATGAGTTTACACTGATATAAAGAAACAATTTAATAAATAATCTGGAAAAATAAAGGAATCTCCCATGCAGAAGAATTCCAAATAATGTAGAATTCCAAATAATTACTGATGGTATATATTCCATCAGTAATGGCTGTTAGTAATTTATTATTTCAATGAGTAAAGTATGGAGAAAGAGAGAAAAAAACATGAATAACTACAGTGCAGGTATCTGACAAACACTACCTTAGCCAGGTCATCAAAATTAACACTAACAATTATAAGACATATTGATAGTGTACACATTTGATATTGTATAATATAAATGACAGTTTACCTATGTAGCTTTTCTCTCTAAAACAAATTCCTAAGTCTAATCATTAGAAAAACATCAGGCAAATAGTTCTTGAGGGGCATTCAACAAAATACTTCTTCAAGACTCCTTAAAATAGTTAAGGTTATTGAAATAAGGAAAGGTGGAAGAACTGTCACACCAACAAATAAATGTAATGGAATATCCTGGGTGCAATCCTGGAACACAAAAAAGATAGTAGAGAAAAACTAAGAAAATCTAAATAAGTTATGTACTTTAATTAATAATAATATATCAATAATTGTTCATTAATTGAGAAAGTATACCATATAGTACTATAGAATGTTTACAATAGGGGGAATTAGGGTTCAAAAAAATCTCTGTATCTTCTCTGCAATGTTTCTGTAAATCTAATCTGCTCTAAAAATACTTTACAACTTTAGCATCATTAATTCTTTTGTTATTTGTGTCAAGTCAACTGATACAGCCGTTAAAAGTATACTTTAATTCTGTTACAATGTTTTTAATTTCTAGTATTTCTTCTGGTTCTTCCTAAGAGTTTCTATCTCTCTGTTTGCACTGCCCATCTGTTTTTGTATGAGGTTTCCTTTTCCTATTACTTCTTTTAATATATAAATCAGAGTCAAATTCAACTCCCTGTATGATATTCCTGTGTCAAATCTGAAACTAGTTCTAATACTTAGATTGTTTCTTCATATTGTATGTTTTCTTGACTTTTGGCTATCTTGTAATTTTTGCTTAAAGCTGGACATGTTGAGTCAGGTAATAAGAAATGAAGCAAATCATTCTTTAGTATGTGTATATGTGTAGTATATGTTAATATGGCTAGAAGTTAAGCTGTGCTTCATGTTTGTGTAGCTATAGCTGCCCAAGGCTTCATATTGTTCTGGTGCCCCTGTGTTTTTCCTTTTCTCATGACTTTGAACTTCCTTAATTACATCTACACAAAGAATCTGTGACTCACATCTCTTTGAGCAGTAATCCTCTGGTATTATATTGGGGACCTGGTGTGGTGGCAGGGTAGAGAGGAACGGGGTGTTCTATAATCTTATGATTGAATCCTTGTCTTTCAAGTGGGTCTATGTCTCTGAATTATGACCTTCCTACGTATTTCTTTAATGTTCTAGCAATTTGGCTCCTGCATCCAACTGTCTTTTCAGCACTTCCAGTTCATTCTCATAAAACCTCAACCCCTATTGTCTATGTTTTGTTTACTTACTTTTTAAAAATTCTGACAGGAAGGCTGGATGAGTTTGGATCAAAAGAAATTCCATTCCTCCTATTGGGAAGTTTGGACCAATATTTTTTGTTTGTTTGTTTTTCAGCATTTTTTTCAAAAGTATTTATTTAACTTTATTGAGGTATAATTGAAAAATAAAATTTTATATAAGGTTTACTACTTGGTATTTTGATAGACATATTCATTGTAAAATAATCACCACAATTAGGCTAATTAACATATATATCACTTCACATGATTACCATGTCTTTTGTTCGCTTTGTTTTGTTTTGTGGTGAGAATATATATTGACATTGCTCTGTATTGGATCTCCAGAACTTACTCATTGTATATAATAGAATCTCTAGTATTTCTTTTAACACATTTTATATCCCTTTCTTCCTTGCTCTCCTCTAAAATTCCATTTTCATATGTTACACTGCTCGGTATTTTCCCTCCAGTTTCTGTGGTTTCTTTTTCATCTGTTTTTCAGGTTGGATAATTTTTATCAATCTATCTTAACATTTATTAATTATTTCCTTGGACACATTCTCTTGAGTCTATCTAGTGAAGCTTTTATTTCAGTTATTGAATTTTTAAACTCTAGGATTTCCATTATTATTAGTTTTCATTTTTTCTCTAGAAATTTTGTATTTATTAACACAACATGTTTTCTTCTTAATTTTTAAACATGTTTATAATAACTACCTTGAAGGTTTTCTCTGCTAAATCCAAAGTACAGAAATACTGAAGATAGTTTCTATTAATTATCTGTGAGTATGAGTCACAGAATTTTGGTTTATTCTTCTATGTTCAGTAATTTTGGGTTGAAAACTGGGCGGTTTATGTAATAAAATGTAGTGACTCTGAAGTATTCATCTGATTTTTTTTTTCTAGTACAAATTTAACTTCCTTGGACCCAACTGTAATCCTTATTTCATTTACAGTGTGCAACCACTTATGTCTACACTCTGTTCTTATGGCCTCTACTATTATATTTTTAGCCTGGCCACCTGGCAGTTTTCTTAATTCTGTGTAATAAGCTGACTCATACTTATTTTGGGAGTTTTTGTCTTTTTTATGCTCTTTGATGAAGAGTTCAGATTAGGTTGATTTATGAAAAATGAGGTAGGCTAAATTAAAATAGTGTCTTCTATAAAAAGATTAATTGTTTTTTTCTGCCAGGATACCACATGTGCTAACACCCTTAGCCTAATTTAGCACTCTTCTACATTTGCTACATGCTGCAGGTCCAAAATTCAAAATTCATCATGCTACTTGAAGTACCAATTCTCATTTTATCTCCAAGTTAACTCTGCTCTTTTGCATGTTCCTATAGCTTTCTACTCTGTCTACAACACAAACACTTATATTCCATGAAGATAGTGTGTGTGTGTGCAGGCACATGTGTATATGTATATATATATACAATAAAATATAAGATATCTATGTATACAAAATAAATATGTTTACAAGACAAGTATTTTACATATAAAAATGTATTTGTGTGTATATATATATATACACACACAAATATAGAAGTATACATATGTATACAATTAACTTGGAGATCATTATAAATTCACAAGCAGTTGTAATAAATAATACTGAGAGACCCTATGTACCCTTGCCAAGTTTCCTCCAAATACCATCTTGCAAAATTATATTATTAGGTCATTAAATATGAAATGTCTGATTTCAAACCAAAAGTTTAGTTTATTATATCTCAAACAAGAAGCAATACAATTAATCAAAATATGTACCTACACTATTGACATAGTTTTATCAACTTAGTGATAGCTTGCTTATGCCAGCGGCAAAGAATCCTGGAGAGCCAGTGGGAATGAAATAGTGAAAGGCATTTTCCACAGCTTGTTGAGAATTGAATATTTTTCCTTGCAAGAAGGAATCAAAAGCCTGAAAGATGTGGTAGTTGGTGAATACAGTGGATGACAGAGAGTTTCCAAGTCTAGCTTCTATAGTTTGAGCAGCACTGCTTTGTGTGTGTATGTGTGTGTGTGTGTGTGTGTGTGTGTGTGTGTTTGTGTGTGTGTGTGACAGTGGTCTTGAAAGAGGATTGGCTTGTCTCTATTGACCAGTCCTGGCTGCTCAACCACAAGCACCCTAATCATTTCGTCCAATTTATTGTAGTGGACATCTGCTGTAATGGATTGATCAGGTTTCATGAAGCTGTAGTGGATAATACCAGTACAGGACCACCAAACAGGCACCACAAGCTTTTTTTGGATGAATATTTGGTTTTGGACTGTGTTTTTGGCACTTCATCTTTATCCAACCATTGTGCCGAATGCTTGTGATTGTCAAAAAGAATCCATTTTTCATCACACGAAACAATACGGTGTAGAAATGGTTCACTGTTATGTCATAACAGCAAAGAAAGGCAAGCTTTGAGATGATATCTCCTCTGATGTTTGTTTAATTCATGTGGTACCCATCTATCTAGCTTCTTTACCTTGCCCACTTATTTCAATTGTCCAATATTGTTGGATAGTAACATCAAATCTTGCTGTTAATTCATGTGTAGGTTGAGATGGATTCACTTCCACTACAGATTTCAGCTCACCATTATCCACCTTAGTCTCAGATCAGCCATGTGGCTCATTTTCAAGGTTAAAATTAACAGGATGGAACTTCTCAAACCAGCAACATACTCTGTGCTTATTAGCCACATTGTTCCCAAACACTTCATTGGTATTTTGAGCTGTCTGCGCTGTACATGTTCCATGACAGAACTCATATTTGAAAATGACACAAATTTTTGACTTATCCATGGCTCCACAAAAATTGCTCTAAAAAAATTTGAAAGATAATCACAAGCTAAAATGTGTGTTTGAAAAATGAGGATGTACCTTCACAATAAAAAATAAAAAGAAGCGTCAAAGTAAAATGTCAGTGATACCAACTGTCAAAATTAATACTTAAGGAAATTGGACATTTTGCACTTCATAACCTAATACATTATCACAACCAGGATATTGGCATTAATACATCACATTGATCTTATTCATGTTACTCCACTTTTAATGTAATTATTTGTTTGAGGTTGCAAGTGTATTTAATTCTATGCAATTTGATCATGTATGTAGACTCTTATACCACTAAAATGAGAATACAGAGGAGTTTCATAACCACGAAGATCCAGTTGTTCTTTCATAACCACAACTTTCCCCTCCCCATCTCTGACCATTTGAACGCCTAATCTGTTTTCAGTTTCTGTGATTGACCATTTCAAGGATGTTATATAAATGGGATCATACAGTATGCAACTCTTTAAGATGACTTTTTCACTCAACATTATTCCCTTGTGATTCAACCAAATTGTTGAATATATCAAAAGTTTGTTCCTTTTTGTTACTGAATGGTATTCCATGATGTGAATCTCTTACCTTTAGTTTGCTCATTCACCCACTGAAGAACCCTGGGTTGTTTCACAGCTTGTCTATTATGAGTGAACCTGCTGAAACATGTATGTGCAAATTTTTGTGTGAGCATAATTTTTTTTTGCTCACTAGGATGAATGTCCACAAGTGCAATTGCTGGGTGATTAGATAATTGTGCATTTAGTTTTAAAAGGAAGTGCCAAATATGTTTTCCAGAAGGGATTTACCATTTTGCATTCATACGGGCAATGTCTGCATGATCTAGTTTCACCTCATACTTTTTGATCTTTGGTATGGTGACTATGTTTTTAAGTTTTAGTGATTCTGGTATGTGTTTAATGATATGTTAGTTTTAATTAGCATTTCTCTCATTAATGATGTTGAATATCCTTTCTTGTGATTATTTGCCATCTGTGTATCCTCTTCAGTGATATCTCTTTGTATCTTTTGACCATTTTCTAATTGGGTTCTTTAAGGTTTTTGTCTGTTTCACTATTGAATTTTGAGAGATTTTTATATGTTCTAGATACTAGGCCCTTGTTGTACAGGTGATGTATAAATATTTTTTTCTAGTCTGTAGTTTGTCTTTTCAAACTCCTAACAGGGCCTTATGCAGAGGAAATGTTTTAATTTGATGAGGCTTAATTTACCATTTTTTAATTCTGCTTTTGTTATCAAGTCTAAAATTCTTTGCAAAGCCCTAGATCATGATGATTTTTTTATTTTTTTTTAATTTTATATTTGCATATTTTACATTTATGTTTATGACTTGTTTGAGTTAATATGTATACACGGTGTGATGTCCAGATCAAAATTCATTTTTTGCCTATGATGACCAGTTGCTTCAGCATAGCTTTTTATAAAAGGCCAGGATAATGTTTTTGTATTAAGCTGTGACAGTTCATATATATATGAACTATACAAATATATAGTTACTCTTTCTTGAGCCAGCTATTTACAGAATTTCCTGTAGGACCGTCTTGGAAGGAGGGAAGATGATAGAAACTAAAATACTCTCTCCATCTGTCCTGCCCCTGACACAAATTGTTTTCCTCTTGTGCAGTTCACCCATAAAGTCGTTTATACTTCACCTTGTTTCCTTCATTGGACCTAACTGCATATGCCTTGTTCATTTCAGTACCCACATCTACCATCATGAACAAGATATACAATTTTTTTCCTTCATGATGAGGCTCTCTCTTCTTTACAAATTGTGTTTTTGCTAGTACTTTGTGAGCTCTGATGCTAGACCTCCCACCACTTCCTACATTTATTCTCTTCACTTCTTTCTGTACAGACTCTGCTGATCTGAGATGCTTTGGTAAACATGACACACATTCCACATTATGAGAATTAAATATGGGTTTAGCTTCCTTGGAAATGAGTGTTTTGTTTTTCCTTTAATTCTCTTTGTGACAGTTGTAATTTACAGAAGGAAAAGGAGAAAACTTCTGACTCATTCAGCAATGCTGAAAATTGAATCCACTATTCTTAAATTTATTATTTGGAAACATCTTCCTCTAAAATTATTTCCTCCCCCAATTTTTTAACACCCTTTTCTACTGTCTTATCTCATTTTTTGGTGGCTCTTCCATTTTAACTATTTTAAATTTCCTTTTAAATATTGGAAGACCCATATCCTTGTTCCTAAGGAACAAATTTAGCATCTTCTCCCAGCCTCATAAAAAGTGACTTGAGATAAATTAACTTAATACTTTCTTATCTGTGTAAAGTTGGGATGGCCTAATAAAGACAATGTTAATTTTCTATTTTTAATAAATGTAATATGTTGGCCATATATAGAGAATAGAGTTAGTATTATTCCAATACTAAAAGGTTGTATGATGGCTTTTAATTAGGGTTCATTTTATGTTTTTGTCATCATTAGATAGCAATTATGTGTTTTGGAGATGAGAACCACATAAGTAAATATTTTATTATCATATATCATGGGTAAATACTATCAGAATGACTTATAACTGTTAATGTTGACCTTGATTATCTGGCTGAGGTAGTGCTTGTCAATTTTACCTACTGAAAACATACTCTTTTTTTCTCCCTTACACATTGTTCTCTTTGAACATAAGTTACTATATGCAGCCCATATTTAAGAAATGGGAAGTTATGTTTTATGTCCTTGAAGGTTGGAGTAGCTACATAAATAACCTAGATTCTGCATGAGGATTTGTATTATCTTCAGGTTATGTATTCAATAATTTATTTATATAAATATGGAATTCTGGATAATTATTTTATACATTGGGTTATAGAGAAGATAGATTTTAACCTCATAACACATGGTAAATATATTCTAAGAATTTTCACAAATTATGATTTTAAAAATATTTCATAGGTATTACTACCATGGGAAAAGTTTCATTTTTAAATTCACATGTAGCTGAATATAACAATAGCAATAAATTATGAATTAAACTTCCAATTAGGAAATTTAGAATAAAAATAGAATATAAAGAGCCAGATCTTCAAACATGTTCTTTTCCATAGACTTCATTATCCAAAGGCTTCAAGGAAAGACTAAGGATTCATGTGCTAGATATAAGTCTTCTTGTTTCTATGTCACTCCTTATTCTCTACCTCAATGATATTAAACTTGGTCAGATAGTGCTGGAAGGGATATAAAAACAGCCAAATAATTTGGGGGTGGTGGTGAATCAACATAGGAGTGCTTGTTTCTCATTTCCAGGACATAATTTGAGGAAATTCAAGTGCATCATTAAGGCTATTTATGCAGAATGTGTCTAGACAGACTAAATAGTGAACTCCTTTCTATCCCATGGCCTATGTATCATATACATGGGATTAGAAATTTCCTGAATATCCCAGAGTGGGTGCCTATGAGCACCAGCACGGTGAAAAGGACTACATTTGAGCTGAGAGGGCCACATAGGCAGACAGGGACCATTGGCTTTAGCATGTTATATAAGCAAAATATCCAAAGGGACAATTAAACTAGAAACCTTTCAGTAGATCTGTGAAGAAAGCCCAATGGATAGATGAAGAAAACTAGAATTTAGGTAAGGAAAGCCATGCACATCTGGTGCAATACCCTGAGGCAAAAAGCCATTTAAGACCTTAGATAAAAGCTATACCTGAAAGGAAAGAAGAAAATAAGTTGGGGAGAAACCTGAAAGAGCATATATTTGTATCAAAGCTAATTATTATGTAGTAGAGTATTTGATAATGAAAATGACTTAGTAACACTGAGGTAACAAAATTAAAATTTCTTTTCATCAACAAGATTAAGAAATATGACCAGTTTGAACAAATATATCAAGAATATTAAGATATCATAATTTCAATATACCTTATGAACTGAGATTTTCTTACGTGAAGTTAGATGACTACAAACTACTGGATCGTCTGAGAGTAAATAATATATCCATCAAATGAAGGAATGGGTCAGGTGACATTAATCTTAGTGATTAAATAGTTTCAAGGGACCCATGGCTCTACCCATAGCCAATGACTAATGCTAAAAATCACTCTTACCTACTTCCATGTGTGACCTTCAATAAAATTACTGTATCTGTGAACTGAAATTCTCACAATAATTATACCATACTAGAATTTTTTCCCTGAGACTACTCAACAAAGTGTGACAATAAGGAAGTTTTATTAAGAAATCCCCATGACCTAGGGGAATTACCATAGACCTACATTAGCTACATTGATGAGTAGTACTAGGACATGTCAGTATATTAGGCCAACAGGGTGAAAGCAAGGCTTTTCCTTTTGCGTACTATGGTAAGTGAAGGCTCTTGTTTAGAAAAATAGATGACATAGTCTAGATGCCATGGTTTCCACAAAATATTCAGCAAAACATGCAAAAAGGAGATAACTAGAAGAAACAAACACCCAGAGTTCAGGTCATTGAAAAGTTAATGATGAAGTCTTGTTTAAAGGGTACCCTTGCGATGATCATATTTTCCTGGCAGGTGGCAACTGGTAGTAATAAAGTGGACATGTGCTTGACATTCAATTGTAAGAAAACCTGGATGTCCTTTGAGATATTTCAAGATGGGTACCCCAAGAGATGACAAGAATTTCTGGTAATTTTGTAGGAAATTAGGACCTATTTTGTAATCATAGGTATATAGGTTTAACTATGTACATTATACAGACAATACTCTTTTAACATTTGCAACTTTAATAGAATCAATAAATTTTGGTTACCTACTTTCACTTCAAAACTCTTCATTGAAATTTTTTTCTGGCAACCAGCCAGAAAATGATCATATTATTTTGAAGATATTAAAGCTATAAAGAGAGAGTTCAGAAAAAGACATGAATCATGAGATTCTAATAAAACGACTTTATAAGCTAACAGTTTTACAAATTAAACAGATATTTACAAAATGTAAGATTCCAAGTTATCTGTTTATTAAACTATATAATTATCACTCTAATAATCTTCTTTCTCTTAGGCTATGTATTACCTGCTCTGGCATCTTTTTATTCCTTATTGTTATTGCTAATGTGAGAATAAAAATGGAATTATCTGAACATAACAACTATGAGACGTGTATTCTTCTAAAAATAATTATTTTATCCTTATTGTGTGATAGGCATATAATGACATATACAATGAAATACATACATATACAAACACACACACACATTCTCTCACTCTAAATAGATTTCAGAGAAATAGAAATAGCAACAGATCAATACTAATGTCTTTTTTCACCAGAAGATATTTTATAGAGTCAGTACTACTCTAAATCAATCACTCAGGTCACATCTACATGCAAATGCCAAATGAAATTGGTAATAGTGCATAGAACAATTACTCTTTCATATATATTTACAAATGACTGGAAAAAGAGAAACATTTCTATTACTGTTGCTTATCAAGGTACTTTTCTTTAACAGTGTTTTTGAAATATCTGCCTAATGTATTCCACAGATGAAGTACCTTTTTACAGGTACTCTCAAGTCTTGCTTTTTAAAACTGATTGATGCCAATCTGCAGTCAGATGGTTAACTCCGGGAACAAGAGTCATTTATTTAGAGTATGAACATGATGCATAGTGAGTCAGGAATTCCAAGAAATCAAGGGGATGGTAATGGCTTAAGAAGAAACCAAATGTTCTATTTAGAACAACATTAACATTTTGGAACTCAATATTATATATTGCTTGGCTCTAGCTATTAATCATCGATTTATTGAAATTGAAAAAAGAATGCTACCTCCAGTAAAGTTTAAACTATTGATGTGTCAAATTAGGCATCTGCTTGCATGCAATTTGTTTTTAAGGGGTCCCTGAATTATTCCCTGTCCCCAATTTCCCTTACCAGTGTACATCCAATTTCTGCATTTTTTTCTATTATATGACAATTATTTTATGTATTGTAAAAGGAATTTTCAGAACCAAAAACCAAATGCCCCCTCCCCAAATATGCTAAAATAATCATAAAAAAGTGGCAGAGAAAATAACTCATCAGAGAGTATTGTTTGTATACAAACTTCTGTATTGAAATTGGAAATGGAAAGCAGCTACATTTTTTTTTTGAATGGCAGCCACTCCTAGCTGTCATGTTCAGTTACCCGAACTCTTCTGAATTTATGGTGAACATGTGACACAATTCCAAGTAATGCTATCTAACAGAAAGCTTCTGGGAAAGTATTTTGCTTCAAGGTGAAAACATTGGCAGAAGGGAAGAGTTTACTCACTGTTACCTCTTTACCCTTTTCTGCCTTGCTAGTCTAGTACACATGGAAACTAGAGTTGTGGCAATCTTCTTGCTGTCCCTCTGCTGAAATCCTGACTGATCCAGTACTTTGAATTGTAATATTAGTTTCCATAACTGAAAATAATGTCATCATTTCAATAGTAAAGTTTTCTGTTGATCTTCACGTCCTGTATTTTGAAGAAGAAAAAGACCCAGTGGAAAAAAATCAGTGGTAAATATAAGCTGTCTTCATTGTAATTTCCTGTTCTCTGGGACTGTGGCTTCTTAAACATAGAATACCTCAGAAAAAATACTCTCTTTAGAAAAACAATGTTTGTGTATTATACACATTTAACTGTTATTCTTAAAAGGTGGATTGGTCTGATATTAGCTATGTCAATTCCACGATGATAATACACAGAAATGCTCAGCAAAATATTATTCAACCATATACACATTTTTGAACCTTTTATTATTTCAATAAACTTACCTGAGTAATATGGTCTTAAGAGATACATAATATCTAATTATATGAGTGTACAATAAGCATTTGACCTTATTCATTCGATTGAGAATTTTTGATTTACCTTCTTTTGGTATAATTATAATTAAAGTTGTAATAAATATAATCTTTTCCATTCTGTAGGTTGTCTATTTGCTCTGACAATAGTTTCCTTGGCTGTGTAGAAGCTTTTTAATGTCATCGGGTCCTATTTATTTATTTTTGTTGTTGCTGTGATTGGGGGCTTTTGGGGTCTTCTTCAGAAAATGTCTTTGCTTAGGCCAATATCTACAAGAGTTTTTCCAACATTTTCTTCTAGAATTGTTACACTTTCATGACATAGATTTAAGCCTGTTAACTACCATGAGTTGATTATTGTGAGTGGTGAGAGGTGTAGATCCTGTTTCAATCTTCTACATATGACTATCCAATTTTCCCAGCACCATTTATTGAATTCTTTTCTCTGCTATGTGTTTTTGTCTGCTTTGTCAAAGATCAGCTGCAATATGAGGATAGTTTTATATCTGGGTTCTTAGTTCTGATCCACTGATCTATGTCTCTGCTTTTATGCCAATAGGATGCTGTTCTGGTTACAGCAGCCTTGTAGTATAGCTTGAAGTGAGGTAAATTGATACCTCCCAATTTGTCCTTTTGCTTAAAGTTTCTTTGGCTATAGAGTATCCTCTGGTTCCATATGAAGTGTGGAATTATTTTTTCTTGATCTGTGAAAAATTACATTAGTATGTTAATAAGGATTTGCATTAAACCTGTAGATCACTTTGGAGAGTATAGGCATTTTAACAATATTGATGTTGCTGATCCATGAGCATGGTATGGTTTTCCATCTGTCTACATCCTCTATTCTTGCCCTCCTCATTGTTTCGTAGTTCTCCCTATAGAGGACTTTCACTTCCTTGGTTAAATCTATTCCTAAGTATTTTATTTCCTTTGTTGCTATTGTGAAAGGTATTGAGTCTTTGATCTGGTTCTCAGCTTCACTGTTGTTAGTATATATGAATGCTACTAATTTGTGTACATTGATTTTGTAACCTGACACTTTTCTGAATTTATCAATTTCATTAGTCTATTGGCAGAATCTTTGGGGGTTTCTAGCTATAAGATCATATCGTCAGCAAAGAGAGACAGTTTGATCTCTTCTTTCCCTGTTTGGATGCCCTTGATTTCTTTCTCTTATCTGATTGCTCTGGCTAGGACTTACAGCACTATGTTGAATAGAAGTAGTGATAGAGATCAAACTTTTCTGGTTCCAGTTCTAAGTGAAAATGCTTTCAATTTTTCTCTGTTCATATATATATAAAGGGCTAATAACTAGAATCTATGTAGAACTAAGGAAATTCAGCAAGAAAAAAGATCAATCCACCTCATTAAAGAGTGGGCAAATGACATAAAGAAAAACTTTTCAAAAGAAGATAGACTAATGACCAACAAACATTGTGAAAATGGTTCAACATCTCTAACCATCAGGGAAATGCAAATCAAAATCACAATCAAATATCACTTAATACCAGTGAGAATAGCTTTTATCAAGAAGTCCCAAAACAACAAATGTTTGTGTGGATGCAGAGAGATAGGAACACTTATACATTGCTGGTGGGACTGCAAACTAGTACAACCTCTGTGGAAAGTAATATGGAGAGACCCCAGAGAACTAAAAGTAGAACTACCATTTGACCCAGCAATCCCATTACTGGGCATCTACACAAAGGAAAAAAAAAAGACATTCTATAGTAAAGACATCTTTACTTGAATGTTTATAGCAGCACAATTCACAATTGCAAAGATGTGGAAACAAACCAAGAGTCCATCAATACATGAATGGATTAACAAAATGTGGTATATGTACACCATGGAGTACAACTCAGTCATAAAAATTTGTGAACTACCTATCTTATTATTCTGGATGGAGCTGGAGCCCACCCTTCTAAATGAAGTACCACAAGAATTGAAAAATAAACACTACATGTACTCATCATTAAATTGGTACTCATTTATCAAAATGTATGTGGACATATGGAAGTAACATCCATCTGGTGTTGGGGGAGGTGGGATGGGGGGAAAAGATATGGGTAAATTCACACCTAAGGGCTATGGTGGGCGCTATCTGGGGGATGGGCATGCTTGTACCTCTGACTCAGGAAATGCAAAGGCAATTTATGTAACCAAATCATTGTACCCCTACAATATTCTAAAATTAAAAAAATAGTCGTGGTGCAACCTTTCAAATTATGCTAGGCTGTTCTTTCCTTTTTCTTTTTCTTTTTCTTTGTCGTCTTCTTCTTTATCTTCCTTTTTTAAAACCAACAAGTCCTTGATTGAATGGAGATAGATAATAGTCAGAGAAAAAGAGTTTTGTCTCCTGAAATACACCAACATTCTCAATCCAAAAGAAATTAGAGAAGTGTTTACATTACCCCCATTGACTACGTTCTTGCTTAGACCCATGATCTAAACCAAATAGAAAACTTAATTCTCTTTGATAATCTTTTTGTGATTTACAAAAAGACTCTTATACTAATCTATCAATATTATTTCTTCTATGTCAAGTAAAAGTTCAACTCAAAGAAAATTTTGCCTACCTTCATATTTGTGTGTGTGTGTGCATACATGCACATATGTGTGAGTGCGTGTGTGTTCTACTTAGAACATTGGTCTAGGAAGAGAAATGGCCAAATGTATTTCATTACAGCAAAATATTTGTGACAATTAATGTGTTCTAATGAAAGTATGAGTCAGGAAGAGTGACTGAATTTATAATGATCAATAGTTTTGCACTTCATATGGAACCAGAGAAGACCCCATAGAGCAAAAGCAAGCTTAACCAAAAAACAAACAAACAAAAAAATTGGGAGGCATCAATTTACCAGACTACAAGCTATGCTACAAGGCTATAGTAACCAAAACAGCATAGTATAGCACAGGAACAGAGACCTAGATCAATGGAATGGAACTAAGACCTCAGATAGAAAATGATCCTCATATTGTCATCTGATCTTTGAAAAAGTAGCCAAAAACACATACTGGAGAAAGAATCTCTATTCAATAAATGGTGCTGGGAAAATTGGATAGTCACATGTAGGAGACTGAAACAAGATCTGCGCCTCTTAGCACTCACAAAAATCAACTCATGATGGATAATAGACTTAAACCTAAGACATAAAACCATAAGAATTCTAGAAGAAAATGTTGAAAAAAACTCTTAAAGACATTGGCAAAGAATTTATGAAGAAGATCCCAAAGGCAATCATGAAAACAACAAAAATAAATAAATGGGACCTAATAAAATTAAAAAGCTTCTACATAGCCAAGGAAACTATCATTGGAACAAATAGGAAACCTACAGAATGGGAGAAAATATTCGTGTGCTATACATCTGATAAAGGGCTGATAAATAGAATCTATATAGAACTCAAGAAAATCAATAAGAAAAAAGTCAAACAACTCTATTAAAAAGTGAGCAAAGGATATGCACAGGAACTTTTTAAAAGAAGACAGAATAATGGCCAACAAAACTATGAAAAAATGCTCAACATTTCTAATCATTAGGGAAATGTAAATCAAAATCACATGGAGATATCACTTATTTCCAGTGAGAATGGCTTTTATCAAAAAGTTCCAAAGCAACAAATGTTGGTGTGGTTAGAGAGAGATGGGAACACTCTACAATGCTGATGGAACTGCAAACTGGTACAACTGCTATGGAAATTAATATGGAGATACCTAAAGACCTCAAAGTAGAACTACCATTTAATCCAGCAATTCCACTACTGGGTATTTACCCAATGGAAAAAAAGGACATTCTATAAAAAAAAATCTGCACTTTGGTGTTAATAGCATCACAATTCACAATTGCAAAGATGGGGAAATAATCCAAGTGTCCATCAATACTGAGTGAATTAATAAAATGTGGTATATATATATATATATATGCCATGGAGCACTACTCAGCTGTATAAAACAATGGTGAACTAACACATTTTGTATTATCCTGGATGGAGCTGGAACCCATTCTGCTAAGTGAAATATCACAAGAATGGAAACACTAACACCACATGTACTCACCATTAAATTGGCTCTAATTGATCAACACTTATGTGCACATATGGAAGTAACATTCATAGGGCATTAAACAGGTGGTAGGGGGGAGGAATGGATGGGTAAATTCACACCTAATGAGTACAGTGCATGATATCTGGAAGTTGGGCATACTTGTAGCTTCTACTTGGGTGGTGCAAAGGCAATATACGTAACCAAAATATTTGTACTTCCATAATATTCTCAAATAATAAAAAAGGACGTTTAAAAATGAAATATAAAAAATGAAAAAAGTAAAGAGAATGAATCTAGAGTCAAATTTCAATACAACTATAATACAAACAAGTATGAGATCCTGGAATGTTCATTAATCTATAGTAGTTGCATGTGGATGAATGGAACAATGCTTGTCCATAACTGTCTGCTCTTTTGTTCATAGAGGTGTTTAGTCAACACCCATAGGGCTGTGCATGGGCATGACATGTGCACTGTCTCTTTACAAACATCTATCATAGACTGAGCTCACCTCATTCTAGAACAAGTAATCCGGAGAAAACAAACAAATAGTATTGCAGAAGAAAGGAAAGGGGAGTTCATTATGCAAATTTTAAGAAGAATAGATAAGAAATAAGTTATTGTCTGGGAAAATAAAATAAATATTTTTAAAATCTTTGCTATCTTCTAAAGAATATAAAACAACGTCATCTCTATGAAAGGGAATCAAAATGTCAGAAAAATTAAGGTAAGATATAAACAATAAAGTGACATGGAAAGGCAAATCAATTATAGAAATAACTCAAAGAAAATAAGACTGCAATAGTAAAATTAATATCAGACCAGGAGTCAATTAAATAAAGTGTTTTCTCTGTGGGAAATCAAATCAATGATGTGGACAGCAAAGTTGAAAAATTCTTCCAAAATAAAGAAGAAAACAATCGTTGATGAATATGATGATAAAAAAATATATAGTCAACAGGACGAAATTAAATGACAAGCTATTTTTAAACTGAGGAAGATAATTGCCATCAGAAAAAATGTATAAAAAGTAAAACAGTTGTATTAATAGCTTCTCATACCTGATCCTCATATATTTCCAAGGTACCAGCTCCCATTGATCTTTGACAACAGAAAGAGTCACTCTCTTAAAAGTTATATGGCATAATGTTTGACACTGCAAGTTCCAGACATTTCCATTCCTAGCAAGTAAAATATGAATGATATTTGAATAAGTAACTCTTTCTCTCCTAAGACATTTTAAAATCCATAAACGATGACTATATATAATCTTTAAAATTTATGTACAATATTTAATGTATTGGAGTGCTGCCTTTGGGATGATGTTTTTAGTATATATAATTGCATATTAATAAATAGCATTACATTCTGAAGTATAGGAAACTTTTATTAAAATATGTACAAAATAAAAGATATTATTAGGTGATTCTATATAGCCACTGAATAAGGAGCTGTTGAATGTTAAAATGGCTGTTATACCAATAAGGGTAAATTCAAGACTTTAATAAAGTTTCAGTTAAAAAGATACATTTATAGTTCTATTATCCATTACTTGGTGTATATCAAGCACAGCAGTAAAACAAAAAACCCATGTATTTTACTTTTTTTAGGTTTTTTGCTTTTGTGATTTTTTTTTTTTGATACTTGCCTAACATGCATGTGCTGTAAAAAATAGTTAACAGGGAAATAATTTGAGATGATGGCTAGCTTTGTTTAAATGTCTTATGAGATTTTCATGAACAATCCAAGCATAATTGTTAAGAACACGTGTATTAAGTTCATGTAAGTGGAATAAAAGTTTTATGAATGGACTTTTCAACTACTTTCTCTACAGCTTTTCATGTAAATTAGTCTTTTGGTTCTGAAACTTCTCTAAAGGAAATTGTACATTTTTGGAAATTTATTCCTATTCCCTCTTGGCAGCTAATGGGCTTTTACCAAGTTTAAACACAAAGTTTATCATAACAAAAATACTACTAATATAACTACTGTTTCCAACCATGTCCCATGTTCCCCTCTCCTCCTCCCAACCCCCAAAAAATAAGTTCTTATTTTTTCTGGGGAAGGGGAAGATTGATTAGAAAAAACTAATCTGTTCCATTTAAAATTTTGGTATATGGCATTTTCTAACTTAGGAAGCCACAATGTTCTTGGCCCATCATGACATTGGGTAGCATTAACTGTAAGTTTTGTGCTTCCAAATCACTTTTCATTTTTAAGAATTTCTTGATACTCTTATAGCCTGCCTTCGATTTTGACCCTGTATTCTATTTGTCAGGTGCACAAGATTACCTTCCTTTTTTAGCCTTCTGTCTTGTCACCAACCATTTCTACTTGGTGGCCATGTACTTGGGAAAAGGCCGCATGATCTTTCTGGCTCCACTCAAAGTCTAAGATACCTGCTTCCTTTGCTTACATCCCACAAACTATTTCCCTCATCCTCTTTACTGCAGCAAATCTCCTTAGTTGATGAGATTGTGTTTATCTCCCTTTAAGCCCTACCTATCCTGATTGGTCTGTCATTGTCTGCCTTTAAAATCCTTCCTCTTTCTCTTCCTCTATTCTCTAAATAATGATTGGGCTAAGTTATACCCAAAGCTCACTCTACAGACCATTTCCTCAGTACTTTGCAGAAAACACCAAACAAAAATGCCATTTAAAAAAGGTGTATTTTTTTCTTTTAGAATGTAAGCTCCTCAAGAGCAGGGACAATGTTTTCTGTATGTTCTATTGTGCCTAGTACACTGTAAATGCTCAATAAATATTGATGATGGGAGGCAAAAAAAAAAAAAAGAATCATTGAGAGGGTACCATTGTATAAAATTATTCATCATTACCAAAAACACAGTAAACTATTTATAATTTCTAAAGATCAGGGAGTTCCAACAGATCCTCCTTTTTCAAACTACATGTGATATGGTACAATTTTTAGCAGAAACATAAAATACTTCACAAAAATAAACAACGAATCATTTTGTGTATTAAGATTAAATTACTTGAGCAAATCGAATAATAGTTTTTATATTATCAAATAAAACCCCTAATACTTGGTCTTTTCATAATATCAGATATATGGATGATAATTTATCAGGGAACAATTTTACCACCAGAAGTCTAAGTGAATAAAATGATTACTTTGAAGATTAATTTTTAGTATATTTGTGTATCAATCTAAAACAAGCCTAATTAGGATTGATTATCCTTTTCAGGTTAAAACTTCTTATAAGATAAAACTACATAAATATTTAAAACTTATATGTATACCATTTGGTATTTTTTGTGTAAGAAATTATTTTCAGCATTACTATTCAACCACTTTAATAAAGAGGCAAAATATCAAATTCAGTGAGTGAGTCTTCTTCTTTCAGACATTTTGCTATGTCTGTTTTTGTTTGGACATTTACAAAAACCCTGTTGTATCTCTCCCATTTTTCATGAGGAGTGAATCATAGAATAAACACTGTTGAGGTTACAGAGTTTGTAAATGTAAAATTAATTTCACATTACCACAAAGTTTGAATATTTATAATTTCCTTCAAAGAGTGGCAAGACATGATTTAGTTTCTTTATTGTCTCTTAAACTTTGTCTTAAAACAAAACAAACTCTTCTACACCTCTACACTAAATTGATCAGAAGTAGTTTGAAGTTCTTTGAGCAACATGCACCCAAATACATCAAGAATTTGTGAGTCTTCCAAAGTATCTTGGTGCCTGCTTTTGTGTTGGTCTTGGGCAAGTCATTTAATCTCTCTTTGCTCTGTTTCCACATTGGTAAAATTGGACATGTAATGGGAAGTACCAAATAAGCTATTGGTAGAAATTAAATGGAATGATATATAAATATTCCTGAAACAGTGTTATAACCTAAAGACTCTACTGTTTTATGACTGGTGTTAAATTATGTAGATTTACTTGCCAATATATGGATGTTTTAACCAAGAACTTAAAGAGTTACTTCCTCCAAAGACACAAGGACACTAGGAATCATAAAAATCAACTTTCCATGTTTCCTCCCTTAATTGTGGGAAAGTTTCAATTGCCTCTAGCTGTTTAGCAATAAAGAACTAGAATGGAATGGTGTGATAGAAATAGTATTTTTAATGTGTAGAAGAATAAATCGTGTTTTTCACTCAACGGCCTAAAACAACGCAACAGTTTTCTATGTAAGAGATGTAGGCAGTTTGTCTTTGTCAAAAGAACTTTCCTAAGTGACTTACACAAATCACAAAGAGAAGTGGGAAATAAATGAGAAACTAGAGGCTTGATATGATGTAATAGACAAACTTAGTAGAGTGTAAAAGGAGAAAAGCATGAAAAGCAAAGAAAAAAAAAAGCGTCAGCTAGAACTGAGGAACCGAAATTATTTTCCATGTATCCTGGGAATGAGGTCAGCTAACCTAATTGATGTCATAAACTAGGTTCAACATAAATGCTTAGTAGTTACCCAAAATGAGAAACATAAAATCAAATTTGGTTATACCTCAATGTAATCCACTTTCCACCTCCATTCTTACATTTCAAGATGTGTATTTCATTATATTAATTGCTTAGAAAGAAAGAGAAGTGATAAAGCACTAGTAAGGTTAGCATAGTAGATACAATAAATACATATTAGTGTGTTTAATAATTAAAGTAATCAATGGCAAAAATAGTTTTATGTCTGGAACATCATGAGATAGAGCTCATGTGATTCAAATTTTTCTCAGATAGAAGCTATTTTTGCAGATTTTATAAAAAAGACATCAAAGTCTAGTTATTTACTGGAGTTTATTGAGTTTTTAGGGGAATGGCTGGATCAAAACCCTGTGATTCTGCTAAATTTGAGTGTGTGTACATGTCTCTGTGAAAGAAAGAGAGAGAGATTCCTAGAACCTACTGTATTATGTTTCTTTCGTTTTAATGATGCAGATTTTCAGAGTTAGTGTGTGATCTGTCCAGATGACAGCCAGGATATTTCATTTGAATTGCCAATAACTTCAAATCACCGTATTTAAGACTAGTTTTCTAAAGGACATTAATAATAGTAAATATAAACAGGTTAGAGAGTTGCTGACTAATTAGGCTATCTAAAATGGTATATTATGTAACTACTGCCAATTTGTCAGTGGGATATTGATTGTGACCTTTTTATTTTATGTCTCCAGGCAAATACCTAACAACTCATCCTCTAACACAGT
The DNA here is from genome assembly GCF_040939455.1 of Microcebus murinus. Lineage (NCBI taxonomy): Eukaryota > Metazoa > Chordata > Mammalia > Primates > Cheirogaleidae > Microcebus > Microcebus murinus. The sequence goes on from NC_134114.1 coordinate 75,217,325, forward strand.
AAGCTCCAACTGTAGAATCACTTGCAGTCTCCAGCCTCATGGTCTTTCTCGCCTCCAGATTCCTACAAATGCCATTCCCTCTACCGTTTCCTTTTGTCTTGCTAACTTTAATGGATTCTCAAGGTCCTGGTACTTATATTGCTTTTCAGATCCTCAAAGTTTGGGCTAAGCATCTCCTCCTATATGGATCAATAGTATGCTGAGTTAATCTGTTTATAACAATTGCCTGTGCATTTATTTGTCTCTCTTGTCAGACTGAATTCTTTCCAGAGTAAGCACATTTTCTCCAATGTCTAGTCCCACTGTGTACAGGACCTGGCACAAAATAAGTGCTCAATAGAGAAGTGTTATATAAATAAATTGGTGGCCACATGAAACAGATATGTATGTGGCACATAGATTAGTGATGGGAAGAGGAAATGCCATTTACATTAGTACTGTGCATTATTAAATAATTTTATATTTCTTATTCTATTAAAATTTTCACAAAGTTTTACAATGAGCTTTGGAGAGCTTACGTCCCCTGCTGAATAACTACTGTATTGAGATTGACACATACAAAGGAATAGAACAATAAATGTTGCATGTAAACATATATAAAATGCATGCTTCTGGCAGGGAGCGGTGGCTCACGCCTGTAATACTAGCACTCTGGGAGCCCAAGGTGGGAGGATCGCTCAAGGTCAGAAGTTTGAGACCAGCCTGAGCAAGATTCTGTCTCTACTAAAAATAGAAAGAAATTAGCTGGACAACTAAAAATATATAGAAAATATTAGCCGGTCATGGTGGCTCATGCCTGTAGTCACAGCTACTTGGGAGGCTAAGGCAGGGGGATTGCTTGAGCCTAGGAGTTTGAGATTGCTGTGAGCTAGGCTGACATCATGGCACTCACTCTAGCCTGGGCAACAGAGTGAGACTCTGTCTCAAAAAAAAAAAAAAATGCATGCTTCTGGCTGTTTCATATGAATAAAAAGATGTGAAAAAGCAGTTTGGGTTTGAGGATAGAGTGAGAGGTGACACGGACTTCAGGTGTGTTACTTAGGTAGGGAAAGCATAAGCAAAGGTAAAGAGATGGAAAAAGATTAAATGATGTAATGCTATTCAGACAGAATAGTAATATAATGTAGGCAGTAGTGAGACATTAGACTTAACAAATTAGAACAGGAGTGAGCAAGCTGTTTTTGGAACAGACCAGATATTAAATAATATGAATGTAGCCATACACAACATCTAAGTGAAAGGATATGGCTGTGTTCCGATAAAACATATTTTACAAAAACAGGAAATGGGCTGAATTATGCCCATATGCTACAATTTGCAGACATCTGGATTAGAGCCAACTGCGTAAGTAGAGGTACTCTCTTGGAAAAAGAGGAAGCCCTTTTTACATAATTTTTCAAAGATTAGGAAGGCCAAAAGCTGATAGTAATTAACTAGCTACATCTGGTTTCTAAAGAAAACTATCATCTGGCCACATCTGCTCTCCACTCATCTAATGAAACCTACTTCATGCATAAATCTATAAGAACGTTCTCCCCACCTAAAAACATTTTCTAAATTATTTTTAAAAACTCATAAAACCCCACAAAACTGCAGTAGCTGGGAAATAGACATTTGTGCACTGTGTGATCCTATTACATAATTTTGACTATGCCTGTGATAATGAATATCTAATAGATCCCTTACTCTTACGATAGAAATTAGATAGACATATTTTTATTTCGTGTCTTTTGGTTATTTTGTTTACATTTCCCCATATAGAATATAGAAATAGCTATATTTTATGCAATTTTATCTCAATAGAGTCAAAATAATTTTACTTAAATGCTTTTGTCCTTTCATAGCCTGTTACCTATGAAAATCCAGTGTATTATTATATAATATAAACTATTTACATGTATTTTAATTGTACACACACACACACACACACACACACACAACAGGGAGTACTACTCAGCCATAAAAAGGAATGAGCAGTATCTTTTGCAGCAACTTGGATGCAGACCGTTATCCCAGGTAAAGTATCTCAGGAATGGAAAAACAAATATGTTCTGTATGTTCTCACTTACAAGTGGGAGCTAAATGAGGGGTATATATGGTCATAAAGTGATATAATGGACATTGAAAACTAACAAGGGGGAGAGTAAGGGGAAAGGTAAGTGGGGAGGGAGGGACAAAAGCCTACCTATTGGGTACAATGTACACTATTCTGGTGATAGGTACACTAAAGCCCTGAGTCCAGCATTACATAACTCATCTGCATTACAAAAAATACTTGTACCACCTACATCTATTGAAACAAAAATAAATAAATAAATTCTATGATATAAAAGCATAAATTGTAAAACTTATCTAGGTCAATGTTGGCCATTATTAAATAATTATCCTAAGTTTGCTTTCCTAAAAGCTGATAAAATAATTATATTTATTTTGAAAGCAATATTGAAAAGTGATAACATCTTAAAGAATTGTATAAATTATAAAATATGCCTATCAAATCTAATTCAGTAAAATGAATAAAAACTTTTTGATTCCTATTATCTTTGCATGACTTCTTAATATCTAATTATTTAAGATTTTTCCATCTGTTAAATACAGATAAAACTATAACTAGATATATATATATATATAATAGTCTATAAACACAAAGTGAGTAAACATTGAGAAGGCCCTAAAATCACGGCAATACTTGCCAGTTAAATTGTAAAAGCCTCAAAACCTTAAGATCCTACATAGATTTATAATACTTAAATAATTACACAGTCATAAGTATATAATTTCAAATTTATGATTCTATTTTGTTGAAATTCTCATTTATTGTCTCAACAATTAAATATTATGTAAAATACTTTAAAAAAACTATTAACTTTCTACATATATTAAGATAAGCTAGATGTCAGCGTGTTTTTCTTCTTTTACAATCTACTGGATAGGATTTAAATTTAACTCTTAACAAATTGTTTAAAATAAATATTTATCTGCCAAAAGAATAGTAGACATTAACAAAAATTATGTGCATTGCACTTTAAGAAAGCATAGCCTCTGTTCTAAACTGTGTCAAAACAATCGTGGGAATATTGAATCCAAGAAATTGATGCCTAATGAAATTAATTCATGTACATCCTTCATATTCAGGTTGTAAACATCTAAAATATTTACATACAAGCTTGGGTTTGGAGAGAAAATTGGCCTCACTACTGTTATGAACTGGGATCTTTTTCCCCACTCCTCAGGGTGCTCCTAAAATATGGTCCACAGGGAGTTAAAAAAGACTCTAATCACAAAGCTGCCTTGCAGAATATCTGCAGAATGTCAAATTGCATAATCAATTAATTTTTCTCAATGGTCGTTTAAATATAAATATTGTGAATTTAATTGACTTAATATCCAAGAAATTAGATTACTAATTAGTCATTGTTCCAAGCTACAGTCCTTTCACTCTCCTTCCTCATCCATCCTGTCCTGGGTTCTATGAACTAGGGGTAGAGTGATAGTTATCACAAATGAATCTTTCCCACTCTCTGCCCTTCATCATAATGGATATTAGTGCCTGCATCATCAGAGGACATATTTGTAGATGATTTCTACTCACTCTCTGTTATTCTACATTATTTTTATGATTTGATTTGATTTGATGATTTGATTTACTAAGTCAGTTTCCTGTGGACCACTATGTAATTTCAAATGAATCACAACATGAAAACCAAATCTTATTTTGGTATTATTTTCTCTTATAAGAAAAAACAATTGTCAATAATAAGGAATAAAAATTATAGACTTTTTTTAAACTTAGGAAAATGGTATATATTTAGTCTTTCATTTATCTATGTCAACCATCTAAGAACTAGCTACTCTATGTGTGGCTAATAGCAAATGGCAATAGCATCACTTGGACCTTTTTAGAAACAGCAAAATCTCAGGCTCCACTCCAAAATTACTAAACCAGTTAAAGAAACATTTTTTTAAGAAGATTTTTCTACCACCCATAAGTTATTCACATTTCCTGAGCAATTTACTGTACTATATTTCATACTCTGTAGTAATAATGTAAACAAGATAAATTATCTACCCTTGCAATTGAAGGAGCTCATGGCTTGTAAAAGAGACAGTGGACAAACAAAGCAATGTTTGATGAACAAAATGTGAAATAAAGAATAAAGAGAAATTGCATTTGTTCCCTTCTGGTGATCACTGAAATGGGCATACACACACAAACACACACACTCACATATACACACATATGTGTATCATATATGTAGAGAGAGAGAGAGAGAGAGACGGAGAGTGAATGTGTCACCTCATTGTTCTTCAGACAGGTTGTATCTTTACGAGACTACAATAATGTGTTCATTAAAATACCTTGCCTTGATTTTATTCTTTTAGAAAATGGACATAGTTTCTTTACTGGATGGCATGCCATCTAATATATTCCTACAGTTTTTGATTGATCAATCTGTTTAATTTTATATGTTTATATATTATTTGTTATAATTGTTATACTTTTTATTTTGAAATAATTTCAAACACACAGAAAAGTCAAGATTTATCAAATGGTAACAGTAGCCCTATTGTGCCATGTTTGTTTTCTCATTTTCTTGGTGTGTATGTATGTGTTTATGTGTTACTGTTTGCAAAATTATTTGAAAATAAGTTGCAGACATGCTTAAGAGCTTCAGTATTTGGGGTGATTTCTTATGAAAAAGACATATTATGTCATCAAAGCATAATTATCCAAATCAAGAAGACATTTTATAGTGACAAAATATTAATATCTAATATGTAGGCAGCATTCACATTTGGACACATACCTTTATATTGTTCTTTATAGCTATTTTGTTGAGCCCTGCTATATAATCTAGAATCACACATTGTCTTAATTTCACACTATTTTATTTGCCTTTCATCTGGAGCAGTTCCTTTGCCTTTTTCTTTAATAGCATTGAAATTCTTTAAGAATGAATATAAGTTAGTTTGTAGAGTGTAACCTAATTTGATTTTACTTTATATTTTATCATAATAAGATTCAGGTTATATGCTTTGGTCAGAAATAAGACATAAATGATGACTCCATAGTGCATCACATTTGCCCAATTATTACTGATGTTAATTTTGATTACTTGGTGAAGGTTGTGTCCACCAACCTTCAATCACTTTTCTCCCTTTGTAATTAATGAGAAATGGGTAGTTTTTAAGGATATTTGTGTATGTTCTTTGAATAAGTGCTAACAACTTATTCACAAGAAAATAAAATATGATTATTAAGTAATCTCTGATCTGTGATCATCTATTTTGAATTTGTTAAATAATTTTATTTTATAGATTTATAAATGTCATATTCATATTTTTATCATAAAATTGTTTACGCTTTGTAAAGAATTCAGAAAAACAAAGATTTGGACACTTTGTTTTCATAGAATTAAATAATCAAAGGTAATGAGCCATGCAAGGTAATTTTGTTATAGAAAAGGAGAATTTAAGGCCGAATGCTGTGGCTCATGCCTGTAATCCCCATACTCTGGGAGGCTGAGGCAGGAGGATCGCTTGAGGCCAGGAGTTTGAGAACAGCCTGAGCAAGAGCAAAACTCCATCTCTACAAAATAGAAAAATTAGCCATGCGTGGTGGCATGCACCTGTAGTTCCAGCTACTCAGGAGGCCAAAGAGGGAGGATCCCTTGAACCCAGGAGTTCGAGGTTGCAGTGAGCTATGACACCATTGCACTCTAGCTCAGGTGACAGAGTAAGACCCTGTGTAAAAAAAAAAGAAAGAGAGAGAAAATTTATAAATAGATAACATGATCTGGAAAAAAATCCTAGAGAATAATTTATTTGGTATATAAGGTATATCCATGTGAATTCATTTTAATAACCATATAACATAAGCATAATAATTCCTAAAGTATAAAAATTGCATTAATATATTAAAAAGTATAGAATAGGTACTTAGAAACTTATGTTTGTTAAGATTATTTTAAAACTATATCAGAAAAGAACAACTTGCATTACTTTATACTTTAAGTGAAGTACTTCAACTTGGAAAAAAATAAGGATATTTTAACTTTAAATTTTACCATGACTTAAAAAAGTTTCCGGGGCTATGAATGGTCCCAGCTTATTATAAGACAGGGATGAGTGCACAAAAATTAGTCAGAAATCACTGGCAAAACCCCATGTTGTCTCATTGCAATTTAGGAAATTATTGAGCTTTGTATCACTTTGAACAGATTGTCATTCTTCCTTCCTAACAGTGCATGTACAGGAATAATGATTTACAATAAGTGGGCCATTTTTAATAAAAGATTTCACCAATGGAGGCTGGAGTAGAGCTCTGCTCCACTGAAGCAATCACAGCTGTCCTTGGGTGTCCTCAGCACTCAGCACAGAATCTCAGTAGAAGGAGCAGAGGAATTACATTTACCAAATTTCAATTTTTTTATCTCTTTCCTGTTAAGCAAGGCAGCAAAATATTATTAACCCTCCACTATCACTTGTTAAGCAGCTTATAGTATACCTATTGGAATAGAAGTTTCTACCCTTATATGCCTAAGCTAATTTGTAGCCATGCAAATGTGCACGTACCTTCTAATACCAAATTAATAACTTATTAAATTTCAGCTTATTACGGGGGTACAAATGTTTAGGTTATGTATATTGCCTTTGCCCCACCTGAGTCAGAGCTTCAAGTGTGTCCATCCCCCAGACGATGTGCACCGCACCCATTAGGAATGAATATATCCATCCCCTCCTTTCACTCGCATCTGCCTAATACCCAATAAATATTTGTCAAACACCTGAAATGACAGTGGTCACTTCTTATTTCTAGGTTTTGAAATCTTTCACCAGAGACCTTAGACATCATGAACCAGAGACAACTTGACCCTACTCTGCCATGTCTGTCTGCACTGATGACCCACAGGATCTGTGAATGTAGTAAATGGTTATTGTACACCATTAAGTCTGGAAATAATTCAATAAGCAACTAATGGAGATTAAGGGACAAGGAGAAGGACAGTTTCAAGAACTAGAGAAAAAAGAGAGGATTACATATGGTCATCCATATTGAAAGGATCAGTAACCTTTATTGGAAGACAACAGCCAGCTCAAGACAAATTTGCTGAGAGAGCCCCAAGGTAATAAGCACCCTGACCACACCTTTTGCCATCTCTTCTTCCAGTTTCTGATGGGAATCAACACTGTTTCAACCAAGCCAGAGTCAAAGGCCATAGGAGCCTTGTTGATATAGTTAATACAGTTCAGTTTCCCAGGCAGCAAGCAGGGTGGAGAAGTGTATAGAGTGTATCTTGAGGCACAAATTAATGATTCCAAACACATATTACTACATGCAACTTTCAAAATGAATTCTCCCTGAAGCAAAACAGTCTAAAAGGCAAGCACAAAAGGAGAGACAAATATTATTTACTATGAATGGAATGCTTACTTCTATACCACATTGATATTTATGCTGGCATTCTGAGATCAGGAAAAAAGGGACAAAATGAAATGCATTCTGTGAACTCATGGGAATAAGAAACTCCTTACCAGCAGAAGTAATGAAATGATTTAGAATTGTTTAATATAAAACAACAAAGAAATGACTCTATTTTTTACTTCCATTTGTTTTTATTGGGAATTTATGAAGAAAGTCAAAGAGAGAATTTATATTTTACATATTAATATGGTAAGCAGCTTAAACTGGCAAATATAGTTAGAAATTGGAGGTAGTAATATTTGTATGGCAACATCAATGCCATTTTATGAGACACATAAAACTGTTATATTAGAAATATGTTTCAATGCTATTATAAACTGTATTGTAGTTCAGTAGTGGCAACTAGGAAGAAAAATGTCTTCTACAGCTATCAACTCATCTTTTGTGTCCTTTTATCTTTTTATACTGTTACTATTATATGCTATTCTCCCCAGAGACTATGAAGAGATCATTTCCACACAAATGTTTGCAATGTAAATAATTCAACACTCTCTATTGGTTGGTTTAATAGCAAAGAACCGAAGCACACCATCTTTGTTCTGATTGGTTAAAAATAGAAGAAGTTGGTAATCATTCTTTATTTGTTCATCATTGTTTTGTTTAGATTTAAAATATCATAGATGTGTTTGCCTTTGTATAGTTTTTTTTTTAAATTTCTGTTTTGATTCTCTCTCACTCACTCATACAGATATACACACAGAAATGACTATCCCTAATAGTATTATTTAGCTGTTTCTTTAAATCACTTACAAGTATAAAAAATAAAAAAATAAGGAAAGTACATGTGAAATGCAAAAGTTCCCTTTTTCTATGGTATTCACAGTTATTAGCCCCAAGGGTAGCCACTGTTCTGTTTTGTTTTTTGCAAAAACTATTACCTTTATCTATTTAGGTACATATCATCTGATTCTCATTATTTATACCTGAGAAATCATGCTATATACATTCTATTGCAATTTGCCTTTTTTTACCTAGGAATATTTCTAAAATATCAGTCAATTTATTTTAACTCATTCCTTAAAACAACTGTGTAGTTTCAATTTTACGGATGTATCATAATGTACTAGACTATTAGCACTTTGCTTAATTATATGTTAATGAGAAGTGATCTTTATAAAACTACAATATATGTTATTGAAATATGAAATGCAGACATATATTTAACATAAAGTATCTAGAACTAAAACAATGGGACATGGTTAAAAATCTATAAGCTCTACCTCTAGTATAAGAAACATTAAATGAGTGGGGGGAGGGGGGAAGTGGGCATTTATTGAAACCTTAAAATCTGTACCCCCATAATATGCCAAAATAAAAAAAAAATAAAAAAAAAGAAACATTAAATGATATTTGATATGTTAGGAGGAGTATCTTATTAATATAATGGTATTCACACTTGGCCTTTGGGCAAAATTGCCCATTCTGGCCTGACTCATAAACACTTGCTTTATGATTTTTAATCTACATTAGGGAAATAAGGTATGTAAATGGGGGGGGAGGGGACCATGAAAAGACCTTTAAAGAGTGAGGGAATAGGCATTCATGGAGGGAACAGAAAATAAACTAAGAAATTAACACTGGAAAGCATAGGGCATGTTGAAAGACCTTATAATCTGCACAAAAATAAATTTGATAATGAACCTTAATGTAAAATTAAGATACTAGAGAAAAAAGCTGTCTTTGTAATTGTGGGCTAAGTCAATATTTATTAAAGCACAAAAAGGGGAAATTATAAAACAGAAGATAATTTGGTATTTTGGTGGTCTCCAGTATAGTACATGACATTTCCAAGTTATTAAAAGATGTACTTAAAAACATAGATAAAATGTATTAAGGAAAAAATCTGCAACATAAAATTCTGTATGTGTGACAAAAGACCTGTGTTTATATAAAGAACTCCTACAATTCCATATTAAAAAGAAAAACAACCCAATAGAAGAGTAGGCAAAATATTCGAACCAATACTTCAGAAAGAAGATACATAAATATCCAATAAACACATAAAAATTTATCCACATCATTAGTCATTTGGAAAATAAAGACTAAATCTGTTATGGGATACAAATAAATGTAAAAAGAAAGAGCTAAAACATTAAAAGTTGGAGAGGATGTGGAATGATCAAAATTTTCATGTGATGTTGGGAGAAATACAAGTATAGTCTACCCCCTTTGGAAACTACTTGAAATATTCTTTATTTATTTAAATATGTCATCCTATGATCCAACAGTTTTGTTCTTAGCTATTTATTTACAATAAATAAAAGTATACATCCTCAAAATCCTTGATAAAACAATTCATAGCAGCTTTCTTCATTATAGAAAAATACAAAAATAATCCCAATATTCATTAAAAGGAAAATAAATACACTGTGTTATAATACTGCCCAGCAATAAAAAGGAAACAAACTACTGATACATGTAATAACACGGATAAATCTCAAGAATATTAAGCTAAATGAAAGAAGCCAATCAAATATATATACTATAATGATCCCATTAATATGAAATCCAAGATTATACAAAATTCATCTATGTTAATAGAAATCAGATTAATGTTGCTTGTGGTTGAAGGAAAGGGCATGAAAGAATTTTCTGGTGTGATGGAAATATTCTGGGTCCTAGTATGCATTGGTCAGGGATTAGGGGTTTGGGGAGTAGACTCACAACTGAGGGATGTGGTAAGCATTGTGGAGGGAGGGGCATACCTCTAACCCTTGCTAGGAACAGGCAATGATATGAAATGTAACCAAAATGTTTGTACTCCCATATTTTCCTGAAATAAAACAAATTTTAAAAATGTTAAATTTAAGAGCTGAGTGTTTTGCTGAGTGTAAATTATACTTTAAACAAAGAAAGAACAAGAGTTGAGGGGAAAAAAGAGTAAGAGAGAAAGCAATGCCTTGAGCAAATAGTAATGTAATAAAACTAAAAATATTAAAAAATATAATCACATATAAACTCTGTATAGCAAAGAACAAAAATATGTTGGCCAAATATTTTTATCTGAGTATTTTTAAAATGCCAAATTCTTTCTCCATTCAATTTAGGCTGAATCATTGGGAAAATAATACTGGGTAGAAGCAGTAAAACAAACCATAGTTTCACACACAAATTTATTTATAAATGATAGCTAAATCTGACTTTGAATCAAGCTCTTGTGAGGAGGTTCTAAGTAGAAAAATTTGGTTTAAATATTCTCATGTTTTCACTGCAGACCTCACCAATGTCTGTAACCAATAAATGATCTTTGCACAGCACATTCTAATGGTTCACCTCAGGTTATTTTGTTGACTTCAGTAAGTTATGATTTGTTAGAGACTATTTAAAAGTGATTTAAAATCTCAAAAGGAAAGCTACTTTACTGCCACCAGCTACCTTTGGCAGATACAGCAACCAACCCACTCAAAAATTCTGAAGCTGAAAGAAATATAAAACAATCCAGAGTTGACATGCTTTTCCCTTTTCTCTGATGTTGTTAACAGATTCCCTGCTTTCTAATGCAACATAGTCAATGTATTTTTTAAAAATTTGGAATGAAAAGAAGACTTTGGTTTATTTAGTTGAAGTTCTGATTTTGTCTTTTGCTAATCACTACAGTTATCAGCTGAGTTTTGTTTTGTTTTGTTTTTTGTGGGTTTTTTGTTTGTTTGTTTGTTTGTTTGTTTTATAGAAGAGAATAGGCTGCAGGCAGGATGGCTAATAAACATTTTGTCATAGCAAGAACAATAATGTTGAAGTGTCCCCTGGTGTATAACTGAGCTTTTAATGTCTAAAAACACTAAATCTCTGGGGGCAGAGCTTGGAATGGGACTCTGGCTTTCTTCAGGTAACTTTCTTAGTTTCATCTCTGAGCTTGATTTTGACCCTGAAGATTAAAATATGGTCAGAAAAATAAAGAGTGTGTGTCAAAATATTTCACATGATAAAATTAACTTCTCTTTGTCACTTAGAAGGTTAGAAACAAAATATTTCATAAACAACACAGAAGCTGTGCCTATATTTACCCATTTTTTTTAAAAGTGACTATTTGCTCATTGATATATTCAGATTTTGTATGCATTCTCACGTTTTGGAAGGAGCAGTGGCAAAAGTGAGCACCATTAACACAAAAGTTACTGATTTTGACTGTGCATAGTTGTTCCCCACGTATAGAAATGTGTACTTCTGCCAAGATAACATAGGGCTGGAGGATAGAATGCATCACTTCGCATCCAGTACCTTTTATCATTAGCTTCCAAATGCACTGAGGCACATTCAGATTTAAACACACATGAACCCATCTGGTCAATTACATCATCTCCTTTTTTGTATTTCAAAATATTAAGAGGGTACAAGTGTTCTTGTTACATGGATATTTTTTATAATGCTTAAGTCAGGGCTTTTAGTGTGCCCATCAGCCAAAAAGTGTTCATTGTACCTGATAAGTAGGTTTTTATATGCCCTCTTTCTCCTTCCCCTTTCTTGATTTCCAATTACCTTTGTATCTCATTATGCCCATATATGCCCACTGATTAACTTCCAAGTATTAGAGAGTATATATGGTGTCTATTTTTCCATTTCTGAAATGATTCACGTAGGGTAATTGTCTCCAGTTCTATCTAGGTTGCTACAAAAGACGTCATTTCATTTCTTTTTATGGTTGAGTAATATTCCATGGTATAAATATGCCACATTTTCTTAATCTGTTCATGAATTGATGGGCCCTTAGGTTGATTCCACATCTTTGAAATTGTGAATTGTGCTGTGATAAACATGTGAGTGCAAATAGCTTTTTGATAAAAATGACTTCTTTTTCTCTTGGTAGGATACACACCAGTGGAATTACTGGGTCAAATGGTAAGTCTACATTTATTTCCTTGAGGAATCTCCATACTGTTTTCCATAGAGGTTGTACTAATTTGCAGTGCCACCAAGAGTGTATAAGCATTCCTTTCTCTCTGCATCCATGTCAGCATCTACTGTTTTTTGGCTTTTTAATAAAGGCCATTCTGACAGGTGTAAGCCCTATTCAATAAATGGTGTTGAGAAAACTGTATAGAAACATGCAGATGAATGAAACAAGGCCCCTCCCTCTTGCCATATACAAAAATTAATTCAAGATGGATAAAAACTTCAATGTAAGCATGAAACCATAAAAATTCTAGAAGAAAATATAGAAAAAACTCTTTTAGATATCAGCTTGGAAGAATTTATGACTAAGACCCCAAACGCAAATATAGCAACAGCAAAAATAAATAAATGGAATTTTATTAAATTAAAAAGGTTCTTCATAGCAAAGGAAATAACCAACAGACTAAATAGACAGCCTACAGAATGGGAGAAATTATTTGAGAACTATCCATCTGACAAAGGGCTAATATCCAGATCTACAAAGAACTCAAACAAATCAGCAAGGAAAAAAAAAAAACATTAAAAAGTGTGCAAAAGACATGAACAGAGTTTTTCTAAAGATGATGGACAAATGACAAATGTGAAAAAATACTCAACATCACTAATCATTAGGAAAATGAAAATTAAAACCACAATGACATATATTCACCAAGTATAAACTGTTGGAGAGACCAAAATTTTTCTCCCCTTTCTCGTTCTTATAGAGCCTAATGATTCATAAGGTATGTTTTCACTTTATTTTATACATAATATAATTCTAAATTTGAACTTGCCCTAAATTACTCTTCTGTTAGATTGTAAACAATCTAATGCAGATTCTACTTATAATAAGGGAAGATACTCTGGGAAGCTATGATACACATAGAACACATATTTGCATTACAAAAGCTTGTATTCCAATTCTGGCTTTATCAGGTAATAGCTATGTGAAGTCATGCAGTTTACTTCACTGTTGAGTTTTCTCATGTGAAATTTATCAGGTAATAATAAGTAAAATAATGTGTGTAAAGTGTCTAATATATAAAGTATCTGCCTTATAGTCATTTGAAGTTGTGTGCAAATGATAATTATTTTGCTCTTGCATTATCTTCTCTCATACTATCCCTTCTAAGCAGGAGAAAATGGTATTAGAAAATTCCACTTTATTGTGATCATAGGGATTTGATTTCATGTTGATTACAATTTACTATTATTTTCATTTCCCTTTCTTGAATTTCTTTTGCTGAGAGAGCTGAAAGAGAAAGGTAATGAAAAGGAAAGATGTCATCACTATCCAGAATTTATCTTTAAATAGTTAACAAAAATTAAATTCTAAAGTTTAAACCTATGTATCATGAATTAAGAGTAAGAAACATTTTTTACTTTATGTTTCCCATATCAATTCACCATTAGTAATAAAAAAATAGCCTAAAGTCATCCAAACCAGGTGCATCCAGATATAGATATAGAAAACTGATTACATATCACTATCCATGTGCCTCCCATTCACATTTCCTTCTGTACCATAGAGTCATATTCTCCACCCATCAATTAAGGGAACAGACATGTCACATTCAGCCCACTTCCCTAAGGTATGTTCTAGTTTTTATTATTTATAGTGATGTATCTGTATTCCTGTTCAAAGTGGCTGCAAACTTTATATGGAAATTATCATCTGGCATGAAAATCAGAAAGGAGTAAGTAAAATTGTCTCTATTTGCAGATGATGTGATCTTCTACGTAGAAAACCCTAAATACTTTACCAAAAACCTTTTACAACAAATAAAGTCTGTAAAATTGTAGAACACAAAGTCAACAGACAAAAATCATTTGTGTTTCCATACACTAAGAGATAACTATCTTATAAAGATATGAAAAAGATCTCATTCACAATAGCTTTTGTCAGGTTCTCTGTCTATGAATTTGTAAAAAAAAATTAAATAAAATATGACATTATAGCAAAAAATTTGAAGAATGCTTTAATATAAGGCCTGTCTTCTCTTCTTGCTCTTCTCAATTCCAAAAAATTAGTTATTGTTCCTAGCTTTCAGTTTTTTATAGGTTTACTAGGAATGATTAAAAAAAATTAAAATAAGACTTTCTTCACAAAGACATGATCAGGATCACTAAATGTTATTATGCCCCCTCCTCTTGGTATACATAATCAGAGAATTTTTTGAGACAAAAATATAATAAAAATGAGTCTTTTAAACAAAGTTAATCTGTCAACTGTTATAATCAGTAATTCATATTATGATGCTATATGACAACTTAACACAGATACTCAATATTTACCCATTGTTTCCTTTATTACCAAGTCATTCTTAAGTCCTAATTTTTCTATTATTGTATGTTAGTCATTTATCTTCTAAATCTATACAATGTTAGGTGTAGCTGAGTACCACAAATGCTGTACAAATAATAAGGTCACTGTTGCCTCTGAAAACTTGGCAACTCTGTCATGTTTCACTGCCTCTCCTACACATGGATCCCACGTGATGCATAGCTCTCCTTTCTTTTTAAGAGCTGATATAAAGCCTTTTTTTCCTTTTAATTTGGACAAACTACATTGGCAAGTTGAATAATGTTCTTTCAGATTGCCACCAGATTACATAAATTAGAGCATTCATCTATGAATCTCATTTCACACTGTTTTAGAGATTTATTTATTAAAATTTCAATCAAGATTTTGGTTATTATCTGGTGTTTTATATTGAGATTTGTGCATATAAATACATAAAAACATCTCAGAGCCATTCAGTCTGTAAAGACTAGTTCAGACTCGAGGAATACATCTCTGCAGTATTAATAATTGATATAAATTTATGATTTGTCTTGAGGTAAATTAATTAGAGTAGTGAGGAAAGTGTCTTATAATAGGTCTCCAAACACCCAGTCCTTCTGCCACAGAGACATCATATATCTCCATTATTACCTTTACCTGTGACAATTTTAGTTCTCACATAGTAGTAGAGACCAAAAGGCTCTATGTTAACTCCAAAGGAAAAAGGAAAAATAAATAAACAAAAATATTTCATGAACTAATACAACTAATAGTAGAATTTGAAGTGTATGTATGTATGTGTGTGTTTGTGTGTGTATGTGTATCTCCTATGGATAACATTTATTAGTATATTTTTATTTAAATATTATACCAAATCTATGTTTTGTCTTTGATCATTGATATAAAAAGGTAAGTAATATACATTAAGTCAAATGTCTGAAAGTAGATTTCTAAAGTTGTATGTCAAACTAACTCAAATATATTTTTTAAATGTTTCTCTGCATCTAATCTCCAAGTGTAAGGGGTAGTTCTAAAGGTGTTAGCCAGGATACTACATTTCAGGTAATGAGAAACATCAAACTCTATGGAAACTTTGATGACATTGTCATTTATCCTGTGATAATCAAGGGAAAAAGAAAGATTGAAATTGCTTGCAATAACATCTTTACCAAGGTCTCCATAAGAACACAAGCAAGATAACAGTTTGCCATCAAGCACAAGTTGATAAAATCCGTGGTGATTACCAAAAGCCTTTCTTCTTTCTTATTTCTTTTGTGTTTCTGTGTGTGTGTGTGTGTGTGTGTGTGTGTGCATGTATAAGTCTGTGTGTGTATGTTTGTGTATGGGACTAAATCAGAATCTTTCAAATAAAATATAATGGCTGGATTTATTTATTTGCCATTAGTGCATTAGTAAATTTAGTATATTTACTAATATTAAAAATTCTCCATCATTTCAGTTAATAATATTATGAGATGGTTATTCATGATAAAGTAGCATGTTAAAGTTTATAGCACATTATTTCAAGTTGCCATTTTAATCAAATATCTGACTCTTTGAAAATATGAGTTCCAGGATATTATGTGTTGGGAGCATTAAATTATTTTCTATATTTGGATCTCCCTATAACTTGTTTCATATATATATACACACACACACACACATACATACATATATATGTGTGTGTGTGTACATCTGTGTCTATATATGTCTTTGCTCAAGTATGGCTATAACATTATAAATGGAAAGAATTATGGTGAGAATATGTGTTTCCTAAGCTGCCTGAGGCTTTCTAATTAAAAATGAATTCCAAAATTTTTAAACGTTTAGGAGCAACGCTATGGTGATATCAACTGTTCCCATGTATTTGCTTAATATTCTTGCATTTCTCATCCCTTAGTGGATCTAAAAGACAGAAAAAAAACTTTTTCCGTGATGATAGCTTTTTAAACTTAATGCATTAGAAATGAGAATGTAAAACAATTAAGCTATATTTAGCAAAATATAATTTGAACAACATATGATGGACAGTGACTAGCAACCAATCCCTTCTTATTATTCATTTCTAAAGTTGACTATTTGACTGAATTGACTAGTATATTCCTACTTACAATTCCAATAACAATGCAAGTTTTCATTTCTCTGGTGTGTGATGATGGCAATAATAATAATGTAATTTTAGAGCTAATGTAATAATGTAATTTTAAGGCTAAAATTCACTTGTCTGTTTCCATAAAAACAGCTATACTTTCTTTTTTTGTGTATAAATTTATGAGGTACAAGTATAATTTTGTTACATAGATAGATTGCATATTGTTTAAGTCAGGCTTTTAGGGTACCCAAAAAATATAAAATGTATCCATTTTCTTTTTCCCTCAATAACCCAACTCCTGTTAGTTTTAAGTGACAAAAAAACAAAGAAACATAATTATTGTAATTGTAAAATGACACCTACTTATTTGACTATAACTAGATCTTAAACATGCTCATATACTTTTTGCATGTCATTTTTAACCACATTCCTTAAAAAATTCATATATTTCACCTTTCTAATAGGGCTGTTAACCTAAAGCACTTGATTCTTATTTTTCATCTAAAGTTAATGATATAACTGTGTATAATGATTTTTGAAAAAAGAAACTCATCCTTTGGCTGACTATATTATATACTATTCTACCCAAGAATGGTCAATGTTATTTTTTTGAAAGTTTCACTGAGAAACCAGCAAAAATAGGCACTTTGTGACTGATAGCTATCTGGCATTACATTTGTAAAATGTAGGCCCCCAAATAAATAATTTTATTTTTATTTTATCAAAAGTATAAGTAATATAAATAGGAATATTAGATATCAGGAGAATAAACACATGTAGACATGAATATAAACACTTGACATCAATGATAATGTTTTTAACAGATGTTGATTAAAATGAATATAGTTTAGTCTTCTGCTAATATGATTGCTTTGAAATCCAGTAAAACATTATTTAACATAACTTTGATATTTACTTTCTTAACAACAAAAGCACAACAGCATAATGATAAAATGTGTCAATAATTCTAACAGTGTCTTTATATTTATATTTAACATTAATATTTGATAACATATCCTTTATATTAACACAGAGTAAGACAAATCACTAATCAATAAATTACTCAGGAATAAGAAGTAAATAATGTGGCTGATTTATATTTTAAAGAATCTTTTTAATGACAGCTAATATCATTGCTCAATGCATTTTTTGGAGGAAACTGTGGGAACAGAGAAAAGGCAAATGCCTAACAAGAAGCTAAAACTGAGTCACATCCCAGATGAGATATGAAACAATACATTTAAAAGTTAATGTTAAAATAATGTAAATATTCTCTATAGTAACTGCTAGACCAATGGTTTAGGAACAGAGAAAAAGTAAAACAAGTTTATTTTATTTTTTTAGAAGACTCATATATCAGAATGCAGATCCATTTAATGAATTAACTTGTAGGAATATGTGTCTCTTTGGATCTTTTAGCAACCACAGGTCTAAGAAATTTACCAGATGTATCTGTTAAGTGCCACAGGGCACATAGGTTCTTTAAACATTGTCACTGTCTTAAAGTATTTACAATCTGCTTGAGCAGATAAGACTATACAAACAAAACTACAATTCTAGGAAGTAGATAAGTATCAAGTGCAGGGTGAAAATTTTTATACCGAAATTCAAAATGAAAATAACTTCTGATTAGAGTTATACTTAAAACCTTGAAGCAATCTCAAAGAAAAGAATAATGATAAAATGTTCTGATTCTGGTTAAGGTAATATGGTTTTCCTAGAAAATATTAAAGTGATACTACAATATCAAGGCTTCTTAAAGCCTTATATACAATCCAGAAAACAATTTCGAAGAGATACATTTAAAGTGATAAATATATATGACCCAATCTCAATGAGCATGATAAATTCTAGTTTGTGTCTCCTTGAATACCTTCATAGTATATACTAGGAAGCATAATTTATATCTAAGAAATGAAAATTCAGACAAAATAAAGGTTGGTGAGTTTTATATAAACAATCAAGTCACAATGGTTTATCGAAGACAGAGCCAGAAAGGGAAAGAGAGAGAAATAGAAAAAAAGAAAGAAAAAGGGTAAAGAAAATGTTTCTACGAGTTACAGACCACCTTCAGTAGTTAAAATCAAATTCCAATTATAATTAGTTTCATGTAGGGGTTAAAATAAGTAACAGGTCAGTGGCTTAACTCAGTAAAAGTTGCTTCCTGATTACATCACTGTCAGTTACCGGTCAGGCAGCTCTCAAGTGTTTTCCTCCATGAGTCAGGGTGTGGCTTCTTCCTTTATTTGTGTCTCTCATCTCCTACTCTTTCACTTTCAACTCCTTGGATAGGGGAGAGGGAATGGAAGGTCATAGTAGATATCTTAGCATCTAGACCTGGGATATTTGATGTTTCTACCCACATTTCATAATTCGGTGATATGTAGATAGATGCAAGGTAGGGAGTAGATGCTGGACAATATAGTATTCTTATGTGTCCAGGAAAAAAGGAAAACACACAGTACTCCTTATGTTAAATTTTCTTTTCAATAAATGTGAATAGAGTATTTTTATTTTGATAGCCAAGCATCCATTTCTTTCTCTAATATCACTTTTTTGTTCGTTTAAGGTGGAGCATTGCATCAAGTTCATTGTCATCTTTGCAGGATAATAAATTAAGCCATTCTATTTTGTCACCACAAACCCCAAAGCCTGTCTATATTCCTACTGTTAAATCCTCTTTCATACTGCCATGGTAAAGTGAAAGAGTGGTGTGATATCTTACACACTGCTGATTGAATTCTTTCTTCCTTATATTTTTGAATTATGAGAGAAATGATTAAAAAAGAACTGAGAGATATATATATTAATTTTAGTGATAATACCAGAGAAATATAGTTCAGTATCTCTTGCTCTAAAGATACTTGAAATTGCCTGATCCTATCTTGGTTGTCATGTTTTTTTCTAGCCAGAATATCCTGACATAGTAATCCATTACATGAGCTATCCAATATTATAGGAATAAATCATCTTTTCCTTAAGTAAACCATAAATGTTTTCTATTTCTTGCAACAAACAAAACCTAACTGATACATGGTACTATCATATAAAAAATGGGATTATACTTGTTTTTGGTCATGAACTATTTAATAGTAACTTTTAAAATAATAATTATGTGGATTGTGATCTAAATTTGAAAGAATTTTGTTTTCATGATTTAATTTAATGGAAGAAAAGATCAAATTGGCTAAAGGTAGAAAATAATACTTCAATATATATAAACATCTTCTGACTTTTGCTCCTATTTAAAAAAAGAACAGGTATTAATTCAGATAAAACATTCTTTTATTAAAATAATGACATTTATTATTTCTCAGTAACTGGGTACAGAATTATGACATGCAAATATACTTAAAATTTTCAACTTTATATATAAGTGTCTGTAAAAGATTAATAAGTATATGATTTACAGCAAAGTATTACCCTTTGCAGTGAGTGTAATGCCCTAATTTAGAAGATAGCAAATTACTGTAACAGGCATTGTATTTTCAGCTTTGGGAGCTATATGTCACTGTTACCACTACTCAACTTTGTGTTGTAGCATAAAAACAACCTTTGATATTACATCTGTGAGTGGATGTGGTGATGTACCGATAAAAATTTATTTAAAAACATGTGGACAGGCTGGGCATGGTGGCTCATGCCTGTAATCCTAGCACTCCTGGGAGGCCGAGGCGGGCAGATTGCTCGAGGTCAGGAGTTCGAAACCAGCCTGAGTGAGACTCCGTCTCTACTAAAAGTAGAAAGAAATTAATTGACCAACTGAAAATATATATTCAAAAAATTAGCCGAGCATGGTGGCACATGCCTGTAGTCCCAGCTACTCGGGAGGCTGAGGCAGTAGGATAGCTTGAGACCAAGAGATTGAGGTTGTTGTGATCTAGGCTGATGCCATGGCACTCACTCTAGCCTGGGCAACAAAGTGCGACTGCCTCGAAAAAAACAAAAAACATGTGGACATCTGGCTTTGGCTTGTAGGCAGTAATTTTTAGATCTCTGACATAATTTGTCAAAAATTCCTTTTATGTATTTATATAATAAAATATATTTGTAATGATAATATAACAATCTTATCCAAATAGTTATCAGGACAGGTTACTTAATTGAAAATCATTTTTGCAATCACTACCTATATTAATAAGTGCAAATCACTATAATAAAAAATGGCCACAGGAGTCTCATTACCACATCTAAGATATATGTATATTATTGTCTTGTATATCTAGTCATGTCCTATAGAAGTGTTAGTCTATTTTAATTGTATTCAAGTGTCATTTGTACTAAATCTAATAACAACTTAAATTTGTGTAATCTTAACATTTTCTCATACATTGTGAGAAAATTTTTCAAAGTGCTTCTATTCATGTGCAAGTCTACATGTAGCACAAATTATTTAGACAAATAATTTGCATATAACTTATCAAAGAACTTTATTCTCTCTCCATTTATTTTCTTTTAAAATGGAGAAAATGTGTAAAAGGAAAGGGAAAGAATAGAGAAAGAAATCAAAGGGAAATATCGAGAGATCTCATATCTTATTGGAATTGAACAGTAAACCATCTATTTTTAATGCTCACTGATTACAGTCTTTTCTAGTATGGGTACCTGAATGCATACAAAATAAAAAATAAAGTGGTAAAATGCCTATAAAATAAATCATTCAATATGAATTATACAGAGAATAGCACACAGTAGAAGAAACAAAGATTAAGAGGAAGAGAAAAATTCTATCTTTAAAGAAGAAAAGAAACAATTATAATTTTATCTAATAAACCATAGCATATAAAAAGTGATTAATACTACATTTTAATATGTATGACAAATATATTGTTATTTTGACCAATTCCATGATGGTCAAGTAGATCTTATTTTCTTGTAATATAAAACTCTTGAATTGTTGGTGTACTATCTTACAGAGATAACAGAAAATAAATTAAGCATAAAACCTCAAATTTACAAAAAGAGAAAGGAAAGGAAGAAAGAAAAGAAGGAAAGAAAATAATAGCATAAAGAAATATATATCATCAAAATGACACATATTTGCTTTACTTGGTGGGAAGAGGAAATATAATGAAAAAGAATAGGTTAGGCCTGCAGAGATTTCAATCAATATCACACATCAGCAGGTGGAGATTGAGTCAAATACGAAATCTTTCTCGTCCTCCTTTCTGATATCTCTAACCTGTACTGCCTACTAGAGTCCACTTCCAGAGTTGAGGCAAAGTGCAATCAGAAAAAGCACGTGGAGATAATTTCCCCTTACAAAACCTATGATGTAATGACTTGGAATGGGGAGTCACACTGACTCATTAAGCACAAAAATTGGGGACAGATCTACTCGAAGGGCAAAAGAAATGACCAATTGGTTGAGAATGCATTGAGAAAACAAACCAAATCCAAAGCTTTTCTTTTACTGCACTATAATCCCTAACATTTTAAAAATAAATACTTGTCTCCATTTAATTATTAAATATCAGCAATTACTAGAAAGGAATATAAAGTCTATACATATATTTAGGGAGAAACACATATATATTAATGAAAGATAAAATAATCCTTCAGAGGAAAAATCAACCAAATAAATGTAGAAGATTCCAGGAAAAAATATTTCTAAACAAACAATACTCTACAATAAAACAAAATTATAAAAAGCATAATATATATAATAGTAATATGTTTGAATCAAATTGTAATAAACCCAAAGGAGGTGAAAAGTGAAGCTGGAAATTTTAGTGAAGTGAAAGTAATACATATGTACATATATTACAGAAACGAAGCTCAAGCTAAAAGAAATAACAATAAAAATGAGTTAAAATGACCAAGATGAGAAGACCAGGCACCATCAGACAAAATTGAATAGAAAAGAATACTTTTTTCTTAATCCTAAATTGCAGGAGGGAGGGGGGGAAAACTTGTTGCAACATATTTATAATTTTTCTTGAACAAAATAACATAATAAAAAGAAAAGTATTTAAAGATATTACAAAATGTTTCTAAGAGTTTGAAATGGAACTACATTTCTTAGGGGAACAACAAGTAAAGTTACTGAAGTCTGTGAACAACAACAAAAATTATGAAGATGTCCACACAAGAAAACAACAAACAGATATCAAATATAAAATTAATTTAGTATTAACTGTGACAATTGTAAATACAGAAAAGAATGTATTGCATACTCTGGCAATATAAAAGTTATATTACAACTTATAGGAAGTAGGGTAGTGTAAATAAGAGAATGTGAAATGTTTTTGTTTTTGTGTTTGTTTTGAGACAGAGTCTCACTCTGTTGCGTGGGCTAGAGTTGCCATGGTGTCAGCCTAGCTCACAGAAACCTCACACTCCTGGGCTCAAGATCCTCCTGCCTCAGCCTCCCAAATAGCTGGGACTACAGGCTCACACTACCATACCCAGCTATTTTTTTTTCTTTTCTGTGTTTTTTTTGGTAGAGATGGGGTCTCGCTCATGCTCAGGCTGGTCTGGAACTCCTGAGCTAAAGCGATCCTCCCACCTTGTCTTCCCAGATAGAATGAGAAATGTTAACTCTACAATCTTCTCTATTTTATAGGATAAAAATTATAGCTATATATTATTGCTATATGTTTCAAACATATAGCACTTAGAGAAATTGAATGTCTTGTTTTACATGTTAGAGGTATAGGTGTATATCTATATATATATGTGTATGTGTGGATATAAGTGTGTGTGTATATATATACATATACCTTTACACACAGATATATATATATATATACATACATGCACATACATTTCTTAAAAAACATACTAATAGAGATCTCAGGAGTTCCTATAAATTATTTTTCATAAAAGGATACAATGAATTAGAGGTTTTTTCATTTTTGTAAGTAAGCATAATGCAATTGTATTTTATTTTATTATATCTAGTATTTAACTCTATAGGCACAGAGAAATATCATAATGATACTCAAAAAATTAACTGTGATTATTTGTCAGTAAGATTTGAAATGATATTATAATTCTATTTTCATTTTTTCAATTGCTGGGTATTTTCATAAATGGCACATATTTATTTAAACAGAAAAATAAACCTCTATTAAAAGACTGCATTGCAGAGATATATAGAAATACTTCCACTACAAGATAAGTTTTGAAAATAGTAGACCAATATTTTTGAGTATATGCCCTTGTAATTTTTTTCAGTACTTCTTTGTAAGTAACAGGCAGAAAATACTTGATAAAGCTCAAAAATCCCATTAAATAAAGACTTAATCCATATTAGTAATATCATAAATATCTAAAAGCATTTCATTATTATTATTATTATTGAAGTTCCACATACTACTTTGTTATTTTCTGAGAAATAACAGAGAATTATCAGAAATATCATATCAGGGACTTACTTGTTATATAATTGTAGAAATAACAACTACTCATTTTAAAACTTAAAATATTAATATTAATTTAATTAATATTAAAATTTATTAAGTGCTATGTAATACTACAAAGTAGGCTAGGACAGAACAGACCATTGTATCTTAGTTCAAATCAATTGTAGGTCTGCTCATATTTATTGTCCAGCATTAATGATGTAACTTATAAAATAGAACTATTTATTAAGTCACTATCAATATCACAAACATCTGGATTAAACTCCATAAGGTTTAGTCCTATATATAATTAATTGTAACACCTTTTACCTGTTTCAATGCATAATTTAAACCCAGAAATATACACAGATATATTGAGATTAAATTTTAGTTGTTAAAAAATGAAGTGATTAACAATGAGTCCTAATTTTACACCTGATTGAGATTTTTGGATATATAAAATATACAATTTAAAAATCATATAATATGTGAAATGCTGATAGAGAAAGAAAGGAAGAAAGGAAAGAAGGTAGGGAGGGAGGGAAGAAGGAAGAAAGAAAGGTAGGCAAGAAGAGGAATGAAGATTATTAACACAGCTACAGTGGAATATGCATTTAGTATGAAAAGAGCAATAACATAGTAAGTGCCTGAAGGGAAAATTTCATCTCCTGTAATAAACATCAAAGTAAGAGGTCAAGATGAATTTGAACAATTTGCTATAGCAAGAAATTGAACCTGAAAGTTGTTAATCACAACTAGTCATCTTCCCTGCTGTTACATGGTATTGTTCCAAAGACTTTCTGGTTAAAAATCTATTGTCGTGTGAGATTTATGTAATGTGTAAATTGGGATAGTGTCAGACACATTCTCTAAAGGTGTTTGAAGATAAGTTCTGAAGGAGGGCATTTTGTTAATTTTATGAGTATTTTTAGCTTTTCATTTCTCAGACCCAGCGAAATAGATACCTATCTTTCATCTGCCATTAAACCAATCAAGAAGCAAGTAGGAAAGACATTTGAGATTAAAGATGAGGAGAGTAGCTAATGGTAGCTATTTCATTTGAAGCTTGTAGTCTGTAGATTACAGAAGTAAAGAATTTTACATGGGAATAATAAATGGCAGGCTCTTTGCAGAGAAGAAGGAAATAAAAGAAAAAGTAATAGTCTCAAATGAGAAGCCTTTTTTCCCCCCTCCAGATAGCTGGATGCTCTCCTTTGGTTATTTCATTCAAATCTAGACAAGCAGCCTCAATGTTAATAAAAACCAGCCCCAAAGGCACTGTGTTATGTTGTTCTTGTATTCCACTCATCTAGCTTTTTGTATAAAATAAAAGAAGCTGTGGGATGAAGGGGATTCCATTTTATAGAATCAGAATTCTCTAAAGTTTTTTACAATCATAACTTTTCAGACATTTTCTTGAACATGTATTTTATATTTCAAATGATGAATTAAATTTACAACAAATCTAGTACTAGCATTTTCTCATTTTATCAGCTTGCCCCCTTTTCCCTTTTCAATACAAGTGGTCATGTTATATAATGAGGTTTGACTTACATGTGGCATACTGGCTATTAAGGAAATAGCTAAATCACAGAGGGCAATTTTCCTGCCCTTAAGTTAAAGCATCTGCTTCAAAAATTGATTCTCCTCAATTGGTGTTCATTGAAGTGCCTACCTTGCTTAGCATTTTTAACCTAAGTTAGGATCAAAAGAAAATATTTAAAAGGTCCTCTGTGCTTGGAATTTTGCATATTATTAATTTGAACTTAAGTTTTGAAGCAATTTTTTACTATGTGAACTGGAAGTATTTTGGACAGACACTATCCTACTTAGCCTAACAGAAAAGAATCCTGGTGATGCCAGTTCGTAATGTAATCAGTTCATATTACTTAATAAATTAGACAAAAAATAAAGCTGAAGAAAGAAAACAATTGAACTATAAAACAATCAAGTATCTTTTAATTGATAACAGATTCCAAAACCTGCCATAATCTTGAAGTCAGAGCTTTAGACAAAAACTTTTTCTCTATACTCTTTTTCTACATTTTCAGTTTTTATGGCAAGCTATTTAGCACAAAAGGAATATAGATGTTTGAAATGTGTTTGTACACAGCCTTTTTAGCTGTGTGACTGAGAAAAATCACCTAAACTCTCAAGGTTTAGCTTCTAGTCTGTAAATAATAATAATAATATCTCCTCTATAAATTTTTCTGTGTGGACATGCAGATCAAGTGAAAAAAATATAAGAAATGTTTCATATAAATATATACCATTATAATAATTGATAGAGTTAGTTGTTTTAATATTATAGTTTTAAAAATAATCTTCTTTAAATCAATCCAATTGAATTCTTCTATTCTTTAGTGAAGACGTAGCAATGCCAGACACCTGGTCATGTGTTTCAGTGTACAGAGGTGATTCTTTCACTCAACAATTAATATTTCACGTTGGACTTGAATGATTTGATAGTTAGCAAAAAATTGTGGATTCCCAACTAAGCTGACATGTGCATAAAAGTTGAAAATAATAAGTTTTATCTTCTTGGAATTATTATAATACTAAACATTGAATCTTAATTTCATTGTTCAATCAAAAACATCTATTTTATATATTCTAGGTGTGGCAATGTTTCGTCCTGGAAAAAATAGAAAATACTTTATACATGTATTTATTTTTATCAATATTATCTGCTTATATATTGACTAGTTAAGCTCTTAGGTGTGGAAAATACAAAAAGATTGGGTATAAGGTGAACGAGTGACAAAATGCCTCAATTTGTATACTTAAATCAGTTTTTAAGAGCCAGCTTTTTAAATGGTTATTTTGATAAGTAGCATCAGTCAAAAAACTTGTGTATTTTGTTTCTACATTTTTAAGTGAAATCAGACATGCATGCTCAAATGGTTGCACATATACACACAAACACACCAGGAAATAGTGAGGAGTTTTGTGATAGTTGATGTATGCTTTAGTTCTTGTTTGCCTGCTTTCTAAATAAAACTAAATGATAATCCAAGATATTAAATAAGAAAACTGTCAAACCGCAAATTTTATATCCAGCAAAAAAATTCTTCAAGACTAAAAGTGAAATAAATGCATTAAGATAAAAAAAAATTTCCTGTCAGCAAAACTGCTGAAGAAAGAACTTTAGATTAATGGCACAGATATCAGTTATAAATTCCAATGCTCAGGGAAAACAAGAAAGAAGAGTATTGGAAATAGTAAATAACCAAGTAAATTGCAAAAGCTTATTTTTAGCATTTTTCCTTGTAATTTGGTATAAACTATGTGGCTATTTAATTTAAATTCAGGGAATATTCTTGAAGTCTTTAAATGTAGACAGATTTAAAATATGTACAACTATAACAAAAGAAAGAAGGGGAATATAGACCTAAAATTTTGCAAGCTTTCATGTATTAGATTTACTATAGTTAAGCCATTGCTATTACCTGAATCCCAATCAGAATTCTGAAAGGGGTTTTTTTTTTTTTTTTTTTTTTTTTTTTTTTGCTAGAAATTCACAGGTTGTTTCTAGAACTTATGTGGAAATTTAAAAAAAGCTAGAATAGCAAAAATGACTTTTTAAAATAACAATAATGATGGACTTAAAATACCTGATTAAAAGAATAACTCTAAACCTCCAATAATAACACAGGATGCTACTTGCATTAGGATAGAATTGGATATAAATAGAACAATATAGGAAGTTCAGAGAAAGACTCACACATACATGTGCCATTCATTTTTAACGAGGATGCCAAAACAATTCAATGGGGGAAAAATGAATGTTTTGATAAATGGTGCTAAAACAATTAGATCCCATATGGGAGGGAAAAATGAAACAACAATCTGTGTCTCAAATTATTTTTTAAAAATTAATCAAAAAGTGGAATAGAGATCTAAATATAATACTCAAATCTATAAAATTAATAAGGAATAACCATAAACAGGAGTGTCCTTGACTTAGGCAAAAATACCTTAGTAGCATATTAAAATAAGCATGAATCATACAAAAATTTCATCTTTGTACTTTATCAAAATTAAAACTTCTCTTTGAAAGACACTGTGAAGAAAATTAAAATACAGACAAAATAATGAGAAAAACTATTTGCAAAAGATAAATTTGATAAAATATTTGTTTTAAAAAAAGATTTCTTAGAACTCAATCATTAGAAGTCAAAAAACAAATGTAAATGGGCTAAGTATTTAAGTAGGCACTTTATTGAAAAAGTTATACAGATGTACACATGAAAGAAAGATACAAATTATTAGCCATTAGGCAAATTCAAGCAAAAACCACAATGAGTTAAAACTAGATATTCATTCTAATACCTGAAATTAGAAACATTGATAATCCCAAGTTTTGAAAAGGATGTGGATCAATTAAACCTCTCATGTAACACTGATACATACTCAAGAAAAATGCAAATATATTCTAACACAACGATGTGCAGGCAAATATTCTACATTATTCATAACAGACAAGAACTGGAAAAAAAACAAAAGTTTATTAATCATGGATGAGGACAAAAATTGTGTTATATAAATACCATAAATACCCAGCAATAAAAAAGGAACAAATTACTGATACTACCAACAACATAAATGAATCTCAAAAGCCTATGCTAAGTGAAAGTAGATAAACAGAAAGTACCACTGTACAATTATATTTTTATAATTTTCTGGAAAGGTCAAACCTTTACTAGAGTAAATATACCATTGGTTACATTTTAAAAAACTGATACATGTTTTAAAAACTGGTAAATTAACTGATGGCTATTGATTTTTTATGATA
Organism: Microcebus murinus; assembly: GCF_040939455.1. Lineage (NCBI taxonomy): Eukaryota > Metazoa > Chordata > Mammalia > Primates > Cheirogaleidae > Microcebus > Microcebus murinus. The sequence goes on from NC_134114.1 coordinate 75,246,197, forward strand.
TATCTGGTTATTTTAGGATGTCTTATAGAAAAATAGTTCTCTATCTTGATTGGTCATCAAAAAAACTGAGAAGTTTTGAAGAAATATATATTCCCAACCTCTCTCTCAGACCAATAAATCAGAATCTCTCAAAATGAAGCTCAGGAATAAAAATGTTAAAATATCTTCTCATGGACTGCTACTTCTGGCTGAAAAGCCAAATACATAAAAACTTCCACTCTTTTAAAGAGACTCTATATAGAAAATGAGATAATTTGAAGACTAGGGGGAATGCTTATAAAGGATATGTCTGACAAAGAATTTATACACTGAATATATACATTTTTAAAGAATATATATTTTTTAAAAATACCTTAAAACTCAATTATAAAAAAAGCTACCCAATTTTTTTAAAAGCACAAAAATTTGCATAGACTCTTTGCCAAATATTTATATGGCAAATAAGTATAGGAAAAGATGTTCAATATCAATAATTAGGAAATGAAAATTAAAACCAAAATGAGATAACCCTATACACCCTAAATTATCAATTAGAATAGCTGAAACCTAAAAGACTGACCGCAAAAAAGTTTTGGTGATCATATGGAGGAACTGGAACTCTTACACCTAGTTATGAGAATCTAAAATGTTCTTACTATTTTGGAAAATATTTTGTCAGTTTTTAAAAAATGTAAGCTCACTCCTTTCATAATCCAGCCGTTGCACTCCTCACCACTTACCCAAGAGAAAAGAAAGCATGAGTCCACGCAAAAGACTTCTACACAAATGTGCATAGCACCTTTATTTATAATAGCCAAAATTGTTCATCTAGAAGTGAATGAATAAACTAAAGTATAGCAATTTAAAGGTATACTAGTCAGCACACAATGCACTATTAATATATAGTACAGATTAGCGGAATATCAGAATAATTATGCTGAGTAAAAAAAGCCAGATAAAAAATACATACTGTATTATTTAATATATGTAACATTGTAGAAAATACAAACTAAATTATAGTAACAGAACATGATCAGTGGTGCCTGGGAAAAGGAAATTCAGTAAAAGGTAAAAAGGAAGCATCACAAAGTGGCACAAGGAATCTTTTGAGGGTGATAAATATGTTCAGATGTATCTCGATTGTGGTGATGGCTTCATGAGTGCATATATGTCAAAGCTTAAATTTTACACTTTAAATATATGCAGTTTATTGCACATCAATCATACCTCATTAAATATAAAATTACTTTGAAAAATGCAAGAGAAAAGATTCCCAAGTTTTCTGATTATTTGACTGATTTAGAAACCAGTAATCTAGGAGCAGTCCAATCTGTTGAATTTCACTTTTAGGAAATAATGAATATTTTAGAATGTTTTCTTTCCTCCACATTTTCCCAGCATGTCACTTGTATTTAATTATTTTAATAGCTATTAATTCATCTGAATTGCTTTGGAAAAGAAATTAAATGGGTTTCAAAAGCAACCAGTGATTCATTAGCAGGTGGTGACTTTTAGTAGCTGGTAATTCTTTTTTTTTAATTTCAGAATATTATGGGGACAATTCTTCTAAAATATTAGCTAAACAGTGATGTCAAGTTATTAAAGTTTACACTTTTAAAACATTAACCAGTAAAATCATAATCTGAACTATATATCTTTGTTAACAGTCTTAATACTATAATATTTTATTGTCTTGACCTAGAAAACAAATAATCTGCTATAGTGACCTTGAAAACAGACTGGTTTTTATCTGATATTCATCTGCAAGGACCTGTGTTATTTTATTGTTCCATTTTGCCATCACATTTTTCTCTTTGAATCTTTTTTTTTTTTTTTTGAGACAGAGTCTCACTCTCTTCCCTGGACTGATGCTACGGCATCAGCCTAGCTCACAGCAACCTCAACCTCCTGTGCTCCAGCAATCCTCCTGCCTCAGCCTCCCAGTAGCTAGGACTACAGAGCACGTGCTACCATGCCAGGCTTTTATTCTGGTTTTAGTTGTTTGGCTAATTTCTTTCAATTTATAATAGAGATGGGGTATTGCTCTTGCTCAGGCTGGTCTGGAACTCCTGAGCTCAAGCAATCCTCCCACCTCAGCTTCTCAGAGTGCTAGGATTATAGGCGTGAGCCACCGCGCCTGGCCTTTCTTTGAATCTTATTAAGAGATTTAAGCCTTTTAGAATCACTCAAGTTTTCCATCTTTGAGATATACTTTCTCCATTGACTCAACCATAGATGAAAATGCAGTTTAAAGTTATTATAAAGTACATCAGCAGGCATGAGCTCAGAATATACAGTGATTTTTAAGACTCGAAGACTTAATAATATATAACATCAGTTAATAATAGGTTTGGTCTGTGGTGGTTGGGAGGAGAGCAAAATTACAAGAAGAGAAGCCTACCATCTTTGATATATCACAATGAATTCATTTTATTTCTTTTAACATTTTAATTTTTTCAAAATAACAGCAATTGACAGTAGATCTTGCTTCTAAATTTTTATCTAAATAAAAGAGAATGCAAGACAAATTCTCATGAAAGATAAAAAGGTTTGTACATAAGGACTATCTTCATTTATTGTCTTCCTGGAACCAGATTTTGTGTGCCTGTCATAGAATCAGGGAGGAAGCATGATAAATCGGAAGTGGTACATGTACCTTTCCCATTTACCAGCAAATCATCTGCCGTGCAATGTACTGACACAGTAATTTTTGAAGAATTTTTTAACATTTCATATATACAATTCCCTAAGTTGAATTTTGTCACCATAACATATGTTAATAAATAACTTCTCCATATTTATTACATTCTTGAATCACATCACTCAACCTCTTTATTCCATCCAACTTCTTCTATTTGGATTTTGTTTGTTTTGTTTTATTTTATTTTAGCATATTACAGGGGTATAAATGTTTAGGTTACATATATTGCCTTAGCCCCACCCAAGTCAGAGCTTCAAGTATGTCCATCCCCAAGATGGTGTGCACCCCACCCATTAGATGTGTATATATCCATCTCCTTCTCCCCCGTCCCATCTGCCCAACAACCGATGAATGTTACTACTATATGTGCACTTAAGTGTTGGTCAGTTAATAACAATTTGATAGTGAGAACATGTGGTTGTGGTGTTTGTTTTTCAATTCTTGTGATACTTCACTTAGTAGAATGGGTTACAGCTCTATCCAGGATAATATAAGAGGTGTTATATCACCATTGTTTTTTGTGGCTGAGTAGAAATTCATGGTATACATATACCACATTTTATTAATCCACTCATGTAATGATGAGCACTTGTGTTGTTTCCACATCTTTGCAATTGTGAAGTGTGTTGTTATAAACATTCAAGTGTAAATGTCTTTTTCATAGAATGTATTTTGTGCTTTGGGGTAGATGTCTAGTAATGGGATTGCTGATCAAATGGTAGTTCTACTTGTAGCTCTTTGAGGTACATCCATATTGCTTTCCACAGAGGTTGCACTAGTTTGCGGTTCCACCAGCAGTCTAGGAGCGTTCCTGTCTCTCCGCATCCATGCCAACATTTATCATTTTGGGACTTTTTGATAAAGGCCATTCTCATTGGAGATGAGTGATGTCTCATTGTGGTCTTCATTTGCATTTCCCTGATGATTAGAGATGTTGAAACCTTACAAGCCAGAAGAAACTGAGGCCCCATTCTCACTCTTCTCAACATTTTCTATTTGAAAGTTAAACATTTAAGAGAATAGGCAATGCTGTGTTGCATGTGGTTACAGCTAAAGTCGATGCTTCAGTGTGTTGGGAAAGTCTTATTTGCAAATCTGCCATAGCAGCCAATGCTGAAGATCCTCCCCTCTGTGGAGGTTGCTTTACTGCTGTTGGAATCCACAATCCTATGCCCTCTGTGAGTTTTGGCATTAATTGGTGATGACATCCCCAATTCAGTCTCGGTTCTTTCTGGTTTTTCACTGTCCACATGAATTCCTTTTAAATGTATCTTAACAAAGAAAAAGCTGAATTTCATTGCAGACTTTACATATGACACATAACTCTTCTAGCCCTACATAGCAGCAAGTGGCATGTGGATATATGGCAACATAGTAGGGAAAGAAAAGGTGTAAATAAAAATAAAACTGCCAAGAGGAATATTTGCTGAAAATATATTTATTATGGTAGAAGAAAATCTTTTATTTTCTCCCAATATTGTTATTAAAAACTATTCTAGGCCGGGCGCGGTGGCTCACGCCTGTAATCCTAGCTCTCTGGGAGGCCGAGGCGGGCGGATGGCTCGAGGTCAGGAGTTCAAAACCAGCCTGAGCAAGAGCGAGACCCCGTCTCTACTATAAATAGAAAGAAATTAATTGGCCAACTGATATATATATAAAAAATTAGCCGGGCATGGTGGCGCATGCCTGTAGTCCCAGCTACTCGGGAGGCTGAGGCAGAAGGATCGCTCGAGCCCAGGAGTTTGAGGTTGCTGTGAGCTAGGCTGACGCCACGGCACTCACTCTAGCCTGGACAACAAAGCGAGACTCTGTCTCAAAAAAAAAAAAAAAAAAAAAAAAAAAAAAAAATAAAAACTATTCTAATTCATTGATGGAATTTTATATTTTGAGTCTGAAGGTTTTTTTAAAAAAAAATCAGATTTGGCTAAAATTGTCCCTGTGGCAGATTATAAGCACGAAAAGTATTTTCTAATACTAATTTCTAAGCATCTTCTACATTCTTATCTTGTGTCTGTTTTAAGATAAAATTGGCTGTAAATATAAACCACAAGCAGTAGTGAAAAAGATGATTTTGTAAAAACTTGAGCCACAAGCAGTAGTGAAAAAGATGATTTTGTAAAAACTTCTACAGTACTGTTTAAGATGATCATTCAGCCCAAACTACATGATAATCAATTCAATTGATATCAATTCAAGAATTGATATCAATTCTTAATTATTTAATCTCCTCTAGGTCATTGCTACATTCCATCACTGTCTTGAAAGAAGTTGTTATTTTTTTTTTCTGGCCTGTTGGTCAAACTTTTAGAATGGCATACGAAATAAAATCTAAATTCCCAGTTCAGTAGAATACCTTCAATGATTTACTCTGTAACTTTATAACAGCAATATAACCTGGAGAAAGAAGTGATATTTGTTAGAACAATTATATTTATTCAACAGAAATTATAACTTACACAAGTACTAACTTTGCTATGTATATGCGGAACTTCATGTGTATCTATTTCTCTTTTACCCCTATCTCCTATGATGCAAGTTGATGGAGTTGTGCACATTCCTTAGGCTTTCTAAATTAATTCTTTCTGTGATTATCATTTTATTAGCAGCACATTTTCTCTGACATGTAAACTCCACTAAGCCATCTAAAATTACAACCACTTAACTATTTTGATCAGATATTTTATTGTCCTACTGCTGAACAGTGGTTTATGTCATAAATTCACTTATAAATTCAATAAAACTTAGTTACAGTTGATATATAAAAAATACCAAAAAGAGTTTTGTGTGCTCTACTGAAATACTTGTTGTCCATTTTTCAATGAGGTTCCCTCTGAATTTCTTATTAAAAGTAAGTTTTTCTAGTTTTTAGTGTATTCCTTTTTTATTGGATTCACGGTAATTCTCACAATTTTTTTTTTTCATAAAGCACCTGCTTAGTTTGTTATCTATCCCTTCTAGTAAGTGTGAGCTTTTTATACAGTATAAGAAAATTTCTCATTTATTTACACCATAAATTTACACCCAAGATCAAAGTCAATACCTAGTACATATTTTTGATTGAATGAATTGATAAATAATTTAGATTTGTATTACAATAAAATTTTTGTTATCACTGTCTTAGAAGTTAGTGGTCATACACATAGGTTATTTACACATTTGTCATTCTTTTACAGCTATCATTTATTTTGTGATAAACATGTCATCAGATCCCTCCTCTCAATACGCTACCCAATTTTGCATATTAGAGATCATTTTGATCATTTTTTCATATGTTTATTGGCCATTAGTCTGTCCTATTTTGAAAAGTTTCTGTCATGTCCTTTGTATACTTTTTAATGGGTTTTTTTGATTTTTTTCTTGTTGATTTTCCTGAGTTCTATACAGTTTGGAGTTATAGCCCTCCCATTCTGTAGGTTATTTATTTTCTCTAATGATTGTTTTTTTGGTTTTTTTTTTGCTATGCGTAAGCTTTCTAATTTGATCAGAGAGGACTTATCTAAAAGTGATTAAAGCCATAAATAATAACCCACAGCCAACATCATACTGAACTGGGAAAAACTGGAAGCATTCCTGCTTAGAACTGGAACCAGACAAGGTTGCCCTCTATTACAAATTCTATTCAACATAGTGCTGGAAGTTCTTAGCCAGAGGAATAAGATAAGAGAGGACATTCAAATAGGGCCAGAAGAGGTCAAACTCTCTCTTTGCTGGCAATAAAATCTTATGTCTAGAAAATCCCCAAAATTCTGCCATGAGACTACTGGAATTGGTAAATAAATTTAGCAGAGTCCCAGGCTACAAAATCAATGTACAGAAATCAGTAGCATTCCTATATGTCAACAACAGTCAATCTGAGAAAGAAATGAAAAACTCAATACCCTTCACAAGAGCAACAAAGAAAATAAAATACCTATGAATAGATTGAACCAAGGAGGTGAAAGACTCTACATAGAGAACACAAAACACAGAAGAAGGAAATAGGACACAAACAGGTGGAAAACCATACCATGCTCATGGGTTGGCAGAATCAACATTGTGAAAATGTCTACACTACCCAAAGTGATCTACAGATCCAATGCAATCCCATTAAAATAACAACTTCATATTTTGCAGATCTAGAAAAAATAATTCTATGCTTTATATGGAATCAGAGAAAGCCTCATATAGCAAAAGCAATCTTAAGCAAAAAGAACAAATTGCAAGGCATCAGTTTACCAGGCTTCAAGCTATATTACAAGGTCATAGTAATTAAAGCAGGATGTTATTGGCATAAGAAGATACATAGACCAATGCAACAGAACTGAAAACCTGGATATAAAATATCCCCATATAGCCATCTAATCTTTGACAAAGCAAACAAATACATACACTGGGGAAAAGAAGCCTTATTCAACAAAATGGTGCTGGAAAAATTGGATAGCCACATGTAGAAGACAAACAGGATCCACACCTTTTACCTCTCACAAAAATCAACTTACAGTGGATAATAGACTTAAACCTATGACATGAAACTATGAGAATTCTAGAAGAAAATGTTGGAAAAACTCTTATAGACATTGGCCTAGGCAAAGAATTTATGAAGAAGACCCTGAAGGCAAACACAGCCATAATAAAAATAAATAAAATAAATAAATGGGACCTGATCAAAAAGTCCTGCATCTTGAGGATTTTATCCTGTGTTTGTTTCTAATATATTTTTTTTAATATTCATCTATGATTCATTTTGACTTAACTTTTGAGTTAATTTTCACACTGCAAACATCCTAGGTCCTTTCGTGCATATAAAATTACTTTGAGTTCCTATAAGAGGCATGTTGAAACATCCTCTCTAAAGTTAAAGACAAATTATTGCATCTTGTGGTTCCTGCAACAGGAAGGAAGCACAAAGTCTAGAAGACATCTTTGAGTAGTGCTCCGTCCAATGTACTAATGTAAATGAAAGCCTGTGGATTTAGTGGAGTTCTGTCCAGAAAAGGAATCTGTAGAGAGTTTCAGGTAATGGTGTAGGTGATACTGCTATGATCCAGACACTCTGTTGTGTTAGAGGGATCAGTGATGGGAAAGGATATCTTATAGAACTTGTGGAAAACTCCAGTGGGAAAAGGAGAACGGTTTTCTTGGTCAAGACAATGGCACCTGCACTGATTAATTATATGCATTCTTAAAAACAATTGCTAGCATGAACCCAGGCCCAGATGGAGAAGGAATGCATGAGATACCAAATAGCCTTGCATTTAAGACTGCTCATCAGAAGATGGATCTTATCTGGACTACCACATTAATAGTTTTAGCAGACTTAAAATAAAATCCATCAGAGATGAAAGTGTTACAAATGAGATTGTGTATAACCAGTGCCAGTGGGCACAAGCAAACTATATAAATCATAATCTCAGACTTCCACCACTGTTCCTCAGCTCTCACCTCTAACTATGACTCTGGGAAATTCTTTGCAAGAATACAAAAAAGGAGGAGAAAGTCTCTTCTTGATTTATTGATGAAACTGCAAGTTTTGTGGGAACAAGATGAATATAGACAGCAGCTACAGTATAACCTCATTTGGGGTGGTCCTTGAAAGCATTTGGAATGGGAAAGTCCTCCCAATGGATGGAGCATGTGAGCTTAGCCATCTACTTTTTGTTGAAAAATACATGGCACAATTTTAGAATATATATAATACAAACTGGAGGGAAGTTTCAAATGGTTTGGCTAGCTGACTAGAAGAATTGATAGTTAATGATTAGAATTGGAAGATGAGGGATGAGAAAATCTGTGGAGCCATGTGGATGAACATATAGGAGTAGGCACAAAAGGGAAATAACTTTTTATATTTATGCCCACCATAGATCATTTAGGTGAAGGCTATATGTGGGCACAACAGAACAGATTCACATTTACCCTGTGTAATCTAACTATTTCTGCCATTAACTGTCTTGTCTGCCATCAAAAGACATGCTGATTTAGCAACATTTCTTGAGGAGACCAGTTAGCAACTTGGTGGAACTCTTACTATGCTATGCCCCATCTTTCTTGGATAGATCAGCTTGATTGACTAATTGATTGATTGAGTCTCACAGAAATAAATAGGCATCCTGTCAATGAGTTTGCCTTTCCCATGTTGACATTGAGAGTTTAGCTAGCACCACTACTAAGGGATCACTGGCATGGTTAAATATGTCCTGTTGTCAGATCTGATCAGACAAGGAGATAAGGGAATGGGCCTATCATCATGGAATTCCCAGAGAGTATCATGTACTCTATCACTCATAAACTGTCAATCTGATAAAGGTACAGTTGAAGCACTAGTTTGGAAGCAATTCTCTGTGAAGATGGAAAGTTACCTTGCAAGATGCAGTATATGGAATGAATTAAAGAACGTTTTATGGCACAGTATTCTCTATAGGTAGAATATATGGATCCCAGAAGCAAGGGGTGGTAGCAAGAGCGGTGACACATTATCACTCCCAAAGAACCACTCATGGATTCTGGGCTTCTTGTTCACACAACTCTGGGATGTGAAGAGTTAGAGGAACTTAACATCAAAGGGTCCATATTTTATTACAAATACTGAAAGAACCGCTTTCAGTTTTCAGCTTGTTGTACTTTGGCAGCCCGTGTCCAGGGACCAGCATTAAAGTTGTATTGCTGTCTCGGCAATGATAACTGACTCTGATCATCGGGATGGCAATAAGGCATAACTGCAGAAGGAGGGCAGGGAGCAAAATGTGAGAAACCCAGATAATATGACTGTAAATGGGAAGGTACATTAACTTTGGACTGTGAGGTGACAAGGCAATGGGGTTTGAGCCATGCCTCTAACTAAGCCACTTAGGTGAGTGGATGTGATAGCCAATGGTAAGAGTAATCTAAAACGGGTAATAGAGGAGAGTTAGCATAAGAATCAATTGTAGTCTAGTCCAACTGCAGTGCAAGTTCTGTTGCTTGTCCAACTAACCACTTCTAATTTCTCCTCAGAAAGAAAGGCACACAAGGATCTTGGAGGAACCACGTCAAGATCATATAAGGAGAAGAGGATTTAAGCAGCACAAGGGGTGGACTGTGGGAGAATAAAGATATCTCAGAACCCCGTATGGAAAGAACTTGCTTCCCAGCTGAGAGGAGTACTGACAGCAGACAACCTTGTGGCTGTTAGCTTCTTCAAAGTTGGCTTCTGCTGCAGAGAGCCGCCATGGCCAAGATCAGGCTCTCACAGAGGCAACCCTAATATAATGAGTGATCCAGGCCATAGGGTTAAAAACATGACCATTTCAGACTATTTCAAGAAAACTCTTCTAGGCAGCAGCCCCTCCAGATCTCCCCACTGTACTGGCCAAAGCTTTGTGTGGTCTGAATAGCTTCTCTTTCAAACCTGTACTATTGGAATCTCTACCTAAACGTTAGAAAACCGTGGACCCTAAAATACAGTTTAAATTCAGTTCAGAATCTATTCTTCTCCCAAAATGTAGATCTTTTGTCACTTTAACATTTTAAATAAACATAGAATGAGAGCAGCACTCTAAGTCTTGTCCCTTTTGAAGTCTTTCTACTTGAATAACATGCAAAATTTGTTTCTCTGGGCTTTTAGTAAAAAACTAGTCTAGGTCTCTGTCTCTCTTTTTCTCTCTTTCCCCCTCCCTCACACTCTTCTTCCCTCGCATCCGCATTTCCCAGATATTTAAAAATACTTTTGAGAGACACAATATCCTAAAACTATAAAGGAGAAGAAAAACATCTTCCTTCTAACCACTCTATAATTTTCAAATTGCTTCGCTTAAAATGAACATAGCACTTAACATTATTTTGCGGAACAACGTGAGTTCATTTTCCTCATGGGAACTGTTCACTCCATTCTTTCTTAATGAATGTTCTTCATAGCAGTAAAACAAAATATAAGAAAGTACCAAGCAAAATATTTTTCCCAACAGCTACTTCTGTTTTTATTAAAAAAAAAAAAAAAAGAATCTGATCAAAGTAAGGAAATTACTACTTGTTTTGGCCTGCTTAATTATTAAGTCATACATAATTCTTCCCTCAACTTTTAAATGATGGCTGTGACAAGTGAAAAGGAGGTAGTGTGGTTTCAGGTTAATAAAGTGTTTGGAGATGACACTCGATACCTAAAAGATTTGAAATGCCAAACCGGATTTTTGATTCAATTTAGTAACAAATGGGAAGGCTTACAAAAATTTATTGCAAGAAAAACATAAGTGGAAGTGTGCTTCAGAAATATTTATTTAAATATTCTAAATATTTATTTAGAATGACTTTATGTGCTTCTATGTGTGCACATGTGTGCACTGGTGTAGACATGAATTGAAAGTGACTGAAGATGGCAAGTCCAGTTGGAAGTATTGGCAGTCATATAGACTATAAGGAAAAAAAGGACATGAATAATGGTGGCAGCAGCAAAATAGATTTGTAGAGTTTTGTTATATGATTTATAAATAAAGAAAACAAGACAAAGAGAAAGACAATTTTTTGCATTTATCCAGATATTTACCATTTCCAACTCCTTTTTGAGAATTTGAGTTTCCATTAGACATAACTTCCCTTCAACCCAAAGAACTGCCTTTAGTGTTTTCGTAGTGTAGGCTTATTTTCAAATAATTGTTGTACTTTTATTTGAAAGTATTTTTGTTTTATTTTTGTTGTTAAAAGGTATTTTTGATGGTAATTGAATTCTGATTTAATTTATATAAGAGCATATGTTCCCTGGCTTCTGGCCTTCAACTTTCTGAGAAACCAGCTGTTAATTGAATTGCTCCTTAAGTGAAATATGTGATTTTTCTATTGTTGCTTACAAAGTTTGATTTTCATGTTTGACTTTCAACTATTTAACAGTTCAGAGCCTTGGTATGGACTTTTTCATGTTTATTTTTCTTGGTGTTTCTTAGCATCTTGTATCTGAAAACACCTAGATTTCATTACATTTGTGAAATTTGGAGTCATTATTTTTTCAAATATGTTGAACCATTTTCTCTCTTTTTGTTCTATTTTTCATAGACACATAGTTGGGCTTTTTGTTATCATTTGTCAAGCTCTGATGCTCTATACATTATTTAAAAATCACTTTCCTTTTTGTTCTTTACCTTAAATTATTTCTATTGATCCATGTTCAAGTCCACATACTCTTTCACTCCATTATCTCCATAAAGTGTCTAAATCTATCCAGTGAATTTTTCATTCAGAAATTTATGTTTTTGTTTTTGAAATTTCCATTTGGTGCTCTTTTATTATTTGTATTTATTTGATGAAATTTTTATTTTTCTGCTGAGATTTTTTTTTTCTCACTGAGAGCAAATTGTGTTTTACCCCATGCAAGATAAATAAAATAGCCACTTTGAAGTACTTGCTGCTATTTGCAATATCCAGCTCAACTGAGAACATATTTGGTTGATTTTTCTTTTCTTTTGAGGATGGTTCCATTTCTTGATATTTCCTATTTGGGGTAATTTTGGATTGTATTCTGGAGTTTATGAATATTAAGTTTTGAAAATTCTAGATTCCATTATTTTTCTCTAATGAATTCTGTTTTCTATTACAGCAGGTAATTTTCTTGGTTGTGTTCAAGGGACAGAGAGATATGGTTGGGCAGAGGTTGGGGATACCCTCTGTTATTATTTTTCTTCCAAGACTTACTCCCACTCTCCTCAGGGATTTTCATAATTTTCCAATTTCACTTTTCTTTTACTGCAAGGTCAGAAAGACTGCAATGTTTCCATGACATATATAATGATAGTGCATGCCTGGTACAGAGACTGAAATTAGCTAAAATCTGTGATGGTTTTAACTTAGTTGTATGGATCATAACTCTCCTCCTTAAAGGGGTACTAACTCGCCTGCTCTGTACCACTCCCTGCAGTATGTTACTCTGTATTTACGCTCTAGTACTTTCAGTACCTTCAGTTACTTTTTAGTATGCCTCAGTTTTATAGTTGTTGCTCTTTATTATGTCTAGGTTTTATAGTGGGGGAGATATCACCTGGTAGAAAGTATCCGTCCATCATGCTTGCAAGTGGAAATTCAGGTACTTTTTTAATAGCTGTAATTAGTGTGAATGCAATTTTATTATTTTTAATAAAAATAATTATTTTTAACTTATTTTCATTACATATATTTTAGGTATTCAATATTATGTTTTGATATATATACATAGTGATATGATTGTACTATCAAGCAAATTAATATATCCATCGCCCTTCTTAGTTACATTTGTGTGTATATTGTAAGACCCCCTAAAATATTTTTTAGTAAATTTTTAGTATATAATACAAAATTATCAATGATAGTCTGTACATTAGACCTCTGGACTTATTTATCCCACATAACTGCAAGTTTGTACCATTTGGCCTACTTCTCCCCATTTTCCTTTCTTTCCCTCACTTCCTCTGGGAACCATAGTCTAGTCTCTGTTTCTATGTGTTTGATTTTTTTTTTTTTTTTTTTAGATTTCACATATAAGAGAGATTATGCAGCATTTTTTTTGTGTGTGTCTGGCTTATTTCATTTAGCATAATTTCCTTCAGGTTCATCCATGTTGTTGCAAGTGGCAGGCAGGGTCTCCTTCTTTATGTGTGTGGATATATACACACACATAAATATAATCATATATGTATGAATATTATTGTATTCATACATATTATATATACACACACATATATACACATATATGTGTGTGTATATATATACACATATATGTGTGTGTGTGTATATATATATATATACACACACACACATACACACACACATATATATATATGCACTGCAATGTCCTGGTCCATTCATTTGTGGATGGAAAGCCTATACATTCTTGGTGGGGTGTAAATTAGGAGCCATTAGGTATAACAGTATGGAGGGTCCTCAAAAAATTAAAAATATAACCACCATATGATCCAGCATTTCCTCTGCTGGGTATATGTCCAAATGAAATGAAATCTGAATGTCAAAGAGATATCTACATTCTCATGTTCTTTGCAACATTATTCAAAGTGTAGCTAAGATATGGAAAGCAACTCTATATTTTGCTTTGTTCTTCCTTAACATTTACTACAAAATCTTCCATGTTTCTATTGTATTCTTCAAGGTTATGATTTTAATAGCAGAATGAGAAATTTCTCCAGTGATCTATAACTTATGCAAATGTGTTATTTTACTATGATTTTTTTATTGTATGATTGTTAATTTTATATATCAACTTGACAGGGTTAAGGGATGCCCAGATAGCTGGTAAAAGATTATTTCTGAGTCTGTCAGTGAGGGTTTTTATCGAAGAGATTAGCATTTGAATCAGTACACTGAGTAAAGATCTTCCCTACCAATGTGGGTGAGAATTGTCCAATATGCAGAGGGCCCAAACAGAAGGAAAAGACAGAGGAAGGGCATATTCTCACTCTCTCCTTTTGAGCTGCAACATTCATCTTCTCCTGCCCTTGGCAATCAGAGCTCCTCATTCTTTGACCTACAGACTTGGACTGATTTATATCACCTGGTTTCCTGGTTCTCTAGCCTGCACACAGCATATTGTGGGACTTCTCAGACTCCATAATTGCATAAGCCAATTCCTATAATAAATCTTATCTTATATACCTATATAAATCCTGTTGGTTCTGTTTTTCTGGAGAACCCTCACTAACATAGATTATTTTAGATGTTAGTTTATATAATATGTAAATAAATGTATGCATCTAGCTATTTCCTTATATATTTATTTTGATGATATTTATTTATTTTAAAGATAAATTCTAAGTAATAGAGTCATAAAATAGTGATTTGGGGTAAATATTTGTAAAAATCTGCTTTTAAAACCTAATAGTAATTGATATAATTATGCCTATATATATATATATATATATATATATATATATATATATATATATATAATTGCATGAATTTCCTCATAGGAAAACTACGTATTTTCTTTTATTGAACATCTACACAATGTGAAGCACTAAAAACATATTTTAAAATTTAATCCACATCAAATATGATATACATTACACAGATTAAAAAGTGCAGAGTTGTGATGCTAGGGCTTTATTATTCTAATCTTTGCATCCTATTAAGATAGTCGTTTTAATTAAAATAGACTTATAAGACACATTCTCGTTTCTAAAAAAAGATAAAACTCTAAATGTGAAACCCAAAGTTGAAGTAGGAGAGTCAAATAGAAATTAAAGCCCCTACTGTAATTACCAGCACATCTTTCCATCATAGAAGCCTTTAGAAAAAAATAAGGCAGCATCCAAGAAAACCAACACAGCATCCATAAGAAAAAAATCAAATTGAATTTTTGAAAATTGGGTTAAATATATTAGTTTTCCAGGGATGCCGTAACAAAATACCACAAATTTGGTGGCTTAAAACCACAGAAGTTTATTCTTTCACAGTTTTGGAATCTAGATGTCTAAAATCAAGGTGTCATCAGGGTTATGTTTCCTCTGAAGATTCTAGGGAGGAATCCTTCCTTGCTTCTTCAAAGTTTCTAGCTGTTGCCAGTATTCCTTGGCATTCCTTGGCTTGTAGCTGCATTACTCCAATATCTGCCTCCATCTTCACATGGCCTTTACTCCACGTAAGTCTGTCTGTCCCCTCTTCTTCCTGTAAGGATACCAGGTCATTGGATTTCAGCCCACCCTAATCTAGCATAATCTCATTTTAGTTACATCTACAAAGACTCTATTTCCAAATAAGTCACTTTTGGGGATTCCAAGTAGTCATGAATGGGGGAGGGACGTACCAAACTCACTTATATTTAGAAACACTTATATTAAGGAACAGAATTTTAATTAGTAATCATTTCAGTTATATTCAGTCTGCTGGAATAATGTGAATATGATCATTTGTCTATGGTAGTTATAATTACTGCTCACCACCATTCGGCTCTTCTTTTGTGGTCACAGAGAAAACTAAATGTTACAACACTTTTTTATTAAGATAGAGAATTATGATTTGTTCTTGTAATATGGGTGTGAGCAGAATGATGTACCTTACTTTTAGGCTAAATCATTTAATTAGGAGACTCTCTTTCTACCTCTTTTCTTGCTATAGGAACAGAGAGAGAGAGAGACCTCATCTTTGCAGAATGTGGGTTAACATAAAAGATGATGCAGCCTCCAATATCCTGGGTCCTTGGTGATATTTTTGAGCTGAACCAACCAAGCACATATTGGCTATCTGCGTGAGTGAGAAACAATGAAGCAATTAATGATTTTATGGAATTAACTTAATGTGATTCTTTTTTCTGCAGCATGCCCTTTCCTACCATGACAGATATGTTCTTTCTAGATACTTCCTATTCTAGGCTCCCATTTACCCATTATTAGTCAGATACTCTGGTATTAAATTATCTCACTTATCTGCTGTTTGTTGGCATAAACAATCAATCTGCAACTGTTTTATATTACTCAAACATAATTATAAATTATAACAAATGTAATAGTTTTCAAATCTCCAAACTTTAAGAATCTTTTATTTTCTTATTTATGGCACTCAAGAAATAAATATTCCTCTCTTAGACTTTTCAGTTCCTTAAAAATGTTATGTTTAGAGATGTAAAATAATTCAAATTACAGAAATATCAATATAAAAATTGATAAATGTCTTGAGAAATTAAAATGATTACATATTCTCTCCTTTTTCTATTTCCACACACTCTATAATTTTATAGTGAGTTTATAATAAAAAGGGGTTATGAACTCTAAGAAAGTGTGCTAAAATGTTTTATTAGTTTATTAACAAAGTTACTCCCTTTTAGATGATACAATTTCCATGGAGTTGTGCAAGGCAGTTGATGTTGTAATGCATTGTATAGCTCTTGAGATGAAGAATTTGCAGGGGAACACAGGTTATAAAAGAATCCAAAGCAGAGATGTATGGCAATAACATAAAAATTACAAGTCAATTACCTGCAGAAATAAAAAAGAAAACAATTATGTTTGGCAATTTAGGAATATAAATGTAAGAAATACACACTATTTTTTTCAATTTCAACTCTCATAATAGAAGAGATCCAATTACAGTATGTTCCAAATTAGAAAGCTAATTAGCTGCTCAAAACTGGCATCTTTGTGATGCAAACTATTGTATTTCAGATCTCAACTTTTAAAATTTTAAATGAATATGCTTTATAGTCTTATATGTGTGTGTGTGTGAGAGAGTACATGTGTATACACTCATATTGTTTCCTAAATAATTCTTCAATTCTTCCATTTGAACTATATTTTGTTGAGTCACAGCCAACTAATAATAATATACCTTAATTTCCTGAATTTTCTAATTTTAAAATAATGTCACATAATGAGAACCCTGAAACTTTGCAATATCCTGAAGTGGCTTATGAATCAATAAAGACTCTGGAATATATTCGGCAACATATTTAGTGTTCATCTTTTCCCCTTGGAAGTTGATACTTTTTTTTTTTTTTTTTTTTTTTTTTTTTTTGAGACAGAGTCTCACTTTGTTGTCCAGGCTAGAGTGAGTGCCGTGGCGTCAGCCTAGCTCACAGCAACCTCAAACTCCTGGGCTTGAGTGATCCTTCTGCCTCAGCCTCCCGAGTAGCTGGGACTACAGGCATGTGCCACCATGCCCGGCTAATTTTTTATATATATATCAGTTGGCCAATTAATTTCTTTCTATTTATAGTAGAGACGGGGTCTCGCTCTTGCTCAGGCTGGTTTTGAACTCCTGACCTTGAGCAATCCGCCCGCCTCGGCCTCCCAAGAGCTAGGATTACAGGCGTGAGCCACAGCGCCCGGCCGGAAGTTGATACTTTATTTGTCTAAGCAATTAAGCAAAATACTCCTAGTCACATAGCACATAGTTTAACTCATATTTAGTACTAAGTCAGAGCATCTAAACTTTGTTTTCATTGTGCATATGGACTATTAATAGATGTTGCTTTTAAAAAATATTTTGAAGTTGGGGACTGTAAAGTGAAATGCATTTATTACAAGAATGACCATAATTTCATTGGGCAATTATTTATAGGGTAATTAAACAGGGGAATGATTATGTGCATTTTTTCATTATTATTTGACTGTAATTTTTCCATGGTATTACAAGTACCATGTCATTGAACTATGGTTGTATATAATTCCGTTTCTGAAGAATTTTCCAAGCAATAACCACATATTTATCAATGAAGTTCTTGACTCTCACTTACTTTCATATTTGCTATTGACAAATTCTTTCAATCTTATATGTTATACTTCCTCCTTATGCTATTGCCCTCCATTTGGACTATTACCATTTGAATTCTCACAGTTTTTTCCATCCATTCACACCCAGCTCTAGTCTATCCTTCACACTGCTGTGATTGTATATTTACTCTAACACCGGTTGCTCATATGCTTCACAGGTACTTCCTGTCCTTGTAGGTCAGCTCAAATCCTATATTGATGGCACCTTCTGAAATAATCCTTCTCAAAATAACTTCTTTATCATTCTAATTACTCTTGAGTCTATTGCTACAATGATCACGTGTCTATTTTTGCAGGATATGTATTGATGTTGACTCCACATTTTTAAGTTTATTTTTCCTAAAGACAGGAGTAGACAATAGTACAGATTACGAATATTTTCAGTTTGCTTTATGGGTTATGGTAAGGTATCTTCAGTGATCCTTGGAATTAGGTGTGGCCATGTCTCTTGTTCAATTAAACATGAATAGCTGACATATTTATTATACTTCAGGGTAGAGCCTTAGAAGTCAGTACATGACTCATCATGTTGTCTCTTTTTTCTTCCATAAAAACTGGCAATATTTCACAAAGCCGGCCTAATCTCAGAACATGAATGATATGGAGATGAGTCTCAAAAGACAGGCAGTGATAAATGCAGCATGAGAAACAGATTTCTGGTATTCTTTCTATTGCTGCATACTCAAAAGGTAGAACACACTACCCTGTGTGAAAAGATGCAAAAAATGTGTGTGTAATAGAGACAGAAGTCATCCTTAGAGTCATCAAGCTTTATTTAAATAGTAAACTCAAATCACCCAAGTTTGATGCTTATCAGTATTTAGGAATATGCTGAAAGAATAGACAAAAATCAAATAGATTTATTTTAGCTTAAAAAAAACAAAAACTTCCTGAAAATAAAACAGTTATGATGCATTTCTATTCAAATTTTCTGCAGTCATTGTCTGCAATTTATTGACCTGTGCTCTGTGACTGTTCATGATACAACCATTCCAGACTTTAAAAAGCAACCAGCAAAAACAAAAGTCAGAATACTAGCACCATATTAAAGAACAAAGCTGGATGCCTGACACTATTCAACTTCAAGAATTCACCATAAAGCTACAGTGTGGTATTAGTAAAAGGACAAACCAATATATCAATGAAACAGAATAGAGAGCCCAGAAATAAACCTACATAAATATAGCTAACCAATCTTTGACAAAGAGCAAAGACAGTGCAATGTAGCAAAGATAGTCTTCTCAACAAATAATAAGGAAATAATAAACCATCCACATGCCCCAAAAAAGGTCTACAGAGATCACACATCCTTCATAAAGATTAATTCTAAATGGATCACAAACATAAATAAAAATATAAAACTAGGCCAGACCTGGTGGCTCATGCCTGTAATGGTAGTACTTTGGGAGGCTGAGGCAGGAGAATTATTTGAGGCCAGGAGTTCAAAAACAGCATGAGCAAGAGTAAGACCTTGTCTCTACATAAAACAGAAAAATTAACCAGGTGTGGTGACATGCACCTATAGCTCCAGTTACTTGGGAGGCTGAGGCAGGAAGATCACTTGAGCCCAGGAGTTTCAGGTTGCAGGGAGCCTATGATGATACCACCGCACTCTAGCTCAGGTGACAGAGTAAGACCCTGTCTCAAAAAAAAAAAAAAAAAAAAGTAAAACTATAATACTCTTAGAAGATAACAAGAAAAAATGTAGATGTACTTGGAGATAGCAATGTCCTTTTAAATACAACACCAAACGAATGATCTATGAAAAAATAATTGTAAAACTGTATTCCATTAAAATTAAATGCTTCTGTTCCGCAAAAGATAATGTCAAAAGAATAAGAAGACAAGCCACAGGCTGGGAAAAAATATATGCAAGAGACACATTAGATAAAGGATTGTTATCCAAAATGTACAAAGAATTCTTAAAACTCAAAACTAAGAAAACAGAATTATAAAACAGATCAAAGACCTTAATAGACACTGCACCAAAAAAGATATACAGATAGCAAATAAGCATGAGAAAAGATGCTCCATATTATATGTCATCAGGAATATATAAATTAATACAACAGCACACCATCACACACCTATTACACACACCATCACACACCAAAATTCGGAACACTGACAACACTAAATGTTGGTGAAGGTATGGAGCAACAGGAACCCTCATTTATTGCTGGTAGAAATGCAAAATAACATAGCCACTTTGGAAGAGAGTTTTACAGTTTCTTACAAAACTAAATCTACTCTTATCATATGATCCAGCAATTATGTTTCTGGATATTTCCCCAAAGGATTTGAAAAATTATGTCCACACAATAACAGGTGTTTGTAGCAGCTTTATTTGTTATTGCCAAAACTTGGAATGTCCTTCAGGAGATGAATGGATAAGTTTAGGATGCCCTGCACTAGATGAATAGATAAATAAACTGTGGTACATCTGGACAATGGAATGCTATTCAGCACTAAAAATGAAACAAGCTATCAAGACATAAAAAAGACATGGAAGAAATTTAAATACATATTGATAAATGAAAGAAGCCAACATGGAAGTATAAATATTGTATGACTTCAACTATGTGACATTCTAGAAAAGCAAAACTGTGGAGACAGTAAAAAGATGTTGTTAGGAGTGAGGAATGGTGGAGCACAGAAGATTTTTAGGGGGGCAAAAATACTTGATATGACACTATAATGATTAATGCATACCATTACACATTGTTCCAAATCCATATGTATATCACCAAAAGTGAACCCTAATGTAAATTATAGACTAAGTAATAATATGTCAATGTAGGTTCATTATTTATAGCAGTTGTATCATTCCAGGTATAATATTCTTATGCTTTACAATTTAAAATAAGTGAGACTTTTCCTAATTTTTTTCCTTTGCCTTGAATTTCCTCTCTATGCTCACATCCAGGAAAGTCCCCTTGAATTCTTTAAAGTCTATCTCAATCCCTTTCCTATATTATCTGTCAACTACAAACCCATTTTGGCTATTTCTTGAAGATAATGAGATGATACTAATGAAAATATAGATATTAATAAGACTTTGAAAATTATTCCAGAAGAATTCACATTTTTTTCCATTTTTATTAGTTATTCATTTTTATTGACAAATAATTGTATTTATTTGTGGGGCACATTGTGGTATTTTGATATTTGTGCAATGTGAAACAATCCCCACCTCCCAAAAGTTTTCTAGGCCTACAGCTAAAACTAATCTCTATGATCCTTGGACTTTTAGCCCACTGTTATTATCAAATCTGTAGAGTTTGTCAACCCCAGTCTTACATTGTGATGAAAATGTGTGTCTTTTCCACCAGAATGCACCTTCTGGAAGAAAGGTACTGTGTTTTAGTCATCTCTGGATTCTTAACAGGGCTTCTCTGATAGTTGGCTTTCAAAGCTTGGTAACTTTACCATTCATTTCACACCTTCTTTGGAAGTAGTAGCAATAAATTAGATGCCCTTTTAACTTAGCCTTTTAAACTTAATCTCTGGCCCAGCTCAAGAAGTGAATTAGTTCTCAGGGAGAGGAGCAGAAGTAATTTTACTGCACAGAATATAGCAGATATCTTTCTACATCAAATTACCAGCTTCCCTGAATGTATTCCTTAAGAAATATGTTTTAAAGATACAAGTCCATCTTCATAGTGACCTTCTTTCTCCATCTACTTCTTTTCGGGCTAAGAAATAGCTTTGGACATTTCAGCATGCTTGAACTGCCTGCACTTATTTCTCTGAAATCCACATCATAGAAAGTCCAGTTGTAATAAATCTAGACTTGTGCTAAATTTCCCTTTTGGTTTAATGTTCCATTTTGTGTTGGAGAAGAATCCAGTAGAGATGAGACACAGAATTATGATTTTGCTGCATTACACCTTATAGCAAACCAACTGCCAAAACAGGGCAATAAAACCAAGTGTGTATATTATGAAACAAACATGACTAACAGGTAGACTTAAATACGCAGAAGGTTTTATGATGATAAACAACATAATGTGGCTAGAAGAGGCTCATAGTTCCTCAAATTCTTCAGCAAAGCAATTCCAACCACTTTCTAACCTCCATTCATCTTCAAGAAGCAAAATCATGCTAGTGGCAAATTAAAATGTTCATTAGAAATAATTGAGAACTTGTTGATCAATATGAATTAGTTATAGAAGAATAGATGATATTTCAATGATTCATTAGGATTATTTTGAACATTTTAAGATTGAAAGGGAATTAGTAGTGTTTCATGGAGTGCTTAAATGCCTTATGTAAAAAAATAGTAATGATTTCTCCTCACACATATGCTAACATAGATAAAAAAAAGTTTAAAAGTTAAACTAATTGATCATCATCTAGCCTTTTTTGCTCCTCTATTTTTAAGTATGAATAAAGTATTTTGCAAAGTGTTTTGGTAACTGTATTAGATTATTTATATGCAACAACACCTATGAGGTCATAAAATTCAAAAAGTGAATGAAACATAGAAATGTTGTAGAAACTTCTATTTATTCCTGATTCCACCTTGTGCCAAAAAGAAGATTTAGGGTATCTTTCTACTTATAAAATGATATGTCTGCCTTGGGTGTTTATAAAATGCAGAATATGAATTAAATAATCATTTTTTATTCATTGTTCAGATTTTATCAATAATATATTCTTTCACTTATTTGTTTTATTCTGATTATTAGTTCCTCACAAAATGAGTTCTTCTATATGCCAGTTATTTGGATAAACAGTGAAATAAAACAATGAGAAAGATGGAAAGGGCCCCTCCTTTCAAGGAACTTGATACATCAATTTTAAACCTACAGAAGCAAAATCCTGTGTGTGTATCTGTTTGTGTATATAAATATACATATATAAATATATGTACACACATATAAATATATAAATACACACATGTATATATAATAAAGATTAATTAATAAATTTAATAGCATACAAAATGTTATTTCATATTAATGTTATTTCAAATATTATACCAAGCAATTTGTATATAATGAGCAGTATAGATTACTATCAAAAGTAAAATAATGTATTTCAAAGTTGTATGTGAAGGTGACCCTGGCTTCAGTTGTATAGGTCCACTTATATGAGAATGTTTTTCAATAAATATTTTGAAAAATATTTTTGAGATTTGTGACAATTTGAAGAAAACTCAAAGTTGAACTGTGTAATGTGGAAAAATCAAAAAAATAAAAAATTAGGTATGTCACGAATGCCTGAAACTATGTGATACTAGTCTATTTATCATTTACTATCATTAAATATATTACATAAAATATATATAAATCTTTTATAAAAAGCAAAAATTTATCAAAACTGATGCACATAAACATTTATAGACCATACATAGAGAGAAATGTAAAAGTAAAAATGCAGTGTTAGATTGTAACTGCAGAAAATTCATTATAGTACATTCTATATTACTGTAGTACATTTGTAGCCACCTCCTGTTGCTACTGTGGTGAGCTCAAGTGTTGAGCGAATCTGCTTTAAACACCTTGTGATGTGAAGCATCTGGGAGTGAACAGTTCGTCTCTCCAGTAAATTTCATAGTGCCATAAAAAATGATCTCATGGTTCTTATGTATTTTTCATCTTATTTAGTGTGCTATCGTAGAACTCGAGTAACATCCTGAGACCCAAAGTGCCATTAGTAATGCTGTAAGTGCTCCCAAGAAGCAGAGAGAAGTCATAGCATTATGAGAAAAATTTGAATGGCTTGATATGTACCATAGATTGAGGTCTGCAGCTGCCTCTGCCTGTCATTTCAACATAAGAGAAATTTGTGATACTGTGGCTGCATCTATGTCATTGGGCATGAAAAACTGGAACTTTTTACAAAATACCTTTTTATCTCATGTTGAAAATGCAGCTTTAATGTGGGTGCAGGATTGTTATAAGAAAGGCATACCTATAAACTTCAATATGATTCTAGAAAAGGCTAAGTCTTTATATAATACGACAATTTAAAGCAGAAAGAAGAAGGATCTAAAGCTTGAGAACTTAATGCCAGCAAAGGATGGTTTGATAATTTTAGAAAGAAAGAGATTTGGCTTAAACAGTGTCAACATCACAGGGGAAGCAACTTCTGTGCCCACCTACAGGCAGCAGACAAACTCCCAGACTCCATTAAGAATTAAAAAGCTTCTCCACAGCCAAAGAAACAATCCACAGGCAAACAGATAACCTACTGAATGGAAGAAAATATCCGCATGCTATACATTCGATAAAGGGCTGTTAACCAGAATCTGTTAATGCAAAAAACTCAAGCAAATCAGCAAGAAAACATCAACAACCCCATTGCCCCAGCGGGCAAAAGACATGACAGAAGCTTTTCAAAAGAAGATAGACTAATGACCTATAAACATATGAAAAAATGCTCAACATAACTAATCATCAGGGAAATGCAAATCAAAACCACAATGAGATATCACCTAACCCCAGTGAGAATGGCTTTTATCAAAAAGTCCCAAGACAATAGATGCTGACATGGATACAGAGAGAAACACTTATACACTGTTGGTGGGACTGCAAAGTAGTGCAGCCTCCATGGGAAATAGTATGGAGATTCCTCAAAGAGCCAAAAATAGACCCACCATTTGATCCAGTAATACCACCACTGTGTATTTACTCAAAAGAATGAAAGATATTTTATCAAAAAGGCACCTGCACTCAAATGTCTATTGCAGCATAATTCACAATAGCAAAGGTGTGGAATCAACCCAAATACCCATCAATTCATGAATGCATTAATAAAATGTATTATATGTATACCATGGAGTACTACTCAGCCATAAAACATGAATTAATACCCTTTGCAATAACCTGAATGGAACTAGCAAACATTCTCCTAAGTGAAGTTTTGCAACAATGGAAAAACAAACAACACATGTGCTTACTATACATTTGGAACTAACTGATCAGCACTCATGTGCACAGATGGATGGTAGTACATAAAACTCAACAGAAATCATGCAGAGGATAACAGGGAGGAAGGGATGGGTGAAATCATACCTGACAGGTTCAGTGTACACTATCTGTGTAATGGACACACATAACTTTGACTCAAGCAGTACAAAAGCAATCAATGTAACCAAATCATTTGTATCCACATAACATTCTGAAATTAAATAAATAAACACTCTCCTTGAAATAAATAAACACTCTCTCCACAAGGATTAAAATAAATTATTCTAAACGAACGAAAGGAAGGAAGGAAGGAAGGAAGGAAGGAAGGAAGGAAGGAAGGAAGGAAGGAAGGAAGGAAGGAAGGAAGGATAAAGAAGGAAGGGAAAGGAAAGAAGGAAAGGAAAGGAAAGGAAAGGAAAGGAAAGGAAAGGAAAGGAAAGGAAAGGAAAGGAAAGGAAAGGAAAGGAAAGGAAAGGAAAGGAAAGGAAAGGAAAGGAAAGGAAAGGAAGAAAAAAAGAAAATTATGAGGAGAAAGAATATCAGCCTGAACAGGTTTTTTAATGAGATAAAACTACACTATTCTAGGGGGGGGGAATGCCACAAAGGACATTAATAAGGAAGAGAAGAAAGTACCATGCTTTAAGGCAGGAAGAGATAGATTAACTTGATTGTTTTGTGCAAATTCAGTCTTGTTTATAATTAGGACTGCCTTTACCTGTAAAGCTCCTAACCCCTGAAGCTTGAAGGGAAAGCACCAGCTGTCAGTCTTTTGATTGTACAAGAAGGCCTGAACAATGAGAACACTTTTTTTCTGGATTGGCTCTATTGATGCTTTGTCCCTGAAGTCAGGATGTACCTTACCAATAAGGGACTGCTTTTTAAAGTTCTTTTGATACTGGACAATGCTTCTGGCCACCAAGCACCCCATGAGTTCAACACTGAAGGTATTGAAGTGGTCTACTTGCCCCTAAACACAATGTCTCTAATTCAGTCTCTAGCTCAGTGGGCGTGTGGTATTGTGACATATATTGTGTTCATCTGTAGTTTCTTGCCCTTAACTCCTAAAGTTCTTGTTATAATATTGGGGCACTTGAGGCCTGAGGAGCAGGCCTCCAGAGATAGAATCTCTCTCTCTGAATTTCTCATATCCTTCTTTTATCTGCCTAAGGCAGAACTTTAATTCAGAATAATATCTCTATTTTAAGGTCAGCTGATCAACAACCTTCATTCCATACACTACCCTAGCTCCCTTTTGCTATGTAATATAGCATATTCAATTAGGATGTGTACATCTTTAGAGTATAGTTATTCTTCTTATCACACCTTCATTTAATTTGTTTATAATTTCATCATGAAAGGATATCAAAAATTTTCCAAGGTTTTCCCTGTATTTTTGAGATCAATGTTAATATTTTCTATTATTTTGTTAATGTAGTGAATTATATTGGTTTATTGCATTTAGTTGTAGTCTACTCATATTGTGTTGTATTTCACTCATTTTTGTGGAGTAAATGATTCTTTGGCATGAGAAATCACCTTCTTTATATTATCACATTTTATTTGTTCTTATTTTTAACTTTACTCATGATATATAATCATCTGATAATTGAAGTTTGTTATAGTTCCAAAAATTCATATTGTTCAGGTTAATTGTTTGGTCCATGCTGTATTAACCCACATCTATACAATCTATTTCTACAGTTTCTTCTTAAATGTGAACAGAGGCTCGTGACAGCATGATCTTCCTAAATTATATCCTAATTGCCCCAATAGGAACTCACTCAAGACTGCCACAGAGAAATATCTTGTCCTTGGGCAAAGTCCGTAAGAAGGAAATAATTTTGCTATACAGTTGTTGCTGTACTTCCCCAAATATGGGCATAAAAGTCTACCGAGAGTCAAATAATTTATCTTAACAATTAGATATTTAATCCCTCAGTCTTGGTGATGTACACTTAAATCATTTTATTGAGTTCATATTTTCTGCAAAATCAAGATGTTGATATTTTCTGTTGATACTTGCAAAAATAAAAGGATCACTATTGGTGATTTTTATAAAATAAGCAGTAACTTAAAACAAGAATTTTTGTAAAACTTTAATGATCAAGTTTACATAATTCCATACAGTAGTTCAATTCAGATAAAAAGGAATAGAAATATTAATTTTAGTCTCAGATCTAAACCAAATTTGCCAATACTTCTAATGTCGGCTGTAAGTTTGTGGCTCCTCCAGACCAGTCTCAGCTTTAGTAATTTTCTAGATAGACTCAGTATTTACTGAAAGCTGTTTTACTCAGAGTCACAGTTTGTTACAATGACATGATATGGATTAAAGTCAGACAAGGGGCAGGCATATGGGACGGAACTCAAGAGAGTTCTCAGTGTGGAGTTTCCCATCGTCCTCTCTCAGTGGGGTTGTACAGACACCATCTACTTCTCTCAGCAACTGTGTGGACAATATACATGAAATATTGCCAACAAGTGAAGATCACCTGTTGCCCAGAGATTTCACCGGAGTTATACCCTCAAGACATGGTGGACTGCCCATATGGCTGACATTAGTCTCAAGCTCCTCTAGAGGTTCTAGCTGCTCTAAGGTCCCACCATAAATCACATGGTTTGCACAGACTAAGTGGCATGGGCCGCAAGGTAAACAACCTCACTCTTAATAGGTAGGATTTTCCAAAGGCTTAGAGATCACCTCCCAGAGGTTAAGGGAAAAATGCCAAACATTTCTTTGAGCAAGATCTCTTATTGCACAATATCATATATTTCAATTCTTAGAACACACTATGCTACATAACTGCCTGAGGGAAACTGCTCTTTTTTTCCTAACTAATCCTTACTGATCCTTCAGTTCTATGTCACTCCTTAGAGATGCCTTTCCTAACCTAATTAAGTTATAAAAATTTAGAAATATATCATCAGGGTTTACTTATTAATATTCCAATAATATCATTAACCCATTCCATCTTCTCCACTCTCCTCAACCATTGGCCTATCAGCTTTGTCTTTCATGATCACAAAAAGATGGCTGCCATGGAAACACAACATATTCTCACTCCAGCAAGCCAGTGGGAAGAAAGGGCATGAGCAATGTTTTTTCCTTGTGATGCTATGATTTTCAATCATAGAACAAATGCCTCACACAAATCTCCTTACCCAAAACTGGGTTACATGGAGGCTCATAGCTGCTAGAGAAATAGCGGAAAATATGTAGCCACCAAACAGAAAAGGGTTTGGCCTTCTGTTAGCAATGGAAATTTGGAGAAAAACTCTTAGAAAGAGTACTTATGGTGACTGTTACATACCTTTTCCATTTAGCTCAGAGCTGAATATTTGGTTATTCTTCAGCAAATAGTCAATGAATGAATAAATGGGTGGACTAGGTTATAAAACAGAGAGAGTTAACTTTGGCATCTTTTTTAATGCACTGACTGCCACACTAGAAAATTTTTTTTCCTTGGGGCCACAGTATTTTATTATGAAAGCAGAAAAAAACCTTTGAAAACCAAACAATCCTTTCTAATGTAATGAAAAATTTGTTATTGACTTCTATTCATTTAATCCACGTTTTTAGAATTAACTTGCCACGTTAATTATAAGAATAAGAACAGCAACAAGTAAGATTTTCACAAAATCTTATGGCTGTAGTGTTTTGATCAGGTTTTGCTTCATGAGGCCCCAGGCTCCACACTAGCATGAGTTAAATACAACTCACAGGGCAGTTAATGTGTCAAACATAACTCTTGCTCTTTTTCTTATTGATTTCGATGGTTTAGGTCAAATTGTTTAATTTGAGCCTAACTTTTCCTCATTTG
Source organism: Microcebus murinus (assembly GCF_040939455.1). NCBI lineage: Eukaryota > Metazoa > Chordata > Mammalia > Primates > Cheirogaleidae > Microcebus > Microcebus murinus. The sequence goes on from NC_134114.1 coordinate 75,274,809, forward strand.
TAAAATGATGATAATTTTCTTCTGGGATGTAGCGAGGGTTAAAAGATTATACCGATATGTTAAAGCATCCTTTACACACTTGGTATATAGTGGGTATTTTACAATAAGAAGAAAAATGTAAAATGTATGCCTTGTAACATGGAACAGTTGAATAAGGGAATAAGGAAGCAGTATACAAGCAAGCATGCCTTTGTGCTCTGTTTTGGGGTATGTGTAGCTTTCTGGTATACACTAAGAGGGAAGGCCAGTCCCCAAGGAAGAGGGAAGCTGCTAGTGCTAGCAGGTAGGTGCTATGTTCACCATCTGGAATGCCATTGCTATTTAAGCTCTTCCTTCCTCCTTGAGCTCATTTAGGTTCCACAAATCCACTCAGACTGTTGCATTTTTTTAAAAACCCATATATTTTATTGAAGATAGAGGAACAGGGCAGAACCTGGAGTCATATTTTGCCACACCTACACTCTTGTCACTTTGTTTTGTCTTCTTTTCATCCAAGACAAACAAGGCTTGCCTATTCAGAACCATCTCTTGTTAACATATATGCTAGCATTGTGTTTGGGCTAACTGTGTGTGATTTTCAAATGATAAATATTATTTTCAAAGTGTAAGAGGAACTTCACACAAGAGCACTTTATAAAATATCAGGCATAATGTGAGTATTTACTCAGTGTGGTGCACCACGGCCAAACTGTTGCTTACAAAGCCCTTAGCCCGGAAATGTATGTGTGTAGCAAATCCTAAGTAATATGTAAGACCTTATGTTCAGTTGAACAAATCCAGGACATGTGGTATGGTTATAAATCTGATACTGGGAACACAGAAATGAGTTCTCTGGAACAAGCAGTTCCAGTGTGGTTTCATTGTTACGGAGGCCAGCCACATGATCTGGCTTGCTGGATAGAAGAACTGAGGGCAAGTTGATTCAGAGTTTTCCTGACATAGAATGATGGCAAACTATTTATTACAACCACAAAGGACAAAACTCAGACTCCCAGCTTATTTACAAGTGCTGTGAAAACAAATTTTCTCTGAAAACACACAATGTTTTCATTTACACAGTATCCTTTCTCTCAAGTGTGTTATTGTAAACCTGACACCATTCTCATCACACCCTGAGTTTATGAGGTATTCAGATGAAAAGAATTATGGAATGGCAAACATACAACAGATATTATTTTTTACCTTTCACAGAGGGTGAAAATGTTATTTCTCTTTAATATTACTTCCTATTAGATTCCTCTCCGATCATTTGCACTGCTATTATAATATATTTCTAGAAAAATTTTTACCTTTGATACATTTTAAAAATCTTAAAATGGCATATTATAAAATATGCTTTTAGAGCAAGCAAGCTACTTTTACTGTTATGGCTCTCAAATAAATCATAAATCAGAAAAGAAATTACTTTTTCTTTATTTCGTCGTTTATGTATATTAAGCTCTATAAAAGGCACATTAGACCATGAAGTGAATTTGAATACTGAATACTATGTTATAAAACAGGTAAAAAGAATTGTATGAAGTTTCTCTCCTTATTAAAAATTTCCTTTTAAAAACATACTTCTTAAATAAACTATTATAGGCAGGGTGATGCTAATTCTATCCTAGAAGCATCAAGAGCACTCTATATACTGTAAAAACTTTCTATCAGTTTTAGAATTGCAAAGTATATTATTAATCTGATTCTTAGAATAGTATTCATTTTGTGCACTAAAGGAAAAAAGAATTTTCTAAAGTGAATTTTCAGAAATATAGTTCATCAAGATGCTCAAAGTATAACATAATTCTATGGTTCATTATATTCAGAGATCATATACCTTCTCTGGAGATGCAACATATATTAAATTATATCAAAGGCCTCAATAAACTCTGAAACAAAGCATATAAAAAGATTTAAGTTAGTTTAACTTATAGTTTTCCATCTTTAGTCTATCCTAAAAACTTCCTTCTCTACTTCATAATCAATACTATTCAGCATAATTAAGGTCCCACAGAATTTGTTTTCAGGAAAACTAAAGTAAGCTAAAGTTCAAACCAGCACTACATGGCTGGGAGAACGTCTGATAAAAATCCTAAAAGCCTTTAGGGGATAAAGCATACTGTATAAATGTGCCTATTTCTGACAGGAAGAAAGCTCAGGGTCCTGGAAACTTTCGCTGGTTATGACATACTATGAAAACTTTGGCAAGTTATTTTACTGAGTCTCATGACTAAATAGTATCATCTATTTTATTGTATCATATATTTTACTGATTTTATGGCATTTATGGTATTGATACCATGGTATTAATTTTTTATCACCTTGGGATGTGGCTTCATGTATTATACCATTTTTATCAACACTAACAAGCAATAAAAATATTTTCAAAAGTTACTTTGGTTATATTCGTAGATTTTCCACTTATCTTCTATAATTTTCAACTAGGCAATTACCAAAATTTAAATACACAACTCACATAATTTATTTCAGTTATCACATAGTAATAGTTTTGTAAACATACTTGGGAAAGTTCTGTGTGATTTATCTTTAGCACATTTTAAGGTATTTGTCTTTTTTGTGAGTCATCATGGACTTAGATCCTTTTAAAGAATCACCTTGATACAATTGACTGCAATTACGATTTCTTTTTACGAAGCTGAAATTGTCATTATTCAACTGGTGGGAACTCAGATACTCTGACACCTTCATTCTTATTAGCAATATTTTAGACATCTTTCAATTTTTCTTTGCTTTCAGGCAGTCATGAGATATCTTTGGGTTATCTTAACTTTTTCCCCCCAAATATTGATTTTGTTATCTCTTAGTTAGGATAATATCTGAGATACAAATTTGAGTGTTAAGATTCACTGAAAATATCCCTCTCTAAGAAGTGGCAGGCAGAGTGACACCAGAAGTTTCAGAAATCCTTTTGTGTCTGATAAAATATTTATTTTACTAATATATCATGAAATAATATTTATTTTTCTAACTATTTTAAATTTGTCTAGCTATTTTATATACTTTCTGATATAAACTTTATTCAATGCATTTCCCACTTGGTTGAGTTAGCAACTTATATTTCTTTTCTGTCATTTGAAATTTTAAAAGTCAACTTTAATATACCATGTTATTTTTCTAATATCTATTTTTCTAAATATCAAAGAATGTTAATTAAATATCAAATATCAAAGAATTTTAATTAAATATCAAATATCAAAGAATGTTAATTGAATAATGGTTAATTTTCCACTCATATCACTCAATGATTCAGGTAACTATGCAGCCAGCATAAAAGAGAGTAGCAATTTTTGAAATTTTTCCACAAGCTATTTGACATGGAAAATAACTCATAATCCAATTATTTGCTGCCTTTTAAAATAATTTGTGTAGATGCAAGGCAAAATATAGTTTGGATGTAAATATAATGATCAGAATTATGCCTAATATTGATGTGCCATTATAAGTGTAGTCTGGCAGGATTTCTAGGGGACTGAACAAAGTACAGGGGTTGCAGCAGCTCCTGCCTATTGCTGTATTGTGTAGTTGGCTGGAAATAACTGGAAGTGTGAACACAAAGAAGTGATATAAGTGATTATGGTAAATGGTCCAAAATTTCTTCTTTAATTAGAATGTCTCTGGAATAAAAGGGTAAAAATTCTGAAAAAAAAGTGAGGAAATTGCTGTTATATAAGGAATAACAAAGTTGGAAGCAAATAACATGAAATGACCCTTGAATAATTCTCAAGCTTGTTTGCAATTGGTAAGTGCATTCCTGAAATACTGAAAATGTCATCATAGACTGGACATTAAGGAACCTGAGAAGAACCACACTGTGGTATTTATTTATCAGGCACGATGATGTGAAATAATGAGGACTTTCTTTTCGGGCTAGTAATGAGGGATAATTTTCAGTATGCAAGTAAAAAATAAATTAATTTTGATAACTGCTTTCAGGGTAAAAACCAGGTGCTGCAAACACAGACATACGTAAGCAATGCACGTATGTATGTTTATGATCATCTTAACATTCCCATAATATGCTGAAATAATTAAAAAAAAGGGATCATCTTAACAAAAAAAAATGGATACCAAATTAAATTTAGGCAAAAACCCATGGCTCTGTGTTATACACAATCAAACTAACATCATAATAAATATCTTGTAATAAGTTACATGACAAGAACTGACACTTTTGCTTTATTAGTAAATAATTATTATATACTTGGATAATATTCATTATTGTTATGACCAGATTAATCTGAATATTTACTAAACTCATAATTTCACACAGTGATAATAATGTGTTAAATTTATGTAATAGTTTGAAATGACAAGTTTTGCAAACAGATGTTCATCAAGCATTTTTAAAAAAATAAAGATATTGAAGAGCAATGTCCTATTCAATCATTTGCATATGAATTAAACTTGTTCTACTATTGATACTAAATGAACTGAATTATTTGTTTTGTTTGTTTTAAATTGCTTCTCATATTAAGATCATTCTAAAATAATATATGATTTCCTTGAGCCTTAGCTCTTTTCCTCAGAAAATAGTTCGCATTTTTTCCATATCAATATGAAGGAGTGTATTTGGTTTGTCAGCTTCTAATTGTGTCATGATTAATCTTGTTTCAAAGGAAGAAATGTTTAAAAACTTGGTTTTTATTTTGTACAGTCACTGTAAGTAATGAAAACTGATTGATAGCTAACTTTATATCAATGCAAAATATTTTCATTTCCCATCTCATAATCAATATTGATAAAAACATGTACTTTGAGTTAAGTGAAAACACACAGATGGTTTCAAGATTTAAACAAAATGTTAGCACTTTATTTTTATTTGGAGAAGAATATGTCCTTCCAGGAAAGCTTTAATAAATGGAATAAGCATTACCAGAAAGTATGGAATGCTGGCAAGAGAAGAATAGGCTAAAAATAGTATTTTTACATGGCCTATGACTATGAAATAACAGATGTTTTCCTGAGGAAGAAAGCTAGCTCCAAGATGATGTAATCACACTTTTGAATAAAACACCAGAACATTCAAAGGGAAATGTAATGCATTTGTAATAAAATAAAAATTTGATCTTTTCACTTAAGAGGGAAACAAGCACAGTGCAGATGCTGAAAGGTCTTCAATGACTCGTCATCTCTGGAGCTAAATTTCAGGAACAGAAAGGTGATGTATAAAATGGTGACTACCATCACTCTGTAAGATTTAATTTATAACATACTAGATACTGACAGTTAATAGTATATTAATTTTATCCTCTTCGATTTTAATTTGTGAAGGTGTTAGTTGAATGATAAGCCTTATTCTTGGAAGAAATTTATTTCTGCACAGCCCTTTGGTTTTTATGAGGCCTCAGAGTATTGTCCAGGTGCCTGACTTGGAGTTAGGTGGCCTGCTCTTTTAAGGTGACACTTTTTGAAACTATTACAAAACATATTTTTACTAAAATTTTTTAAAAATTATTTTTTCTATACCTCTCATACTGAAACTTTAGGTAATAAAGTTTGGAAGAAATGAAAGAAGTACTTCTTGGGAAAATGGGACCACCTCACAAAATGTATTTGATCTGAGAGATAATGCTAACTTAAGATATAAATACTGCAAAAGAGAGTTTGAATTAAAATCATAAATGGAATAGTTAACACTCAAAAGCACTAGGGTGTTTGTGAGGGCACTTTTACCTGAATTTTGGTATTGAACAGATGAAATATAAAGTCAAATTTTCAGGATGGAAAATAAACATTAATCAAAATAGCTTTCCTTAAGCAGTAAAAATATCAAATGCATGCTAGATACATAGTGTTTATTTCAAAGATAGGAAAACTGAGCTTAGATAAGTAAGTCACCTGCCCAAGGGACAAAGACATTAAATTACTAAGTCAGTAGAGAAAATGATTAGAGCTTTGCAGGATGGTGTGATTTCTCCACAATATGATTGACTTTATATCTTATCAAATTTTATAAATAGAATGGGGATTTTCAGATTTTCTTCACATTATCCCAGCCTTGTTTAAGATGGATATGAGGATCTCGTGGCCTGGTCTTATAGCATCTGCTTTTCTTAAAGTGTCTCTTGTGTTCAAAATCACAGATTATTTCCCAGGAACATATAGCCTGTTGTGCTGTTAAGAAAAATGAGAAGTCCTTCCATTCTAGAATCCACATAGCCAGGGAACCAACTATGCTGATAATATCAGTCATCATGTACTACCATGTACTGATGCCTTTTATGTCTCTTGCATTATGCTAAAGATAAATATTTATATAAATTATTTTTCACCTTCAATAGCAACCCTGAGAAAAAGGCATACATTCTAGTTTTTCATGAAGAAATTGAGGTTTAGAGAAGTAATGCTTCTAAAGTCACATGGCAAGTCAATGTATAGCTAACATGATTTATCTGCCAGGTGGGAAAAAAAGAAGAAATAAAAAGTAAACTCTCATTACTCTTTTTCGGAATAAAACTTGGTCTAATTATTTTATATGGCTACCCTCTCACCTTTTGATTATATAAGAGCTACAACCTATGTTCTAATCATCATTGCACAATTCTCAACTGATTAATTAAAATACACTTACTATGGCAATTTTTGACTATTTCCTTTTTGCTTTAATTTTTCACTCATATAAAAGAACCTCTATGATAGTAGCCACCTCCACATCACTAGATATATTTCAAGTTGATTTACTTTTACTCTGTATTTAAGTAATATAAAGTATATATTAAATGTATATTTAAAGAATAGATATTTATTTATACATATATGGCTTTCTAGCTCATCAGATTGAATTATAATGATTTTTATTTAGGAGATTTATCTGGTAAAATATGGCATCTTTGATGACGGGTCAAATTCTGTACCCCCAAGATTCAGACACTGAAATCCTAATATCCAGTACCTAAGAATGTGAACTTATTTGGAAACGGTCACTGCAGAAGTAATTAGTCAAGTTAAGGCGGATCATATCGAAGTAGGGTGGGTTCAAATCTATTATGATTGATGTCCTTATAAAAAGGGTAAATTTGGACACAGACAAATGGACATAAGGAGAATGACATATGAACATGAAGGCAGAGATGAGGGGATGAATTTGCAAGCGAAGCGACACCAACATTCACCAGCAAGCCAACAGAAACTAGGAGGGAAGCATGGAACACATACTCCCTCATAGCATCAGAAGGAACTAACCCTGTCAAAACCTTGATCTTGGACTTTTCACCTCCAGAACCGTGGAACAATACATTTATATATTTTCAAGTTACCAAAATTGAGGTACTTTGTTATGGCATCTCAGGAAACTAACACAGTAAGTTTTACTCTAAGACGAGGTCCTGGCTATTAACCTTTGGCCTTTTCAGTTTCCAAGAGTATTAAAAAGGTGTCAAGCAGGTCCCAAGGGACTCCTCTTCCAACAGCATTCCTCACCCTCTAATATCTGTTCTTCTTGCCGTCCTCGATTAGCCACTTTCTGGTAAGATGTGGCTGGTCTCCGCCTGCAAATGTGCCACGCAGATTTCAATCATGGGCTCACAGTGGACCCCGGTTCTGACTTAGGACTTTCAGTCTCTGCACAGCATACTCTTCAGCACAATGTGGCACCCTTGCTCTTCAAAACCCCAATCTCTGCATAGACTTAAGAAAATTGTCTCCATGTGAAGCTCAGGTGATTGTGGAGCCCACATTATAAAGCCACTTGTGAAGTTCAGGGATTGCAGCTTTCCACTGACTGTTGTCCACTTCCTGAATCCAGATGCCTCATCTGCTTTGTCCAATTTTACAGTTGCTTACAGCAGAAGAACTATTTCAGTTCCAGTTATTCTGTCAAGGCCAACCTGTATCTTTAAAAGTGTATTAAGAAATCTAATCATTTAGGTGTTGATAAGCTATATCTAAATTCCTATGGAATTCTGACTATAAAACTACATCACACCATCCCTATACCTAATCTAATATTTTGGCTGATAGTAATCCCCCATCTTCTTTTTTCTCCATAGTTTATTTTCAGAGGAAATATGAAAATAGAAAATCTATAGAACTGTAGAAGCCAAATATCTAATTTCTTTTTTAGAACCATGATGAAAGTGACCCCATTTCATTTTGGATGTTGATCTAAAATCTCCTGGTTTTATAATGTGAAATAAAAGTCTAAGACCTTAGTTTAGGTGGTAGGTAAACAGACCTGTGCACAGCCAGTGTAGACCAGAGCAGACGAACTCAGTTACCTCTAAATCATGAATGTATCGTTATAATACTAAAAATCACTCCACAGAGTGAGAATTACCGCCATTGTAGTAGGATGGGGAACCTTCAGCCTTAGGGCAACATGTGGCCTTCAGGATTCTTAAATGAGAGCTTTTGACTGAATCCTAATTTTACAGAACAAATCCTGCCCAGATGTGCAGGTGGAGGTCCAGGTGGGTGGAGGTCACAGGATTGTCTTCCACAAATCATCAACTGTAGTTGAACAGTAATTGCTTGAAGCTGAGAACTCACCCTTTAAAAGCTCTGTATTTCTGCTCATTGGGAGGATGATGGCATTTTTCAGACAATAATCTGCATCTTCTCCATTTGCTGGCAAATTACTGGACTTCCCTTTCCTTCTACCCCCGGAAAATATTCCCTCCCCTCCAAATATCTGTAAACTTGTTTTAAATGTTTAAAAATATAATGGAATCCTTTAAAGTACTGAATGATATTTACATGTCTGTTGTCATTTTCAAAGATATATCAATTCTTTTGATTTCAGGCATAATTGACAGATTAACTAAGGCTAAGAACTCCCTTGCATTTCGCAAGATTGTTAGGCCAGTGAGAGTGCACCAAATGTTTACAGTGGGTTTTTGTTTTGTGTTGTTGTTGGTTGTTTTTGTTTTTTTGTTTTTGTTTTTTTGCTATTACCACCAATGATGTATATTTTCAGGTTTGGTACCTAGATTCGCTCCTACATGATTTTAAACTTTACAGTAAAAGAATTCTTTGTCTTTTTCAAAGTGAAATGTGAAGAAGTTTTTAGTTTAAGTATAGTATTGACTTGAAAAATATTAGCTATTTTTAATAAAAATGTACAATTTTAGGTAGATCAAAATTCTAGCTACAGACTTAACATAAAGCATTTGATCTATCTGTCTTGAATTAAATAATACCTGCTACATATAAATTCCCTTTAAGAAACCCTTTGAACCCACTAGTTTTGGGAATATAATATTGAGAACGTTTTTGAAAATTTACCTGTCATTCTGTACACAATAAATCAAAAGGATTACCTAAGTTGTCCAAGTTGCTGGCACCAAAACCCAGGATGTTCTTTCTATTAATAAAATACAATTTGATAATTTTCTTCTTTTGTCTTAATCTAAAATGAATGTCACTTAGTATTGACATTGAAGGATTTTGGACATTCAGTTCCTGACCATTCGCCTTTGAAGCAGTTATGCATTATGTTGAAGCATATCTCCATGTCTGCAATGCCCTTCTCTCAGGCCTGCATTTCTTGTATTTTCCTTATCTAATTTATACATAACTCTTGTTTTAGTTTAGAATAAGCTCTTATCTGAGTGCTTCTGTCTCCTCTCTATTTCCATAAGAGTTTGTGGGTGAATTGTAACATTTTAATATATCATTTAATAAAGAATAAAATATTTTAACATGCATTTTCTTTGATTTACTTATCTCTCTCCTCACCTATTTTGTAAGCTTTTTGTGGGGTAAAAGCATGCCTTGTGTCACTTTCTATCTTATAATAGCATATTACCTTGAACCGCAGTGTCTAAGTGTTTAATGAATAAGTTAATGCATGAACAACCGTCCCTCACAGGTGTTTAGGAAATATTCACAGAATATAGTGCATAAGGAAATATAAAAGGAATATCTCTCATTTGTTACATATACTGTTTTTTACTATGAAAATGAAAAGAATGTCGATATGATAAACAAAAATTTAGGATTTTATACTTTATATGCATTTTTAAAAATTAGCTGTCTTAGTTTTACACTTAGTTTTACAGTTTCTTTACACAAAACTCAGAAGTATCACAAGTACAACATTTAGGAAATGGCACAAGCCACCACTAGCAGAAGACACATACTAAATTTTCCTACAGCACATCTCTTATTAGTGATCACAACCCCCCAGTAATATTATCTCAAAGCTTCACTAATCTTTTAGAATTCAAAATGTCACAGTTGGAAATTTTATCAAAACAAAAACAAACATCAAATTATACAACCTTTTCACTCCATTCGAAAGCTACTATTTATACTTGAATAAATAGCATCATGAAATGCCTGACTTGCATTTTCAATACCATACAGTATATGTGTTTTTTCATCCATTTAGCCAGTCTTTTGAGAGGAGCATTCAGTCTGTTAAAATGAATTGATAGCATTGATATGTGGGATGTTGGTCTTTTCATCCTGTTGGGTAGTCCCTTATTGCTTGATTTTACCTCTTGTTCTATTATTTTATTAAAGTTGTGAGTTTGGGAGGGGTTTTTTTTAGGTGGTTTTAAACTGGTAGATATCTGTCATGCTGATTTGTGTATAATGTTGTCCCAAGTATTTCATGCAGGGTAGGTCTAGTCATGGCAAATTCCCTCAGTGTTTGCTTGTCTGGAAAATGACTTAATTTCTCTATTTGTGAAACTTAGTCTTGCAGGAAACAAAATTCTAGGCTGGCAGTTCTTTTGTTTAAGTGAACTGAAGATGGGGCGCCAATCTCTTTTGTCTTGTGGTTTCTGCTGAAAAGTCTGTAATTAGCCTGATGGGTTTTCCTTTGTAGATTGTTTGATGCTTTCATCTTGCTGCTTACAGAATTCTCTTCTTCATTTTGACTTTGGCCACGTTGATTACTGTGTGCCTTGGAGATGACCCATTTGTTATGACTCTTCCTGGTGTTCGATGTCCATCTTGTATCTGTATGACTGAATTTCTGGTGATTTCTGGGAAGTTTTCTTCAATAATTTCCTCAAATAGATTTTACATGCTTTAGCCCTTTCTTCTTCTGCCTCAGGGATACCTATACTAGAACGTTAGTTCAGTTTACATAGTCCCATATCTTTCTCAGTGCTTGCTCGGACTTTTTTATACTCTTCTCTGCCTCTTTAAATGACTGTTATCTTGAGTGTCTTGTCTTCAAGCTTTGAGATTCTTTCTTTTCCTTGGTTTAGTATGTTAAAACTTTCTGCTGTGTTTTGAAATTCCCTATATGACTCTTTCATTTATTTAAGTTCCGTTCTACCTGTTTCTATATTTTCTAGCTCTCTAGTGATTTCTTCACATTCTTCATTAATTTCCTGAAATATTTTTTTTGCCTTCTTTCCGTTGGTTTTCAGCTTTCTCTTCAATTACATTCATCTTAGTTGCCATCCATATTTTGAATTCTATTTCTGTCATTTTGGCAATTTCCTGGTGGGTGGAGTCCCCTACTATAGCTCCATTATATTCTCTTGGAGGTGTCAAACTATTTTATTTTTTCATGTTGCCAAGGTTCTTTTGCTGGTTTCTTCTCATCTGGCTCCTTTTCTCTTGGTTCTGGGTTAATAAGATTGTTGGGCATCTGCCAATTTTTTTTTTTTTTCAGTCCAGGAAGCAGAGAAGTAAAAGGGACCTTATGAAGAGCCTCTAATAACTCACACCTCATTGAAATTGTCAGAAGTGAAACCTTAGTGTCATTATATAAGAGTAAAGAGGTGTAGCCAATAGAAGAAGAACCCAAGCCCCCAGTGGAGGGGCCAGCATTTAGGTGATCTACAGTATCTGTTTAAGAAAAAGGGAAAGATGAAAATGTTGATATTTTTGCTAACTTTTCTTTATTTGTTCTCTCTATAGGATGGAGAGACAACTCCTTAGTGAGGATTTATCCAGTCTACTGCCTCTTCTACAAATATTTTCATTGTAAACAGAGAAAATTACATGTATGATATAGGATCTCTGTAATAATTCTCAAACATAAATAAATTTGGCATAAAATACAGTAATTTTTCAGATGGTAATATTTTAACATGGAGCAGTCTAACAGGGAGGACCAGAGAAATGTTGTTTAATTAGTTGTATCAAAATGCAGGATATCCCAAAAGTCACTATACATAGGGAAAATGGGGAATTGTAGCTACGAAAAGAAAAATTGTATAAAATTTTGTGATGAATGTTTTGCAAATAAAGGTACATTTAGCTATAATTTTCCATTTTCCATATATATGGTGACTTTTGGGAAACCCTGTAGATTGAACCTGTCTTGGACCAACAGGTTGACTCCGTATCAGCATATGAACACTATCTTTCATTCATTCTTTACTGGAAATTAAGTAGAGAAACACATTTTTAATGACTAAGAATATCAGTTTGACAAATGTAATCTCCTCTGATTGAAATACTTTGCGACAAAATTTTAGGATAATTCATTTAATGGTAAAAACAATACCTTTACTATATTCTTCATAAATAGTTTTTAAAAATGTTTTTCTTTGCTGCACTAACCATGCTCAATTACCATAATATAATTTTTTTAATATTCAAATAAAACGATTTTTTTCTAATAAATTTACTTAAAATTATTGTTTTTCAGTTTCATAAATTTAGGTATAACATTTTCCTATCCCAACTACCAATTCTAGTTTAGAGATTTTCTGTTTAATAGTATCAGTATAGAAAACTTTGTATTGCTTTCAAAATAATGTACACCCTGTACATTTTGGAACCCTGTCTAATGTTTATTTTTGAGTGATGGTTAGAACTTTATTGAAACACCATTAAATATCACTTGGATATCAGTTATAACATATGTTACAGTTCATTTCTTATTAATCATGGCTGTAAATGACTTAAAAAACAAAAATGAATCTCGGGGATTGATTCTTTCTCAGGCCATATGTTCATTATGGATGGTGGCCATGCTTTTTATTTTTGATCATCATCAATATTTGACCAAGGTTGATGGTATTGTAAGTATCAGGACACTCACTGCTGACTACTGCAACAGAGGGGGAAATATACACTAGCCTATTTATTAATCCTCAAAACTACCACTAACATTGGCATAATCAAGCCATACGGCTGAGTCTGATATCAAGATGGCAGGTAGGTAGAGAATAAGATAATAGATATCAGAGGCTGGGAAGGATGTGTGGGTGGGTAGTAAGAGTTTGGGAAGGGATTGGGTAATGGGTACAAACATACAGTTAGATGAAAGGAATTAGTTCTAATATTCAGTAGCAGAGTAGGGTAACTATAGTTAGCAACAATGTATTGTATATTTCAAAATAACTAGAAGAGAAGACTTGAAATGTTTTCAACACATGGAAATGGTAAATACCTGAAGTGATAGATACTCCAAATATCCTGAGTTAATCATTACACAGTCTATTCATGTAACAAGATATCATATGTACCCTATAAATATATATAAATATTTGTGTCAATAAAAAAGTAGAGAAGTATTATCTTCTCTCAGGAAAAATAATTTTACATTGTTGAACAGAAGTACAATACACAAACCACATCCGGCCAGTGAAATGTTTGAGGATTGCAAGGAAACCACTGTATATTTGCTCTAAAGCCCAACTCTAAATCTTCAAACCAGTTGTAGTCTAATTTTAGTAAGAATCAACTATAGTGTTCTTTGAAAAATGAAGATACCCATGTCATTAATTAAAAGAATATAATTCGCTGACCAAGATAAGGATATAATTGAGATATTAGTGGGCTGGGGTTTTTTTTGTGTGTGTGTATTTTATTAACTGGTGGTTTGTTAGTGTTGTCATTTACCAGAACTTAAATAGAAAGAGCTTTGCAAAGAACAAAGGAAATGCATTTAAACTGCTACAATTGATATGCTCCATGATCTTGTGGCTATGAGGACAAACATGAAAGTGATGAGACAAGAAATACAAAATGAAAAATAAATCACAAACAAAACTTTGACAGAAGGAAATACATATTCTGAAATGAAGCATACACTGCATAGGACTATAAGCAAACTGATCAGAAGAAATACAAAATCCAAATAGCACCAGATAGTTACAAAAAGTCAATTTATATTACACTCCCCAAAAAAAAGACCTTGAGACACAGATGGTGACACTAGTGAATTTTATGAGACATTACAAAAGGAAATATAGCCAAGTTTACTCAATTTTACCATAAAATAAAGAGAGAAATATCACTGCCCAATTTAAAAATACTCAACTTTCAGTCAGGTTACAAAATATCCAAAACAGACTAGGTACAATGGCTCACTCCTATAATCCTAACACTCTGGGAGGCCGAAGAGGGAGGATCACTTAAGCTCAAGACCAGCCTGAGCAGGAGCAAGATTCCATCTCTATTAAAAATAGAAAATTAGCCAGGTGTCATGGTGTGTGCCTGTAGTCTCAGCTACTCTGGAGATTGAGGCAAGAGGATCACTTGAGCCCAAGAATGTGAAGTTGCAGTGAGCTATGATGATGCCACTGCACTCTACCCAGGGTGACAGGGTGAGATTTTGTCTCAAAAAACAAACAAACAAACAACCCCAATATTTAAAAGGAAGAATAAGTCATAAAGTTACTTTATATTATTTTAAGATTTATAATAAAGCTATCATAATCAAAATAGTTTGTTATTCTGAAAAAAAGAGATATATAGTTCAATGAGAAAGAATGGAGAGATGAAGGATATATTCAATTGATTTTTGTCAAATGGCATGGCAATCCAATGGGCAAAGGAAAATGTTTTCATCAAATGACACAAGATCAACTGTATGTATGTGTGTGTGTGTGTACATATATATGTGTGTGTATATATACATATACATACATATATATTATTCCTTACCTCAAATGTATTTTTCTCTTAACCATATATCTTTGAGGAAATGAAAGGAAATAACAGACTGAGAGAAATATTTGTAAAACATATATCACGCAAACTACTTGTAACTAAACTATTGTGTTTCCCCAAAAATAAGACCTACTCATAAAATAAGCCCTAGCAGAATTTCTAAGGATTTGTGCAATATAAGTCCTACCCTGAAAATAAGACCTAGTGCTGGGCATGGCTACACAGCGTATCTGCACAACCCATGCATTTCGTCGTCTCAGAGCAGTAAAGAAGATGAGCAGCCCTTCTCATCTGCCCCATGAGAGCTCTATTGCTCAACATGAGAGATTGGGGCCAATGGTTCTAAAGGAAATAGAGTTACCAGAAATTCAGGATGGAATTTGGGGTTTGGAGAATTACGATGATGTTCCAGAAGAAGACGACTTAACTATATTTGAATAAATGTAGATTGTTGTACTGTACTTAAAAAAAATAACACATCCCCTGAAAATAAGCCCTAGGGTGTCTTCTTGAGGAAAAATAAATATAAGACCCCTTCTTATTTGGGGGGAAACACAGTATATTATTGTCTCTTACTAATTAATAAAAGACACAGAAAAAGCAATTAAAAATCAGCAAAAGATTTGAATTGGAACTTTATAATAAAAGAAATAAAGCCAAATAAACATATTAAAAGAAATAAAATAAGAAATAGTGGCCAATAAGCATATGAAAAGATCATCTCATCATCAAAATTAAAAATGTTTGTGTTTCTAAGGACATGTGCTTTTTGCTGCTCCTATCATAATATTCCATTTAAAGTTTTTATTTATATATATTTTTTCCTTTTAAACTCTTATTTGTATTTTTTTAGTTTGTCCACAACGTGTCTTACTGAGTTTGTCTTTTAATTCAAGCACATATCTATTATTAGCCAAAAATTGCCACATCTATCATTGCCCATCTTTTTACACTATTGTGAACTCTGATACCTCACACAGCATATATGTGACTTATTTTGATGTGGCCTGATTTACATTTAATTTGATATTAGCACCATAGTACATTGTGTGGTAATCTCCATGGATTACTAAGAATGAAAGAACATCTGTTTGATTTACTACTACTATTATGAGGATTTTTTACTAGCATGGATACACCTACATTATGAAACAATTTATGTGTAAAATTATTTATAAATATTAATTTATTAAAAGCTATAAAATGCCCTTATCAAAATTATGTGATCATATCAGTTAAGTACCTAGACAAATCTATGATAATAATTAGTGAATTTGTAAATGAACATACCTCAAGCAATTAGTAATTTGTCTTTTTTTGGTGGAAGATATCATATAGGTATAATTGAGGAATAAAAAAATCTTATCTATCAAGGATGGTTTTATAATTATCTGAAATACATTATTATAAAGCCAAATAAATTCCTATGCATAGGGTCTATTTTCTCCTTAGTCTCATTTTTCAGCTTGGTAACTATGAAAAACCTTTATGATTTTATTCCATTATTTTCTGTTAAGAAAAATATTAAACATTTAGCTTTTTTGAATAAAGAATGTGAAAAATACCTCCAAAACAATAAATATAAATGTCAAGAAATTTCAAAAAAATGACTTGCATTAAAGCACATTTTAATAGCTGGACTTTCATGGAAGTCAAACTTTTTAGCCAACGTTAGCCAATAATAGGAACAATGTGTTATCAAATCTGTTTGCACCCATACTCCGCCATTCGCAGTTTTAGGTGAAAAATATAGCTTGTCAGAGGAAAGTATATTTAAATTTCTCACCTACTCTATCCTATATGCCTGAGTTTTTTAGAAGCAGTATTTCTGACTTGGTAATGGCATTCCCCTGGTGCATGTCAATGTTTAATTGGGCAAAGGTTATCAAGCATAAAACTTGATTAGGTAACAGTGAGGTGAATTGGACATACCAAATACATGTACCTCTTTTTCCCACAGACAAAATTTCCAAATATAACAAGTTTAAGTGAAGCTTAATAAGGGAATTATCATATAATAGTGATTTAAATTATAGACATACTTAGGTACTTCAACACCAAATTAATTTATTCACTTTATAGTTCCGTGATCATCAACTAATCAAAAAGTATGCTATTGTTGTCCTGATGGACCAACAAATCAAAGAAACAGAAGAGGGAGTCATGACATAGAACCATGACTATATACAAAGCTAATTTTTTTCTAAGATGCAAAGGCAATTCAGTAAACAAACATAATTATTTAGCCAAATGATGTTGAAACAATTGGAGAGCCGTAATTTAAAAAAATAGTAATTTTGATCCATTTTTGTATCATGTACAAAATTAACTAATTAAGATATATGATAGTCTAAATATAGCATCAAGTATTATAAAATTTCTAAAAGGAAATATCACAAAAAATATTTGTGGCCTCATTTAGGCAAAGATGATTTAGTTATGACACCAAAGGCATGATACATTGAAGAAAAAATAATTTGGACTTCATAAAAATTGAAATGGTATGCTATTTGAAATTCACTCTTAAAAGAACAAAAAATGAATTACAGACTGGGATAAAATATATAAAAATAATATGACTGATATAAAGTCTATATTCAAATATATTTTAATACATTGACTGCTATGAGAGTGGTATTTAACTCAGGCTAAATTTGAGCCCAGGGCCACATGAAGAAAAACCCTGCAGTTGGTTTGTGAAAATCTTACTTGTTAATATTCTTATTGTCACAACTAACATTGACAATTTAATTCTAAAAACTCACACACAGAAAACAATAAAGAATAGCAAGTTAGAAATGATCATTTTGTTTTAATAAAACACCATGGCCCAGGGAAATTTTTTTTTCCTACTGTGGCAGTCAATGTGTTAAAACATTTAAAACTTAGTGACAAGATAGTGAACATGCTAATAAATAATGAGAAAAAGATTTTTAAATGGAATTTTATCAAAATTAATATGAATGGCTAATAAGCACATAAAAGATGTTCGACACCATTTGTAATAAGAGAAATAATAATTTAAAATGACATACATGTATTACAAATGTCTAAAACCAAAACAACTGACCATATCCAGTATTGCCAGGATGTGAAAGAGCTGAAACTTTCTTACTGATGATATGAGTGTAAAAAGGTATGGCCATTTTGGAAAATAGTTTGACGATTTTCTAAAAAGTTGAACTATATCTACCATATGATTCAGGCATTTCACTTCTAGATAGTTACACAAGAGAAAAGAAAGCAAATTAAATGTTCATAGAAAGACTTGTACACAAAAGTCCAAAGTAAAAAACTGGGAACAATCCAAAAGTTAACCATCATGTGAACATATAGTCAGGAACAAAACAGAATGAACTGTTAATACACACAACAACAGAATGAATCTCAAGTAATTATCTTCAATGAAAGAAACCATGGAAAGATGATAACATATTACATCATCTACATTAAATCGTATATACTGCAAGCTAATGTACAGGGTCAGAAATTGGATCAATGGTTTCTTCAATGCTTTGCAGTTCTCAGAATATGTGTCTTTCAATTTCTAAGTTGTTTATTCCAAAATAGTTTATTCTTTTTGGTGCCATTGTATATGAGATTATTTTCCGAATTTCCTTTTCAGATAGTTCATTGTTAATATTTAGAAATGTAAGTAATTTCTGTGTGTTGACCTTATATCTTGCAACTTTACTGAAAATCCATTTATTAATTTTTAATAGAAATTTAAGGTTATCTACAAGCTTAAATCATCAGCAAACAGGCACAATTTGACATCTTACTTTCTAATTTGTATTCGTTTTGTTCCCCCCTTACCTAATTGTTCTGGATTGGGCTTCCAATACTGCATTGAATAGAGGTGAGTAGAATGGGTGAGTTCTTTCCTGTTCCTGATGTTAGAGGAAAAGTTTTCAGCGTTTTTATTGTTGAGATGAGATTAGTTATTGGCTTTTCACATATGGCCTTTATTGTATTTATGTAATTTCCTTCTATTTCTGGGTTGTTGAGCGTTTTTATCCTGAAAGGGTGTTGAATTTTGTCAAATGCTTGTTATACATCTACTGAGATGATCATGTCTACTGAGATGATCGTTACTTCTTTGTTTGGTAGAATTCAGCACTGAAGGCTTCTGGTCCTCTGCTTTTCCTCTCTGGGAGGCTTTTGATTACTGATTCAGTTGCCAAAGTATTTGTAGGTCTGTTAGAAATTTCTATCTCTTCATAACTTTGTCTTTAGGTGGTATGTTTCTAGGAATTTATTCACTTCTTCAGTATTATCCACTTCATTACCATATGATTGTTCATAATCAGTCCCTCATGATCCTTTTTATTTCTATGGTATCAATTGTAATGTCTCCTCCTTCATTTCTATATTTATTTTAAGACATATTAAATTAAAAACAAAATGAAAATTACCTCATAAATTAATATTAAATGTTATAGCATTTTCCATTGGAAAACATCTGTTCTGTTTCCAATTTGTGTTTATTACAAATTACGCAGAAATAAAGAATAGTATACACGTTTTTCTGTGAATCTAAGTTTTTACTTCTCTGTGATAAATGGCCAAGTGTGCAAGTGCTGTACAATAGGATAATTACACATTTAGCTTTATAGGAAATTTGCAATCTTTGCAAAATTTGCAAAATTTGCAAGCAGTCTTTACCAGACTGCTTGTACCATTTTACATTCCTACCAGCAATGCATGAATGGTGCAGTTTCTATGCATCCTAATCCATGTTTGATATTATCATTATTTTTTCACTAACTCTTCTAGTGTTTATATAGTAATATCTTGTAGTTTTAATTGGCATTTCCTTGAAGGCTAAAAATGTTCAATGTCCATTGATGTGATTTTTGTCATTTGTATATCCCCTTTGGTGAAATATCTTTCAAGTCTTTTGCACAATTTCTAATTGAATTGGTTTTTGTTTATTTATTTTCTATTCTTGAGTTTTGAGAGTTTTTTAATATATTCTAAGGGCAAAGAGATCGAACTTAGCTGTGGTCTGTGTCCTATTTTATAGTGTTCAGATAGGGACCTCCCTTGTGGTTCAGAGGTCACCAGAGAGCCACTTTGATTACACAGTTGGGAATCACATGACCTGAGCCTTAACTACGCATGTGAGTTCTAGGTCTCTTTCCAGACTTTATGGTACCTATGCAGCTTGGCCCAGGGGCTAGAGAGTCCTCTGCATTCTTTTACAGCTGACGGGCCAAGTTCTGATTGGCAGATTCATAGGATATTCCCTCCTCCCCCAGGTATGGAGAATTAGGGTTAGGAAGGACCAAGATAGGGACAACAGCACCCACCTTCGTCCCTAGGAGACCCGGAATCCCTCATTAACTACCTAACAATATCTCTTATTATTAATTTTTTAACATTTTCTTTATTTTTTTATGTATTGTAAGGTAATTTCTTAACATGAATTTGGATTCATTAATTTGTACTTTATCTGTATCAATTCTGTTATAAATCTCATTCACAGAGTTCTTCATTTAAACCATTTTTCTGTTTAATATTTCCAATTAGTTCTTTTTTAAACAATTGTTGACAAAATAATTGTTTCTTTAGTCCCTGCTCCATATAATTAATATCTATCTTACCTTTACAGCAAAATTTTAAAATCACATTTTGACGGGTCTGTAAATATTTCATCTTGCACAAGGTTTTCAGCTCATATTCCATTTAGACCAGTGTTCTAATCAAAAGTCTCATAGTTTTTCCTGGGAGCAATTTTTCTCCAGATAAGTTAGCTAATGTTATTCCAAGGTGTGGGTTAAAGACCATGCTGTAGTCTGTACCCTCTTTGATCTAGGTTATAGAGGGTTCACTATATAGATGGTAACTCAGATTTGCTCTAAATTTTCTCTGTCACTATTTCCCCTGACAACCTCTACAACCAGGCAACTCACTTCTCATGGAACCAATTTTTTAA
Organism: Microcebus murinus; assembly: GCF_040939455.1. NCBI lineage: Eukaryota > Metazoa > Chordata > Mammalia > Primates > Cheirogaleidae > Microcebus > Microcebus murinus. Next base: position 75,295,555 of record NC_134114.1, read on the forward strand.
TGACATCATCCTGCTCTTGGGTGTGGAGTGTGAAGTGGAGGAACTTTAAATTATGCCTGTGCATGTTTCTATCTACTTCTCACCTGTCTCTTCCCTCCCAGGCTTTTTGCTTTTGTCATACCGTTTATTTTCATGACATAAGAGTCCCAAAATATGTTGTATTCATTTTGCTTAAAAAGTCAATGAAAATTTAAATTAGATAATACTACATAATTATTAAAATGTTTGAAATTAAAAAGTCTAATAATGCCAAGTGATGGTAAGGATTTAGAGCAATTCTATTTCTCATATACTACTGATCAGAATCTAAAATAATGACTTTAGAAAACTGTATGCTAGTTTCTTCCAAAGTTACAATGCAAGTCACTCATTTCACACCTATGTACATCCTCAGGGAAATAAAAGCATATTTCTATACAAAGAGTTATATATGAATGTCTGTAGTACCTTTATTCTAACAACGAAAAACTGAAAACAACCCAGATGTTAAAAAACACAGATGAATGGGTAAGTGAATTGTGGTATTATCCATACAACAGGATACTATTCAGCAATAAGAGGAATTATATACTGATACACACAACAAGCTAGATCCATCTCAAAACAATAATGCTGAGTGAAAAAAGGCAGACATAAAATAGAATATAACTGTGATTTTATTTATATAAATTTCTAGAATTTACATAAAATTTATGAAAATAAGTAGCTGTTCAGGGATGAAGCAGGTAGAGCTAGACAGGAAGGAGAGTCTACAAAAGGAATCAAAGGAATAATGAAACTTTTGAGGATGATGAATATATGAATTATCTTGATTGTGATGTGTGTACATATATGTACTATATTAATATATGTATGTGTGTGTGTGTGTGTGTGTGTGTGTGTATGAGCTGGCCTGTGTTCTCTTGGGCAGAAGGGAGTAGCCAAGTGAATGAAAGAAATAATGATCATTATCCAAATGAGAAAATAGCAAAGGCTTTTTTCTAGTCAGCCACCACTAGCTGCATTTGGCAGAGACTTAAAGACAGCTAGAAGAGTGGGAAAGCTTTGTATTAATAATAGAAGAAAAACGAAGGTTTTAGGTGTGCCCTGATTAGAGGTTGTTGGCATGGGAAGCTGTAGCTGGGCAAACTAAAAGCTGGGCATAGTATATGACTGGTTAGGGGGGATATATTTGGTTTTTCTGGGTGGATGTATGTTGAAAGCAGGGACAAAAATTAGGGAAGATGTCAATTATTAATTAAATCCTGGCCATCTGGGAACAATTGCTGCAGGAATTGTTTGGCTTGCTGGACTGGTTGCTGCAGATTGTGAGTCAGAGGTCTATTTTTATATATGGTCTGGTCATTCTCTCTTTGTACATTGAGTATCTTTTCTTTGGTCTCTCTGTCTCTATCTATCTCTCTATCTATCTATATATACACATATATGGCATTTGATATGTAAAATTTATATATTACTAAGTATATAATAAAATATATATAAATTATAAGTAATATATAATATGATCAATAATCTTATACAGAGATAGTCATATAAATTGAGAGTGACAAAGACAGAGAAAGAGAAAAATAGGAAGTGAGAGTGAGATAGCAAAATATCTCATATTATTTTCTTAGACTGGTATTATACTTCAAAATGTCTTTGTCATAATATCCAGTTCTCCTCCAAATATTGTCTCAAATTAGAAAATTCTTTAAAGTACTAAGTTTTCTAACATTCATTTAAAATGACCTTTTAACCCTAGGCTCTTTTAACTTCTAACCTTCTAATCAATACGGAATTTGAATTTCTGACACTTCCTCTGAATGCATTGGTTTGCCCTTAAATCATTTTTGATGTTTTTGTCGTTTAACACACTATGCTTTTAAAATTATATTGCTTTTCTTTTCATTCGTATGAGATAGTGAAAGATATCTAAGGAGGTGGGTGTCTGTTTTTATGGGGCATTACAGAAGCTATGGTGTCTAAATTTAAATAAAATAAAAATAGCCAGTGGAGAAGAAAACTGTGCTTTTGAGACAAAGATTAGAGACAATAGAGGTGATGGTTTGATGAAAGTCAATGTTATGTGATACCTATATTAGGCATTTAGGGCCGGGTTAGGAGACAGGGAAGAAACTGGGCATTGAGAGAGTATTTTAAAGAATTTCTTAGCTTTCAAGGTTACAATTAACATGTCAAGAAGTAAAATACTCTTGCAGGATAAGATTCTAGGAACCCAAATCTTTATTAAAAATATTTTTTTTCTGTTTTCTGTACATCTGAAGGAAAAAAAAACAATTAGATGGTTATTACTGAAAACCACACTCACCTAAAATATGAATAAAGAACAGTTAAGAATTTCTGATTTTCAAAAATGTATACATTTTAACAGACGAACTTTCTTCAGACTATTATATTAAACATATGTAGTTTATTTTCTACTTATTAAATAAACATGTGAAGTACTACAACTATATGTACTCCCAAATTAGCATAAATCTTTAATTTGGGGGCGAACATAAAAGAAGTGTTGATTGGCTGAAACAACAAACAGCTATTTATTTGCAATAAACATTTTGTTTTATTTCACTGTCGATTAAAAGACATATGTAACAGAGTTGTTTTTTGAATATCTCTATTTGGACTGTCAATGGCAGTTTATTAGCAGTGAGGGACACCGAGCAATAGATAAAGACTCTGTTTTTCTCATCAGAAACACCAGCGTTGAAATCCCAACTCCATAATCCATTTCCTGTGTGCTCCTGGAAACATTCTTTGATGGAGGGCTTATTTTTTTTTTCATCCATAAAACTGTGACAATAATAGCAATTATATCATTTCACTAGTAGCATTTATAAAGGACTTACTAGGTATTAAGACTCCTAAGTCAAATTGTCACAGTTTATTCGTACAACTCCTCTGTGAATAGGTATGATCATCATCACTCCGATTTTATGCACGAGGAAGTGGAGTCGTACAGAGGTGAAGTGATTTCCCAAGAGTCATACAGCTGGTGAGTGTGAGAAAGAGGCTGTGAACTCAGGCAGTCTGTTTTCCTCTTCTCAGCTTGCTGTACTTTTTATGAAGATTACATGAAATAATGCATGTTTCATGCTTTATATAATATACTAACTATGCACTCAGGAAAGGGTATTATTTTTGGTTGTTATGAAACTAAAATCTTCTGCATTAGATGTGCATTCATAAATATAAAATGAACACTACCACTTTTCATTTTTAGCAGATTAATTCAAATATAATACAGCAAAATAAGTTGAATTAGGTTTGATACTTTTGATTGAATGAAATAGTAAATTTATATATACATATATATAAAAATATTTTTGTCACATGCTTTAGTCTTTTGAGTTTTAAAGAATTAAAATTTTAGCTTTGGACATTTTATTTGCTATATGATTGTTATATACTACCTGTCTAGAAAAATAAACCAAAGATGATAATATCATTTGGCTTGGCTGAGCCTATAAGATCAAAGGAATTTGATAATTTTGTCACCGTTGTGATTTTAGGGAATGCTAATAAACATATGCTGAAAAAGTCAATAAAATATTTACAAGAAAGCCATGCTCTCCCACTTGTACTGTTTCAACCTCCACTGTTTTCTGGAAATTCTGGATAATAAATTTTGAACTTTGGGAAATATTTAGTTGAAGTCCTATTTGGATTAAATCATGTTGAAAATGCAGTTGTTAGGTTTAAAGCAGGGGTTCTCAAACTTTTTAAAAAGAGGGGGCCAGTTCACTGTCCTTCACACTGAGAGTGTGCAATGTGAGCCCAGGACTAATTGGCTGCTAGGGGGCCCATATTATGGGCCCCCTAGCAGGCTGTAGTGGTTTAAAGAATTCACTCTCCCCAAACTTTCATCCAAACCGCCTATAGAACCACCTTATCCCCTTCCTAGGGGGTTTATTAGGCACCGTAGCCTTTACCAGAACCCTAGGGAGATACAGGAATGAAATGCAAAAGAGGAACTTACTTTCTTTATCCCCTCTGGTCGTTTGAAAATAATTTGTTTACTCCTCCCAGAAAACCATCTACAAAACCCAATGCTCTCCCCCTTTCTTTCATGGAGGCCTTTTTCAGCCTCCACCCATCTGCACCAAGATGCTCAAAATAAACAGCATTTTGCTACACATGAGGCTTCATGTGTCTCTCTCTTTCAGCTCCAGACCTGCAGTAAAAATGGGTAGTTCCCATAGAAAAATATTAGTTACATAATAACAAAGGAGCTCACTTTAGTAAAACTATGTCCTTTTCCAACTAACATTTTTAGTTGTAACTTTCAGTTGAATAATGAGAACTTTTGGAAACTACAGTCCATAAAAGGAGAACAACACACAAGCCTGAGACCTGTAAATAAATCAATATTATTTATTGGGGCAAAGATGGATTTTAAAATAACTGAAACAAAATCAGTAATATTCGACTACTAATGGACTCATTGTCTTATACTATTTCTGGTGCTAGCAAAAAAGAGAGAAATTTTGTTTTTTAAAAAACTACTGTATAAAGATTAGAAGAATCACGAAAATTTCAAAAGACATAGAGCAATAGCTTTTATCCACTCCCTACTGTTTCCTCCAACCTCCATAATAGCAGCTGCACAGCAGTCAGGTTCAAAGAATATTTGAAGATGCAATGAGACAGTGGACATAGGAACACAGTTGACAACTTATTTTCTGAGATTAAGGAAAAAAATAATTCTCAAAGACCTAGACAGTGGTGCCCCTTTATTCGCTGTTATTCATAAATCCAGCAAAGTAAATATACATAACACAGATACATAACAAAATTGTTTGTCAAAATACTGTAACAGAGGAAATGGCCTTAAAAAAAAAAAAAAAAAACGGCAAAAATATTTTCTGTCTCTTTAACACATCCTGCACTCCTTTTTTGAGAACTAAAACCTGGATCCTGCCTCAGGTCAGCGGTTAGGAGGGGCAGGGTAAGTTTTATTATTTGTGCAAAAGGAGATGGCTCAGCCTGGATTTAGTAACTAAGAGAGATCCTGGGGGGAGGTCAGGAGATTGTCTTCAGTGGAGATGGAACATCAGAATCATCAACTGTAGCTGAACAGTAATTGCCTAAGGCTGAGAGCCCATCCTTTAAAAGCTCTGTATTCCTGCTTATTATTAGGACGATGGCATTTCAGACAGGAGTCTCCATCCTCGCCCTTTGCTGGCAAAATATGGTGTTTCCCCAAAAATAAGACAAGGTCTTATATTTATTTTTCCTCAAGAAGACACCGTAGGGCTTATTTTCAGGGGATGTGTTATTTTTTTTTTTTTAAGTACGGTACAACAATCTACATTTATTCAAATATAGTTAAGTCGTCTTTTTCTGGAACATCATCATAACTTTCCAAACCCTGAATTCCATCCTGAATTTCTTGCAACTCTATTTCCTTTGGAACCATTGGTTGGCCCCAATCTCTCATGACAAGCAATAAAGGTCTCATTAAATAAGCAGCTCTTATCCATGTAACCTGCTCGGGGTGCATTGGTAACAACACTGTCAGTGATTTTATCCCATGAACTCTTCACCCAAATCATGACCTCTTGCAGGCTAGGCTTCACTGGGTCTAGTCTGCAGAGTGGAGCAGAAATGATCTCTCTAGGCTCAGTAGGAGACTGCTTGCTGAAGCTTTTCCCCTATCCCCTGGTGTTTGTCGGGGGTGAGAGAGGCCCACAGTGCTGAGTAAAATGGCAGCCACAGCTTTCCTTCTTCCCCTTCGGGACACACAATGCCTAAAGCGAAGCGTCCCGCTCCTCACTTCACTGAGGAGACTTTCCCCTCAAAGTCTCAGCTTGCAGCATGCACAGGATGGCCAGGACCTGACAGGGAGAGCCGACCTTTTGGTGGGGCTTCCCGCACCTTTCTGGTCACCTGTGAGATAGTAGCAGTCACGGTGGGGCAGATGAGAAGGGCTGCTTGTCACCAAAGTGCATGGGTTGTGCAGATACACTGCGAAGCCACGCCCATCACTAGGTCTTATTTTCAGGATAGGGTTTATATTGTGCAAATGCTTAGAAATCCTGCTAGGGCTTATCTTATGGGTAGGTCTTATTTTCAGGGAAACACGGTGATAAAACTTCTCTTTCCTTCCTCCTCAAAACACTTGTTCTCGTTCTTCTGATTCGGCCTCAGGAACAAGTGCTAAGCTTTCCGTAAATACCAAGCAAAATTTGCTATTATTGGTGCCAAAAAAAAAAAAAAGGCTGCAATAAAACACAGAGGAAGAGGATGATCGCTATTCATAGGGAAGTTCTCACTTTTACAGAAAAAATTAATAATTTACTATAAAGTAAGAGCAAAATAATCCCACACCAATAATTCAAAAATAAGTAATCTGTGTGTTTCAACAAAGACCATTACTTTTATAGCAATAAGAAGCTAATGCACAAAAAAGGATAGTTTATCAATTTTTAAGAGAAAAAAATGATCAGGAGACTTTAGGATTTTTTTTGTGTGTCTTTTGTATTTTTCTTGTTTTTAATCTACAATAACTGGATACAGGAACATGTCTCCACCTTTGATTTTAAACAGTAATTACATTTTGACATGTTCTGAGAACAAATTAGAGTAAGTTCTTTCCTATAACAGCTCCATAAAGGTGGCAGAACAAACTCATGTGGCCTTTCTCAGAAGCAGAAAGCAGCCAGGATTTTAAATTAGTTCTTTCACCTTGGCTTTAATTACAATGATAGCTGTTAATCATGGCTAATTGAAAACACAGGGGAAAAAAAAAAAAACTAAACCAAAAGGAAAGAAAAAACAAACAGTGTTTCAGAATTCCTGTGAACAAAGCTCTTCCAAAAAGTTTGGATAGAGAGAGCAGAAATGAGGAAGGAGGTGGTTTGGGTCATGGCCCCAGGGATATTAAATTACCATGCCTGTTTTGAATTGAGCTGGAATGGCTATATAGAGTAAGATGGAAAAAGAAGGCCTGGATGTTTGCCTTATGAAGGCTTCAGAACCTCCTGGCAGATGCCAAAATAACTTCTGGTATAGATGCTGGTGCCAAGGCTCCAGAGCTCTCTACTGCATTAGCCATTGGCTCCAATGCCTGTAGTCAGCTTCCCTAAGACACCATCACAGATCTTAGGACTCATCTCTTTTACCTTGGCTCTGTGCCCTGGACATAGATACTGACGTGTCTACAAGTTTCTACTACTATGGCACTGGCACTTTCCATCTACATTATGTAATTTTTATAACAACCATATACTCCATGCATTGTAAAAAAAAAAAAAAAAAAAAAAAAAGCCTATTTTGAAAATAAGAAGAGAAATTACAGCATCTCACACAGGATGACCAAGACATGACTGCCAGGGCAGTGACTCAAATCCTGACCCTGATTCCATATTGCATGTTTCTTCGCCAAAAAAGTGGTCTGCCTGTAAAAATCTAAACAGAAATATAAACAAATGCTAAGTCAGAAAAACCCAAGGCTAAAATTGTCATGAAAACAAAATAGAAACAATATAGTTTATCACACCAAAGTAAATATTTTAATGTTGATTTCAAAATGTTTTCTTCATGTGTGTGTTCAATATTTGATCTTCTGGTAACTCCTTTCTCTTATGGATCTAGCAACCACCAAGGTAAAATACTCTCCCCGTAAGCTATCGCTTTCTTTCCTTTCTTACCTGTTCTGTATCCAACCCTCTATGGCTCCCAGTAATCTTTATCTGCCTTATCAACCCTATGTTTTTAACCTGTTGTCTTCTATCTTTTGATGCAGCATATAAAACTGACCTGTATATAAAGGTATTTACAGATATAGCACAGGAGTGCTTCACTGGATGTTTTGGAATTGGTGACAATCAAAGCTTCACATACTCCCCATCGGCATTTCAGCATTAGGAAGGCAATGACCTGAAGCTACTAGTGTAATTCCTTCCAATTGCCCTTTAAAAACACTCTTAACTTCATTCCCATCTCAGTCCATCCTTCCCATTACCCAGGTATCAGTGAAGATATGAATATGGAGAAAAATTGTTCCATATTACACCTGGCCATTTTCTAGTTCTAGCATTCCTACTCACTATCTCCCAAGAAGATGGACTTTAAGAAAAAAAGCCTTAGCCGGGCGCGGTGGCTCATGCCTGTAATCCTAGCACTCTGGGAGGCTGAGGCGGGCGGATTGCTCGAGGTCAGGAGTTCGAAACCAGCCTGAGCAAGAGCAAGACCCCGTCTCTACTATAAATAGAAAGGAATTAATTGGCCAACTAATGTATATATATATAAAATTAGCCGGGCATGGTGGCGCATGCCTGTAGTCCCAGCTACTCGGGAGGCTGAGGCAGAAGGATTGCTTGAGCCCAGGAGTTTGAGGTTGCTGTGAGCTAGGCTGACGCCACGGCACTCACTCTAGCCTGGGCAACAAGCGAGACTCTGTCTCAAAAAAAAAAAAAAAAAAAAAAAGAAAAAGAAAAAAAGCCTTAAACTTTCTCGTGCTGAATTTTCCAGGCTTTACTGAAAAAAAAAATGGCTGCCATTTGGTAAGCAGTGGTCTTATAAATAAAAGCAAAAAATACACATAATAGAGCAATGTTCGTTTTTATGATAAATAACAATGGGGATTTTAGCCACCAGAACAATTACTTAGGAATCTAAATATTGCTTATAGAAGAGGCTAAGACAAATGAGTGTTCTGGGTGTACCAGAAACATTAAATTCATTATATATCATGAAAAGAGATGTTTAGACTAGGAAAATGGAGCTATCAAGAAGAAACCAAGTGAGATCTAATGCTGAGGATGTGATTAGTACACGTGGTATTCACTAAATTGAGTGTTTATGTTTGATCTCAAAACGCATTTTAAGATGTTTCACTGAACCTGTGGCCTTGGGGCCACGTGTATCCTTCGAGATCCTTGAGTGAGGCCTTTTGAATGAATCCAAATTTTATAGAACAAATCTTTTCAATAGAGGGATTTGTTCTGTGAAGTTTGGATATGGTCTAGGGGCTGCACTTCCAAATCTGGAGAGCCACATGTGGTCTTGTGGCCACAGGTTCCTTCCCCAGGCATTACAAAGCACCATTTAGTTAATGTCTGAGATGTGAGGAAGCCAGGCAGAAGTGGCTGTTCTTCACTTGTATGATTCTGCTGCCCTATTCTTCACTTGCTGAAAATCAAGTATATCTCTGGATGTATAACAGCATTGTGACCCATGAGCATGAATGCCATCAGTTCTTTTTCCACTCATTTCCCCAACCAACATTTAATGAATTACTTAAAGAAATGTTTTCTAAGTAGTATCTATAAATATCAATCCTGATATTGACTTACAGCACAATCTATTCTGGCCCCCCAAAATAAGCATAATAATAATAGCAAAAAAAGCATTTATCATAGTTCTGTGCATTTTACATATACTACACAGTTAATTCTCACAATAACTTGTGAGGTAATTAGTAAAGTGTCAGATATTTGTTCCCATTTCATGAGTGGCAAAGATGAGGCAAAGAGAATTTAAGTGATACCTCTACAGTCTCACGACTTCCCTATGGCCTTAAGGCAGTCCAGCTCCCAGAACAAGGTTTTCACTACTGTGCTAAACAGACCTTGAATCTTGAGCTATGAAATGTGACAGTATACTAGGAGAGTTCTTATGGAAATTCGTATAAAGTTATAAAACTTAACCTTTATGGTATTCTATTCTATTTGAGTATGGATGCTTTATAGTATCCTATAGTGGATATGAATGAATAATAAACGAGATTAATACACATGCCAAGATATTTAGATTTAAAACAAAGAAACTTGCTAAAGCAAACTGGCCAGGGATTAGGCAATGTAATTAAATGAAGACCATCCCAAGAGGAGATACTTTTTGTAAAGGTCAGTTTCCCTCTGTTTCCTAAGAGATTTGTCATGGGAAGCAGTCTATGCCAAAGATAGATCTAGATTCTACTTATTTTAAAAGTGATTTGATTTACAAATGAAAGCCTAGTCCTTCCACAGTCCTTTTCTAAATTAGATATGCTTTCCAGAATTGTTTTGAAAATATCATATAGAGTTGTTTTTAGAAGGTTTTTATTTAATGCACAAGAGGCATGGTGTGGGTGTTACTAACACATGATATGCTCCTGTGTCATGAAACCCTTTTGCTGATGGCACCACAACAAACAAAATGCTGCTACAGCACTAAATAAATTAATCACATTAGTGATCTAATATCTAATGGGTGTATTGAAGAACAACTTACAGAAGTACTTTATGAACATGTTACTTTATAATTCAGCCAGGTCATTCCATTTTTCATATCTGTCATATATAAATATATATATATCAGATGTAGAATAAATATATGTTATAAATATATATAATAAATTATTATTCTATTCTATTATATATTATATATTCTATTATATATTATAAATTATAAATATGTAGAATATATATATATATATCAGATATAGAAAAGGGTTAAGAACCAGATAGGAGAGGTTGCTCTAGAATACCTAAGAAAAGTCTGTGAAAAGGGTCTTGACTACTTTGATGTTAGTCAAAGGTATGTGTTAAAATATGAATCACATGAATAATTAGATATAAGGAATGAGGTAAGATTTTAATACAATTATATAAATATATTAGAGATGACAAATTTGGCTTCTACAATAAACACAAATGTAATATACATTGCATGGTAACAAACAATTATGTCTTTCATTGTCTTATAAAGTAAAAGCTTTATTTCAATTACTTAACTACAATAGTAAATTGGCACTCCATTTGTATTCAAAATTTCCTGACTTCTTGGAACAGAGAACAGATTCCCAGACCTCTGCCAAACAGAAAAAATTACATTTCTTCTTGCCAGAAACCACAATTTGCTAATCTTTGTACTGTCTAACATAACACTTCAATGTAGTTATTTATAGGTTGCATTGAGTGGTCATGATTTTGGATAGTAGAAGAATATTTACAGCAGTATTTCTCATATGTGGTTTAAATGGGGGCCCTTTTAAAGAAATAAAACCAAAGTTGAATCACAAATTACATTTTTAAGAAAGTTTGGCAGAGGCAGAAATTGTGTGATACCTTTCCTCCCCATATAAAGATCACAGCCAATACTCTTATAACAAAAGATAAATTAACAAGAGAAAAGCATAAAAAATGTATTTAACCAAAGTTTCACATGACACAAGAGCCTTCAGAAATGAAGACCCAGAGACTCAAGGGAAGACTGTCCATTTTAATGCTTAGATTCAAGGAAGGCTTGGCAGCCATAGAGAAATGTAATTAGACAAAAGGAGAATAATCTAATAGTAATAGGCTGAGTGGGGAAACCAATCAAGGACTGCTGCTCAGATTCTTCATGGTCTCTCCATGTGACATTCTTTCCTCATAAGTATAGGCCAAGACCCCTTCTGGAGTGAGGGTCCTATAGTCTACTTTCAGACAAGTAGGTCAGAGAATTTCTTTATGGTCAGTTCTTACACAGAAAAATGGGGAGAAATTAAAGTAACATTTCTGGGGTTTACAACTAGCTTGAGAGAAGAAATTCTAGTTTCTATGACTCACCTTGGGGAAGAGGAACTCTCGTTTCTGTGACTTGCCTTGGAGAAGTAAGTGGAGCAAAAAGAATGGAAAATGTCAAAGAAATACTTTGGTTCTAGAGCTTTTCCAACTTCCTTTAGTTCAAAGTACCCAGCATGCCAAAGCACCATACTTTAGGGTATTGTTTTCTGAGCCTCAACAGCTTTAAAATGAATTAAATTCAAGCTAACAGTTTTAACGTAATACAAATATTGTTATTTTGCTACAGTGTACTGGAGTTTATGACACAGGCTGTTTTGAGTTTGATATATTTATACCACTATTTAAAGCTAACATTGGTTAATGATTATGAGTCAGATATTGTTCTATCTAACGTTTATAGAGTATTTCTTTAATTTCAACAACAATCCTCTTAGGAAATAAATTTGTTTTCTTATTTAAGGCAAGAGATCTTAATTAATTTTCAAGGTTACACAGTAAGTGATAAAGCAAGTTTAAAAGTTGGTGGTCTGACACTAGAACCCTCTTAAATACTGCATGATACTTACTCTAAAATAGCATGTTCATAACACTATTCCTCTCCACCACTGGGAGTTCTAAGCAAAGTTTTAAAGGGAACTTATGTTATTGGAAGTTAAAATATAAAATATTATATTTTTAACGTGTTGGAGAGGGAAAATTTTTTCTCTACGTTTTTAAGTTGTGAAGCTGGAAACTGTAAATTAAGCTAACAAAAGACAGATCAACAGGAGAAAAGACATATTTTATTTGATGTTAATATTTAAATTTTTTATGTGTATGGAAGCATTCGTAGAATAAACTCAAGATCCAAAATGATTAAATTATGGGTACTGATATACAACATTAAAAAAGGGCGATAAATCATGAAGATGTGATAATAAGAAGAAAAAGGGTTCATATTAATATTTCTAGGGGTGGTGAATTGTGGGAAGGCACAGATATGTGGAAACTAATGAAAGATAAGAGCTGTCTAGTAAGATGTGTGTGCTGATTCATCTCAGCACTGTCTCCATCTGTACTGACAATGGTGGTTCCTCCCTTCCTGGTATGGTACAGGAGACACCTTCACAAGGAAAATTTATGCCCTACTTTTAGGCAGATAGGGGAAGGTGGAAAGCTTTTCCTGTGTCTGCCTTTTTTCAACTGTCTTCTGCTTAAAATATTTCTTATGCCAAAGTAGCATATTTTGGAATGGCATATTTTGATCCACTTCACATGGGAAAGAGAATCTGGCTATTTAAAATAAAAATATGGTGTGTGAGAATTGGATACAACAGTAGTAATGGAGGCAAAGGACAAGTTTTTGTAGGGCCTTAAAGTTGCTTATAACCAATTTAAAAATGTCACAGTCATTCTTAGGCATGTAGAAACATAAAGAGTCCTAGTTCCTAAAAGTTGTTTCCTGCTCTTCTGAATATATTTCATAATGCAAGGGTGAAAAGAATAGGTTACTAGATATTGAAATGATTACTATTTAGGAGTATGATTATGATATGAGTAAGACAGGATGAAGAGAGGAAACCATCTGGACAGAGTAGCAAACAACTGAAAAATGTAAGTGCACAAAAATTTCTTACTAAAGAGAAGTAATAAAGCCCACAACACCTGTCACCATTATAGATCCAATCATCTGGAAAAACAGTTGGTACAGAAAATATACCAACCCACAGGCATTAGTCAGAGCTGGCTTCACATTGCAGCCAGAATGTGGCTCATGCATTTGCATTTGCTTGAGGTGGCACAGGCTGCTTTAGGAAAGAGAGGTATCCCTGGCCTTTGGTGAGGAGAGGCAGGCAATTGATGGATTGTCGATCTTAGAGCAAAAGATGTGAGTGTACAACAAAGGCATTCAGCAACTTTAGCCTATTTCCATTTAATTGACTTGTGGAGTGTAGTCAATGCTCTGAGTCTAGACCAATGCCCATGACATACTGATTCTTTAGGATGCCCATATAATTCTTTGCTCCACAGTGGAATTACAAGCTTCCAACACAGTGATTTTTTTTTCAAAACGTTTTTATGCCATTATTGTTTTTATTGTAATTAATTATGTTGACTGTTTTTAACATTGCATATAATTTTTTTATGTTAAATTTAAGATGAGATGATTGTGAAAGACTGGAGAAAATGACAAAATTTAAATTTGCTACTCAGAGTCCTTTTAAAATGTAAGTTTATATTCTAATTCAAATAAATCCAAACTGAAAATTTGATGCCCTGTGATTACAGGTTAGATAAAAAGATGTACATTTATACTACTTATATGTGTAGCTATACACATTTAAACTTTCCAATATTATTATTTAGATTAATTGTTTCAAGTTTTGTTGTGTCTGTCAATTTAATTAATAGAATAAATGCAGTATGACATAAATATACCCATCATATGGTTTGTGTGCTTTGAATTACAGGTAACACATCACTGTACACCCTTCTGTGTTGTCTTACAATGTTCTATCCTTTGCCCTGTGATCAAAATCATTGTAATTGGAGATCACAATCTATTTTTGTAGGGTTATAGTCTACCACAGTGGATTCTCCTTTCTTTTTAGGCCAAAAATGAAGAGACATATTTATTCTGTTATGTAAGACAGAATTTGCAAAGCAGACTTCTGATAATTTCATGGATTATGCTTTATCTATTAAGATGAAAGGAAAAATGTATTTTTCTCAAGAAAATTGAGACATTAGGTGTGATTTGATTTGCTATGAAAAGAGAGAATAATAAAGTCAGGATACAGAGCTCTGTGTTAGACTCTCCTTATAACCAAAAGATGGTTCTCTTGTTTAAATAAAATACAATGTCATTTAACACATTATTCCTTAGTCCCTAAGCCACCCTTAAAAAAATAAATGCAGACTTTATAATTTGAAAGAATTGTTATCATTACAAATGTGCCTAAATTATACCAGAGGAATAATTTATCATTTATTATCATTTAAGAGAAACTGTCTCAATGATAAAAGCAACATGTCAATGTATAAAGTATTTCCCAAGAAGCTTGAACCATATATTATTTATGAATTGCCATGGGAAAAGGCCATGGTTCTTTTTCTGGTTAAGTATTATACTTTGAAAGTAGTATCATATATTGGATCACATATTATTACTTCACACAAATATTTTTTAAAATATATGCCCTGATTAAACTATTACGAACATAAAGTATTAACCCACGGTTTCTTTTAAGATTTTCCACACATATTTAATTTCCAGTTTGGTGTAATATCCAATATTCTTTTTCACCTATATACAAGTAACACTTCGATGTAAATTACTCTTTCAAAATGTAAAGTATATGGGTTTTTGTCATCTTTCTGAAAGCATAGTTTTAATTCTGTGTTTTACCACTTACTAGATGTTCATTGCAAGAAAGTTACATAACCTTTCTAGGTCTTATTATAAAAATATAACTCATACATCTTAAGACTGTTTTAGTTTGAATGTGCAATAATATGGTTGAGAGTGTCTATGTTAGCATGCAGCAGATACTAACAATTCAAGAACTTGTTGTTTCCTTTCTTTCTCAAGTACTTTATCTTGCTCCTTCTAGGTAAGATTACATTACAAATTATGGTTTTTATTTTCAAACCAAAATTATATTATTATTGCGGTCACAGTTTATTTTTCTCTTTTATTTCTGATACCTATTCAACTCATTTTAAAAGCTCAGACTATAGTAAAAAAATAATTATCTATTTCAATCTTTTCTTTTCTGGTTTAGGAATAGAGCACCTGTTAGCCACATCAGAATACAACAGAATCAAAAGACAAGGCTCAACTTGGAAAATGAAATCTACCTGAACAGTTTTCCAAGTGAAGGTCTAACATTTTTATTATGATTCTCAAGGGCTAATTTATAATAGAAAATTTCCCCTTTCAATGCCTTTCAGTAGTTACCAAACATGAAACACTTTACCATAAGAGAGTATAACTTCATCCACATCACCATAACATTCAGAAGTAGATGTGGAACTAAGACATGAATATTTCTTTCCAAGTTTTAAGTATGTACATTTAAAAATATACATTTTATTATATAAATGTATTATATATACACATATGTATGTACATACTTATATCTAGCACACATAGAGTTCAAATATTTTTAAAGGTTTTTTTTGTACTAGATCTTTTCAGTATGCTTATGTTATACTATTCCCATTATATTTTTCATCCAGGCTATTTAAAATACAGGAACAATTTTATTATAATTTTTATTTTTTATTTTTTTGAGACAGAGTCTCGCTTTGTTGCCCAAGCTAGAGTGAGTGCCATGGCATCAGCCTAGCTCACAGCAACCTCAAACTCCTGGGCTCAAGCAATCCTTCTGCCTCAGCCTCCCGAGTAGCTGGGACTACAGGCATGCGCCACCATGCCCGGCTAATTTTTCTATATATATTAGTTGGCCAATTAATTTCTTTCTATTTATAGTAGAGACGGGTCTCGCTCTTGCTCAGGCTGGTTTCGAACTCCTGACCTCGAGCAATCGACCCGCCTCGGCCTCCCAGAGTGCTAGGATTACAGGCGTGAGCCACCACACCTGGCCTGGCCTATAATTTTTAAAACTAGAAGACACTTGGTAGCCCATATTTCACCAGTGTCTAGGATTTGTTATTCTGTATAAATTTTTAATATTTTTACCTCCTAAACAATGCAGCACTATTCTACTTTTACTCAATTGAAGTTTTCTCCTAGTATATAATTATAGGCCAAGAAAATAAAATGAAATATTAATGAGTTGAGGTTGCCAAAATATATATAAATATTAATGACTAAATTTTGAAACTAGTTTTTATTGAACCTGATAAATTTATCTTCTCACAAAGTGATCTTATGGTGCCCAGGCTAGCAAGTGACAGAGCAGGGATTTTTAAAAACTGAATATGTAATTGAGAAATGACAGTGTTTCCATAGTTACCATGATTAATTGCTGAGTGCATTTCACTACTTTACTTCCCTAAATGCAGTTATGGGTCCCATAGTATTGCTCCATAGCTAAAGGGGCAAACTCTCATATATTTTGTAAAGGACAGTTGTATAAGTCAGCATATATCCAGAGGATCATGGCCTGAATGGATGTAGGCAGAAACGCAATAGAGTTTAAATAGAATTTAAAATAAAAACTATACACTTCTGCTTCCAGAAAGGTGGAAACATTTCTTCCTATTCCTCTTGATAAGGATGATTAAAATCCCTGGACATTGTGTATAAAACAAACATACAAGATTCTAAAAGTAAAGAGAAGAAAAGAGACCAGCCAGGGACTCTTGTGACACAATAGTGATTTCCCAGGGTTTTCTTTTAGCCTCATATATCCTAGGGTTGGAACCAAAGAAGGCTATAGTCCAGAAATACTAACATCAGCAACAAAAAATAATGCCTCAATAAAAGGCTGATCTCACTAACCAAAGAACTATTCTTGATACCCAAGAAAAGGGCAGCCTAGAAAGAGAGAAAACATTTAGACAATTACTACTCTACTCTAGCCAAACATCAAAGAAAAAATTTTAGCCCAACCCCAACTGTACCATCAAAGGCTGAGTAGAGAACATAGGCTTCCTCACCCACTAGGCTGTAATGAGGTTCCCTAATGACCCTAGGTTTTTATCCAAGAAAAAAGCCTGGATTTTCACCTGCACAGGGGCTAATCACCCCCTCCCCTGGTGTCAATGGAAATCACCTATGGATCCTGGATCTTTATCCCAACCTGGTGGTAACAAAGATAATCTGAAAAGATTATCCTTTTATATTTGGCCAAGTGGAAAGTCAAGATTTTCAACATTGCCCAGTGGTTATAAGATCATTCTCCTCCTCTGGCAATAATGAGGCAGCACTATACCTCCTGGCCAGGGTGGTATCATAAGGGCTTATTATAGAGCCAGAATCCTCAGCCTAGCTCAGAAATAAAGAAGTAAATAGAGGCTTAATGGGAAACCTAGACTTCTATCTTCACCTGGAAATAATAAGGCAATCCCCTCCACCACTTCTGAGTGGGATTAGGGAATTAGGCAATCCGCTCCACCACTTCTGAGTGGGGTTGGAGTAGGGTTGGAGTTGGGTCAGAGAGAACTGGCTAACATGCAAGATTTAAGCATGATCTAGGGTCTCATAATACCCATAATGTCTAACTTTCAATTTAAAAAATTGTGTCAACAAGAACCAGAACAATATTAAACTGAATTTTTAAAAAGAAAGATAATCAACAGATGCAAAAATGTCTGTTCTCACAGTCTTATTCAACACAGTGTTGGGATTTCTAACCAGTGCAATTATGACAGGAAAGGTAATGAATGCCATACAGATCAGAAAGAAATATAACCACCCCTATTTGGCATGATAGTCTACACAGAAAATCTAAGAAATTAACCAAACTTTAATTAACCAATTGGTTAATAAGTTCAGTAAGTTCTCAGGATACAAGATAACATTCAAAAATTAATTATATTTCTTTATACAAGCAGGGAACAAATGGGGAATTAAATATAAAATACAACACCTTTTATAACTGCATAAAAATGAAATATGAATACTTAGGTTTAAATCTGAAAAAGGAAGGTTCAGGGTTTGCATACTGAAAACTATAGAACATTAGTTAAATAAGTTTAAAAAGATCTTAAAAACTGGAGAGTCATACCATAATGGATTGCAAATCTCAAAATAGTAAATAATTCAATTCTTCTCAAATTGATATGTATATATATATATATATATATATATATATATATATATAATTAACAAAACTTCCAACCCTACAAATAATGTGGAAGAACCATTATATCCAGTTTTAAGATTTAATATATAGCTACATTAATCAAGTTTGCATGATATTGGCAAAGGGATAAATATATAGATCAATATAGGAAATAGATAACCCAGAAATAGACCCATACAAATAATGTAAAGCAGATACTTGGCAAAGTTGCCAAAGCAGTGCAATGGAAGAAAGATAGCTTTTTCAAAAATGGTGCTTTAACATTTACACTTGATCTCAGCCAAAAGGCTAAAAAGCAATGTTCTTGAACAATTAGACATCAAAGATAATAACGAATACAAAAAAGATGAAGCTCAACTTAAGCCTCACACTTTATACAAATTAACTCAAAATGAATCACAAACATAAATGTAACAACTAAAGTAATAATATTTTTAGAAATAACACATAGGAGAAAATCTTTGAAATCTATAATTAAACAAAGAAATCTTAGGCTTAACACCAAAAGCATGATCCATAAAAGGAAAAAATGATAAACTGGATTTCTTCAAAAATAAAAAGTCTTGCTCTCTGAAAGAAAGACCTTGTTTAGATGATAAGAAGGCAAGTTACAGACTGGGAGAAAATATTTCCAAATCATATCAACAATACAACTTATATCTGGAACATAAAAGGAACTCTCAAAACTCAAGAGTAGAACACAAAACAAAACAACAAACAAACAAAACAATCCAATTGGAAAATGGCTGCAAGACATGAGCAGACATTTCACTGAAAGGGATATAGAGATGGTAAATAACTACATAAAAGTGTTGAACATCAAATATCACTACATACCTGTCAAAATGACCAAAATAAAAAAAGTACTAACTGCTGTGGTATTGTGATATAATAAGAAATACTCTGTTTCCCCCAAAATAAGACAGGATCTTATATTTAGTTTTCCTCAAGAAGACACCCTAGGGCTTATTTTCAGGGGATGTGTTATTTTTTTTAAAGTACGGCACAACAACCTACATTTATTCAAATATAGTTAACTCATCTTCTTCTGAAACATCATCATAACTCTCCAAACCCTGAATTCCATCCTGAATTTCTTGCGACTCCATTTCCTTTAGAACCATTGGCCCCAATCTCTCATGTTGAGCAATAGAGCTCTCATGGGGCAGATGAGAAGGGCTGCTCGCCTTCTTTACCACTCCAAGACGAAATGCAAGAGTTGTGCAGATACGCTGTGTAGCCACGACCATCACTAGGTCTTATTTTCAGGGTAGGGCTTATATTGCACAAACGCTTAGAAATCCCGCTAGGCCTTATTTTATGAGTAGATCTTATTTTCGGGGAAACACAGTATATATTCCAACTTTGTTCCTGGTTTCTGTTACAGAGCTCCTAAAACACTTGGAATTTCTGAGTAATAGGTACAATAACAGTACCGTTTGTTATTCTTAATTTCCTTTCCAACATACCTGAGTTTATGCTAATGAAGTGATGAGGTGGGCCTCTAGATAGCAACAGGATGAGAACTAGTTGCCAGAAGAATCAACCATATGATTATAAAGTTGAAACTTTCAGCTCCATCCCTCTAACATATGGGAAGGGGAGAGGGGCTGAAGAGTTGAGTCAATCACCAATAGCCAATAATTTAATCAGTCATGCCTATATAATGAAACTTCCATAAAACCCCTAAATGACAAAGTTTAGAGAGTTTCCAGGTTGCCAAATGCATCCAAGTGCTGGGACAGCAGTACACCCCTAACTTCATGGGTACAGAAGCTCTTGTGCTTGGGACTCTTCCAGACCTCACCCTATGTACTTCTTTATCTGGCTGCTTATCTATACTCATATCCTTTATAATAAACCAGTAAACATAAATAAATGTTTCCCTGAGTTTTGAGAGCTATTCTAGCAAGTTATTGAGCCTGTGGAGGGGGTCTTGGGAACCCCCAATAGTTGGTTGGTCAGAAATATGTATGGCTCAGACTTACAGTTGGAATCTGAAATCAGGAGCAGTCCTGTGAGACTTAGCCCTTAACCTGTGGAGTATGTGCTAACTCCAGCTAGGCAGTGTCAAATTGAATTGAATCACTAGGCTCAGTTGAATTGCCCACTTGATGTCTGGAAAACTGGAGAATTAGTCGTAGGTGGGGGGAAAAAAACAGACATTTGATCTCAGAAGTATTGTGAGTAGAGGAACAGTTTAACACTGAATATTAGTGAGGATGCAAAGAACCTTGTATTCATTCTAGTGGAAAATAAAATGGCATAGCCAATCTGGAAAATAGTTTTGCATTTTTGTTAAAAAAAAAAACTAAACATGAAACTACCATATGATACAGCAATGAAAATCCTGTGCATTTATCACAGATAAATGAAAATGTATGTTTACATACATACACAATATATTTACATACATACACAAATATATAAGAATATTTATACCAGCTTTATTTATAATAGCCAAAATTTCGGGAAAAGACAGATGCTCTTCAATGGGTGAATGATTAAACTTTGGCACATTCATACCATGGAATAAAAAGGACTGAACTACAGACATATGCAACAATATCATCGAAGCTCTAGAGAATTATAGTAAGTGAAATAAATTCCACTGGTTATATACCAACCATATGGTTACATTTATATAACATTCTGTCCATCAATTCTTATAAGAATATATTGGCAGAGCTTGATGATTTTTTAAGTACATTTTATCAGGCTCTCTATCTCCAGATTTTATTGCCTTCAGGAGAAAAATGATTAGTTACGCATCCTCCCATTGAGTAGCTGATGCTGTTCAGGAGAAAAATCAGAGAGGTCAGTGAAACAGCAGTTAGCTAGATCATTTCCAACAGGCAGAGAGGAGTTTGAGCTTTTGCTTTCCAATGGTCCCCACCACTCCCAACATCCCACTTTTACACACACAAACTCACACACATGCCTTCCAGATTTGCTATGCTTAGTGGGAGGTAGTCCCCTAGTTGACTTAAATAGGAAAAGATACTTGTGAAATTCTTATAATCTTATGCTGTTTTAGCATCCATTTTAAATATAAACTTGACTTAAGCAGCAGAACTTAGTCATCCTTGACACTGTTTCCGGTTCTGTATTTCTCATAGTTCTTCAGTGTGGTTGGCCCAGATAGCTGTCTTATACAACTTCCTCTTGGTGACCACCTCCCTGTGAGACAGCCACAAACAGCCTACTTGACTGGGCCCACTGACACTCACATCCTGAGTGGACTGTGCAGATATGACACAGTGACTACCTCTCAGTCATAGGGTGACCTCCTGGAACTCGTGCTTGATTGATTTAAACTCACCGATTAAAACTCCTCATGGCAAACCAGTTTGAATAAAGCTCCAGACCCAATAAAGTTGTTGGCCCGCAGATTACTCTCTCTCTTTCTCCACATGTTCCCTGATCTTCATGTGTGTGTGGCCTCCCAGCATGCTATGTATCCTCCAGGACCTGTAAGTAATAAAATCTTAATTTCCATCTTATGTGTCTCCTAATCATTGGAGGGATGCTCTACATATCAAAAATCCTAAATGAAAACAATATTATAACCAAAGAAGAGTTTTACAAAAGAAAAATTGTTATGAAAATTGTTCATAAACCAAGTTCATTGTTTCTTCAAGGTAAATGGTTTTCTTATTCTTCAATTATTTCTTTTCAAATCCATTTTCTATAAGCCTGTGTAATAAAATGTTTGTTTTAAAAACTTTGAGAAGACATTGACATAGAACTTCGTATAAGCCTTTCAATCTCTAAGCACTTTAATCATAGTTGATCGTCCTACCAACTCTATGAAGTAGACACTACTATCATTCCCATTTAATAAATGAGAACCCCGATGCAGACAGAAATTAATTAACATACCCAAGTTATTCAAGTAGTGAGATATAGAAACATGATTCTATCCAGGTTGTCAGATTTCATCATCTGTGCTCTAAACTACTTTACTAAATTGATTAGAAATTCACTATTGGTTATAGGGAGATTAATATTAATATATATTTCCTTTAACATATGTAGTTGTTTTAAATTTAACAATTATGAAACCAATATTCACCACAAACATAATTTACAAGTTTCTACAATATTGATACACAGTACATATAACGACCAGCATTTTGGCTTAAAGATTGTCTTTGTTACAAATTCATATTAATAGAAACATAGCAACAGCTCTTTATTGAGTATCCATTATATGCAAAACATGTCCTAGACACATCATGTACATTATCTCTTTAATCTCCATAACTTCATGAGGTAATTATTGATATCTCCATTTCATCTCTGAGTAAACTGAAATGAACTGAGATGATCTGGGAATGAAATTCAATTCTGCCAGATTTCAAAGCTCCTGTGCTTTCCTTTTTAACATTTGTATTAAATTGTTTATGAGTACTGCTTCTGGTTATTCTAATGTTTCTGGTTGAAAAAGTAGAAGCAAAAAATGTTTCCATGAGTTTTTCATTTTTAAATAATTTCTAACTAATTTCTTATTTTGAATAAAGTCTATCATCAGTTCTCATACATAAATACACATACCTCTGGTCAGAAAATAAAACAAAACATTTTGTCTAATTTTTTGGTCATTAAAACTTGTTTATATTAATATAAAGTAGTGAACACAAGAGATGACAGCACCATGAGCAATAGCCTGCAGAGATTAAAAGGCAAAAGATTTGTTCATTCTGAAGAGAAACCAGAGTATGCCTGCAGAGATTTAAAAAATATATATATAGCCATCCAAACACTGAAATTATCATATACAGAATAAGAAATAAGTAATACATTTCAAAAAATGAAGAAAAAGCTTAAATGCAAAATAAATGAAAACTATATAGAAAATATGGACCAAGCAAAACTACTAGAAATAAAAATGTGACAGTGGAAATTTAGATTCACTAGGTTTTTTGAACAAAATATTATTTGCTCTTGAAGAGAAAACTAAGGATAGAATGAAAAAAACAATTATTCAAAAGTTATCCCAAGAGACAAAGATATGTGCATATAATGAGAGGATAAAAGTTATGAAGAATAAAGTAAGAAAATTTGATTAGAGTTTCAAAAAAAGAGGTAAGACAAAAATAGTAAGACATAATAACTAAGGCTTTCCCAGAACAAATTTAAGGCACCATCCAATTTTATAAAACCTACAAGTAGCAGACCCAGTTTGGACATGGTAAAAGTACAGAACACTACTCTGGGTGGGTTCCTTTCCATTCTGATTGCTCAGTGCTTGTGTGATTTCATTGCTAAATGTTTTAAATATCACCCCTGGGCATCATAGTAATGGACTTTTGATGAGACAAACCTGGGAAACTTTCCAATTGTTATAATAAATTTATGATATGTTAAAGGATATTCAATTCCAACACTAAATGTGGTATCTTAAAATACATCCACAATTTCTTTGACACTGTTACCTTCAAAATGCAGAGTCAAATTTCCCATCCCTTGAATGTTGATGAGATTTGGGGACTAAAACTAAAACATGGCCAAGGTAATCCTATATGACCTCTGCAACTAGGTGATAAATAAGGTATATCTTTTGCTTGGCTCTTTATGTCTCAAATTGCTTGCTGCCATGTTTTGAAGATGTTCAAGCCCTATGAAAAGCACTGTGGGGAGTGAAATTGAGTATTTTTGTCAACTTGATGGCACCATCTTGCTGGGCCAGTGACAAACCCCCTTGGAAGTGGATCTCTATCAGGCAAATCTTTTAACAACTGAAATCCCTGTGGACATTTTAATTGCAACCTCATTAGAGAGGCTTATCCACAGCTTCTCAGCAAAACCACTGGAAAAGGACTCTCCACAGACAATGTTAGAGATAATAAATTCTTTTTGTGGTCTTGAGTCACTAAGCTTTGTGGTAAGTTGTTACATAGCAATACCTAATTAATACAATAAAGTATATGATCCATGAAAGAAGTTGGTTAAAAATCAAGTATTAATCTATCCAGCTAAACAGAGTAAAGGGTTGGGGAAAAGAGTTTGAACAATAAATGGAAAAATAATAAAAATTTATTATTATTAACACTATCAGTAGGATATTACTAGTAAACCTTGTTTTAAAAATTATTAGAGATCCAATGGAATAGAGAAAAAGTGAGAAGTTCTCACCTGTTGTTATTTTTAGATATAAATTATAAACCTACTTAAATATCATTGCAGTTTATTCTTAATCTATATTAGGGATGAAATTTATTCATAATTATTCTGTATCTATTTAGTTTCTTTAACCAGAGGAAAACCAGAAAGCAGGTGACCCAATCTAACCTCCTCCTGATAAATAGATCAGTGATATTTTCTAGGAGCTAAAGTAATTATTTCTGGAATAGTCTTAGGAGGATGTACTTGGCCAAGGATTATTTATAATAAACTCAAAGTCAATGGTCTATGAGGCATAGCTCCCTAGAAAATGTGACATTATCTGGAGTATAAAATGGAAATATTTCATAACCTAAATACCCTCCCCTCCTTTATAATTACTAGCAATTTCTCACTTAGAGATTCACCTATTATTTTGGACCAGATACTCACACCCA
Organism: Microcebus murinus; assembly: GCF_040939455.1. Lineage (NCBI taxonomy): Eukaryota > Metazoa > Chordata > Mammalia > Primates > Cheirogaleidae > Microcebus > Microcebus murinus. Next base: position 75,320,368 of record NC_134114.1, read on the forward strand.
GAAAAGGAAGAAAAGTCCTGGATAGCTATGTGTGATTTTTTAGACCTAGTTTGTCTCAGTAGTTTGATTATCTCTATCTTTGAAATTATTAGTAAAGCTTGATATTGGGTAATATCTGTATTTTTTATGAGTCTCATCTGAGAATGCATTTCTTCATGTTGGTTCAACCTAGAAAAACAAATTATCACGTGCCTGTTGTGTTTGGGGGTCCCTAAACCACCCTCAAATTTAATGATTTGCTAGGAGTCTCAGAACTCATAAAAGCTGTTATACTTATGGTTTATTACAGTGAAAGAATACAGACTAACATCAATATTGGAGAAAAGCATATAGGGCAGAATCCAGGAGAGACTAGGCACAGGCTTCTAATTATCCTCACCCAATGAAGTCATGTAAACAATGCTAAATTCTCCCAGAAATGATGCATGACAACATGCATGGAGTATTGCTAACTGAGGAAGCTTATGTGAAAGTTTACCTGAGCCTTGATACCTAGGGATTTTTATTGCAGTTTGGTCATATAGACATAGCTGACCACCTAAGTGACTGACCTTTACTCTCATCTTCTCTAGAAGTTCAGTTAATACCACATGGACCAGGGATCTCACCATAAATCACTTGATTAGTATAAACCATATAGTGTGGTCCAAGGATTTAGGTAAATAAACACACTCTTTACAGACAGTATATTCCAAAGCTTACTGTTTCTCTCTACAGGTTTGGCAAGGATCAATCATTTCTTTGGAATGTGCAAGTTTTGGACAACCCAAACCTGCTGAGTTAATTCTTTACTGCATATTGTGTATGTAATGTAATCATTATTTCTTATTTATTAAACTGGAATATTGTTATTAACAAAATATAAGTGGTTAATAGATAGGAAAGGTGAAGGAAGAGACTGAAAAAGGAAGAGAGTCTAAAATCAACAGAAAAACCATCAATAAAAATTCCTAAATGTTTTTCCTCTGGGAGAAGAAAAATAATCTCAGATGGAAGTTTTGATATTAAAACAATAAAAGGGAAAAAGGCATATATTCAGGTAGATTTAAATAAGTGACTAGCAAATATTAGTAGTAAATATTTTGAAGTTAAAAATGAGTGAGAACCATTTTAACATGACAATACATGACAACAATAGCTACACAGTTTGAGGTAGTAGGAATTTAAGTGTTCTATGCTCTACTTTTTGTTAGAAAGTAAAAGTCTCAATACATTTTTATTTTAAAAATGCCTTGGTTAAATAAATTTGCAAGCATCTCAACTAAAATGGACCCGAATTTAAAGGAATCGATGAATTTCAAAGAAACAAAAGAAGGGATATGGTAGATCTTTTAGTCTCATTCTCTTATTCTCCCTCTTTCTCTTTGAACTCTAGAGCCACAAAATTCGATCAGCCATTTTCCTTGGTTTATGATACATCATTCTCCCTACAGTCCATGAATTCATTATTTTTAATTATTCTCTTATGCAGACACACAGTATGATATGATCCTTACCTCGTCTCAACTCCCCCATCTACCTCAAACTTAGGAACTACTTCCCTGAACTTCTTAATCAGCATTTTCTTGTTTTCTATTTTCCCTTATAATGATTTAAACTAATCTTAATAATTTTTCTGCATACTTGTTTATGTTCCAGAACATAATCTCTATATAAACATGAAATGTGTCAATCTTGTTCACTATTGATTCATTATCACCTAGAGCAATACCAGGCACATCATAGGAATTTAAAATACTTTTTTGTTAAATATAAGATGAATAAATGTGTATTTGCTTTTTTTAATTCCCAGCATCCAACACTATGCTTATTAGAAAAACTGTGAATGTTTGCTAAAATAAACATATGTATATGCTTAAATCATGCTTCTGTATCCCATAGTAAATTAAAACTTCTACATGGCAGTGAGCAAATGCTGTATTTTTTCTATTATTGAATAATATTGCCTAAATCAATTGTATACACAGAGTATAATGAAAATAATAGAAATAAAAATGGCTTATTTTAAATATGAGTGATATTGGCATTTTAAAAACATCAAATATTTTAAAAATATACACAAAGAATCAGCCTATTCAGAGCATTGCTTATAGATATATTTCATTATGAATTGCTATTTTCCTTTCCACTTTCTAGTAAGAGGTAGTTAGGTCTTTCCATCTTCCTAATCCTCTTCTAAAGCAAGTGGCACAGCTGGTATAGCTACACAAAAAGATAAAATAACTTTTATTCTATTATTAAGCTTTGTTGTGTACAAATATGCTATATAAGTGCTTCTTAACTAGCCTATGCAGAAATTGTTTTTACCTGGTTAGTTCCAGGGTACTTATTTCTTCTGAATCTAAAATGAACATATGCTATTCATATTTTGCAAATAGACTCTCTAGGAAATATCTGATGATATAGTTAAGATTGTCTTCTAGAAGGAATCCATATAACTTGACATTTTGGGCTATTCTTAGACACAGACTTTTTAAATTAACATTTGTACCCCCATAATATGCTGAAATAAAAAGAAAAAGAAAAAGAAAAAAAGTGACTTTTTAAACTTTAAAAAGTAAATAAATATTAATTTACTTATAAATTAATATAAAACAGACTCACACAAAAAAGCTTTGTCCTGTGAATGAAGGGAAAATAGTAATCTCAGTAGCTTGCAATGTAAGCTAATACTTGCAGAAACTTCAGAACGTGAGGCATGCCAAAGGCTAAATACTAGGCCTCAAGGTTGTTTTAGGAAGTCTATGCTATACATAGAGAAGGATTATAATAAAGCTGTCAATTGTTTGGATTCTACAGTCAGTAGATGGGAGTTCAACTTTAGGACCCAGCTTGATCCTATAATCCATTGATCCAATGACATTTTCTCTGCAATTTTACATAACCCTTATTATCCACCTTAAGTCCAACATTATCATCATTCTCTTACAACTGCCTTGCTGCTTTCTTGGTTTATGATACTAGCCTAGCAAACTCCATCCTGTTTTACAGCCAATTGTCTGTCTATCACACAGATTCACAACTCATCCTTGCTTGAGAAAAAGCACACAACTGCTAACTTCACTTCACTTTAAATACATCCCTTCTCTACTCAAGTGTGACCCCAGTGTTGACCAGGAATCTCACCTCCTTTCAATTGTCCACTCACTCTTACATTTTCCCAGTTCAGCTCCTAAACATTTATCATGACTCTCATCATCAACAAATCTCCTTGCTTTAATGAAAAAAAACTACTATAAGTTTACTAGGAATAATTATTTTTTTATGGTGGTTATTCCATTGACTTATAATTCACTTAGGTTTATTCGCTTTAGTTTGTTTGCAATATTTAGAAACTTCAAAATTTTGTGGGTTTTTTTAAAATAAGATTTTTATTTTGATATACAATAATTGTGGGTTCGCATGCAGTTGTAAGAAATGCTACAGAGAGTTCCCACGGACTTATTACCCAGTTTCCCACAATGGAAACAGCTTGCAAATCTATATGCTACAATTTCACTGTCAGAATATGGATAAATACAGTCAAGATTCAGAAGAGTTCCATGAGCAAGCCCTTGTCTTGCTCGCTCATAACCACACACCCTTTCCTGATCCCTGGCAACCACCAATCTAGTCTACATTTTACTCATCATAATTTTCTGGCGATTCATTCAATTTATGTGTATGATAATTTGTTTCTTTTTATTTCTGTGTAAAATTGCTTGGTATATATGTACCAGAGTTTATCAACTATTAATTGCATTATTTTAGCATGAAAATATCCTGAATGATATAAAAACTGATAACTGCTAGAATTTAATATAGTTTTTAAAGGAGGAAATAGATTTTAAAAAAAAAAAACGTTTAAAACATTAGGACAGTTTAGATTTATGGAAAGCTTAATAATACAGAGAATCACTATATATGACACATTTAGTCTCCCCTGTTATTAACATTTTACATTAATAATATGGTGCATCTGTCACAACTAAGACACCAAAAATCCATTATTATCTATTAATAAAATCCATACTTTGTTCAGATTTCTGTAGTTTTTATCTTATATTCTTTTGTAGTTCCAGGATTTCATCCACAGTGCCACATTATATTTAGTTGTGAATATCTCCTAAGGATTCTCTAGACTGTTGGTTTCTCAGACTTTCCTTGTTTTGACGTTGTTGAAAGTTTTGAGGAGTACTGGTCACTCATTTTGTAGAATGTCTCTTGATTGATATTTGCCTAACACTTTTCTCATGGTTAAACTGAAGCTATGGCCTTTTAGGAGGAAGACCACAGAGGCAAAGTGCGAATCTCACCACATCACATCTAGGGTACATGCACTCAATATGATTTACCACCGTTGATGCTAACCTTGATCACCTGGCTGAGAGGGTTCTCCATTGTAAAATTAGTCACTAAACCCCTTTCCCCAGTTAATGATGTACTCTTTGGAAAGAAGTCACTAGCAGTGGAGTGAGGGTCTACCTACTTGAGGGGGAAGTATCTACATAAATGGTTTCAATTCTGCACAGATGATTTGTCTTTTTTCCTCTATTTAAATTATTCCCAATCATTTATTTTATATATATAGAGAGATTTATATATATGCATTCTATATTTTGGGTTATAATCCAATAATACTTTATTTATTTTGTGGTTCACATTCTTCCAACATTGGTCACTAGGAGCTCTTTTAGTTGGCTATTGTGTCTCTTTGGCATATTAACATCAGGTTTTGTTGCCATGTTTTGTTTTGTTTGATTGGTTGCTTTTAGTATCCTTAATTTCTGGATTTGCAAGATGCTCCAGGCTCATTTTTTATATACCCTGCTGCAGCCCTAGAATTGATCATTTCTCTAAGAAGTCCAGCTTCATTTTATTAGGGAATGATATTAGAAATCAAAATCTGGGCTCTAGACTTGGTCATTGTGGGAAGTGTCATTGCTTGTTAGCCTTTTCAGCCAATAGAACAGTAAAATAAGTGTGTGTGTACTAACCCTTTCATATAGATGTGCCTATAAATATTTATATATCTAAGAACTGTGTCTATATTAAACTAACATGAGCTTACATTGAGGTCTCCAACTCTAACCCATAACCACATAGATCATTCTAACTTCCCCCCTTTGCTTGTCAGTAATCTCCCACTCCAAACAATGAGAAAGCTATCTCCCAGCATCTGCTATCCAGCACACATGTTAAATACTGGTTTTCAGATTCTGTATACATGTGGTATACATGTGATAATGGTTTTGAATTGCTAGTTCATAGAGCTTATGTGCAATTCTTTTTGTCTTTACTGTTAAAGTTTTTAAGCATTCCCAATATTCGTTAGGTCAACACATTCCCCTCCCTGATCCTTCAAGTGATGAGAGTTCATGCACAGTAATTTAGTCATATTCTTTTGCTACAGTCTGAATTCCATCCTGGGATCTTCCAATCTCCAATATTATTTAATTTGTATTATTGACAATCATTCTTTGAGGTGAAACATCAAAGTTTTTACACATGGTTTTTACAATGCATGTGTCCAGCATTATGGCATCACATAGAAAATTTCCACCAACATACAACATCCATTTTGCCTTACCTATTCAAATCTCCACCATCCCTAAGAAATGATCTGTTTACCATCTCTGTAGTTGTGTTTTTTCCAGAATTCCATATAAATGGAATCATATATACTGGCTTCTTTCAGTTAGAATATGAATTTAAGATTTATCCGTATTTTTGCATGTCTTGTTAACTCATGCCTTTTTATCACTGAATAGTATCTCATTTTATGGATTTAACACATTTTATTCATCCATTAAGCCATTGAAGGACATCTTAGATGCTTGCAGATTTTGCCAGTTATTAATAAATCTTTTATGAACACAATCTTATGCAAGATTATGTGTGGACATAGTTTATCAAATAAGTTGGATAAATTTCTAGGAATATGATTGCTAGTTTGAATGGCAAGATTAAGTTTAGTTTTGGAAAAAACTGTCTTATGAAGGGTATGGACCATTTTGCATTCCCACTAACAGTGAAGCACAGTTTCTGATGCTCCATATTCTTATCAGCTATTAATTGTTCTGGTTTTTTTCTTTAACACTAGCCAGTCTATTACATATGTAGTGATATCTCATTGTTGTTATAATTTGTATTTCTGTATTTCATTTTGCTTTGTTTGCTGTATATCTTCCTCAGTGATGTATATGTTTGTATCTTTTACTCATTTTTCAATTGAGTTGTTTGTTTTGTTATTAAGTGTTCCTTTTCCATTTTTCATATAAGTCCTTTATCAAATATATGATTTACAAATATTTTCTCCCAGCCTGATGACTGTATTTTTATTCACTAAATAGCATCACATATAGAGCAGAAGTTTTAAATTCTAACAAAGCCCAATTTATTTATTTTTATTTTTTATTTTAAGGATAGTGCTCTTCATTGTATCTAAAAATCTCATCCACAAAACCAAAATAATGTAAATTTTTCCCTATGTTTGTTTTCTTCTACATACTTTAGTTTTGAATTTTACATTTAAGCATATGATGCATTTTTTAGTTAATTTTTGTGTAAGGTGTAAAGTCTTCATAACATCAATACCATTTGTTACTAAAACAGCTATCAGCTCTCCACTGAAATGTACTTTCACCTATGTTAAAAAAGTAATAGATTATATTTAAATTGTTCTTGGCTTTCTATAATGTTTCACTAATTTATGTGTCTGTTCTTTCATCAAGAATACCACATTGTCTTGAAATAATGTAGTACAATCCTTCTAATTTTGTTGCTGTTTTTATTATTCCTCTTCCTCTTCTACTTCCTCAATATTTTATTAGATAGTCAAGAAGCTCAGGAACTTTCACCCTCAAATATGACCCCTCTGTATAAAGAGTATTTTGATTTAAAGGCTCTTAGAGATCAGCAGGTCTTGGAAGCGGCTTTCCCTCTATCTGTGTAAACCTGAAAGACCTATCAAAAGAATGATTGACTTCCCTTCTCCTCCCTGTTATCTCAATATATTGAGAAGGGAGACTTCCCTTCTCCTATCTGTTATCTCAATATATTGTAGGAAAGAAGATCAAGAATGCAACCACACCTGGCCTGAACCATTTTGAGATATATCTGTCTCTGGAGTTAATTTAATTTGCAAAGAGAATCATCTACAGGTCCATCTGTTTCCCTCATCCATTCACTTCCCTAGGAACCATTTATTGCCCCTAAAAAGAATTACCTATATTCCTTATCCCCCCCACAAAAGGAGTGTATATAAATTACTGGATCTCATTGGGATATTGGGTAATCATTCTGTGTTTCTCCTTGGGTGCAGGGGAAATAAACCTCTTTCTCTTATTAATCTGCCTTAATATTATGAGTTGATTTTTCAGTGAACTTTTGGGAGAAAAGTGTATTTCACCTCACCCCTACAAAAATATAGGTCTTTTGCCTTTCCATTTAAACTTCAGAATCAATAAATCAATATATACAAAATAGCTTGCTGGGATTTTGATTGAGATCATATTAAATCTATAGACAAGGTAAGAAATAATTTAAATCTTAATGATACTAAGCTTTCCAATTCATGAACTTAAATTATCTCTCCATTTATTTAGATCACCTTTGATTTATTCATTACTCTTTTACAGTTATTCCCATATGGATCCTGTACAAATATTATTAACATAAGAATTATACTTGTATATAATTATATAATATACATTTATATTATATTAATACATAATTATATAAATATATATTATATTAAATATCAAATTTTATGTACTACAGTAAATATTTTTAAATAATCAAATACTATAGCATTTTAAATAATATCAAATTCCAAATTTTTATTGCTTACATATATAAAAGCAATTGATTTTTATCTAAGAACCTTGAATCTTGTGATGTTGTATTTGACTAATAGTTTCAGACCTTCTTTCTGTGTTCAGGAGGTATGGTTCTTTGGGATTTCATACATGGAATATCATGATATCATGTCATTTGTGAATAAAATGCTTTATTTCTCTTTTGGCAGTCTGTACACTTTTTACTTCTTTTTCTTATTAGAAAAGGCATTTTCTTTGCTCACAATAAAGTGAGCATGGTCTCTCACCATGAAGTCTGATGTTAGTTGGAGTAATTATATATATATATATATAATGTATTAGATTAAGGAAATTCCTTTCTATTTTTTGATGACTTTTTGTCATAAATGGGTTTAAAATTTTGTCACATTTTTTTCTGAATCAGTTATTATGATTATTTTTTTCTTATTCACTCTATTAATATGATGAAATGTATTGATTGATCTTTGAATGTTAAACCAACTTTGCATTCATTGTGTGAACCCTATGTGGTCATCGTGCATTTCATTTTATATACATTATCAAATTGTTTCTCAATATTTGCTAAATATCTTTGCAATTATGATCAAGATACATATTGTTGTATAGTTTTCTTTTGTGAAGTCTTTGTGTGGTTTTCTTACTATGATAATTTTGGCCTCATAAAATTAATTAGGAAGTGTTCCTTCTACTTTCTATTATCTAGAATAGGTTGTGGAAAATTGGCATTTGTTCATCCTTAAAATTTTGATAAAATTCACCATCCAAGACTGGTGCTTTCTTGTTTGAAAGATTAATTATTGATTATAATTCTTCAACAGATAGACTATTCAGGTTACCTATTTCTCCTTGAATTATTTTTAGTAGCTTGTATTTTTTAAAGAATTGGTCCATTTATTCTAAATTATCGAATTTGTAGGTATAGAGTTGTTTGTATTACTCCTCTATTATCCTCTTAATGTCTATGGGGATCATTAGGGATGTTTCCTCTTTTATTTCTGATATTGACAATCTGCACATTCTTGCTTTTTTACTTGATTAGCTTGATATAGGTTTATTAATTTTATCGATCTTTCCAGAGAACCAGCTTTTGGTTTAGTGAACTTTCTCTATTGTTTTCCTGTTTTAAACTTTGTCCATGTTTGCTCTAATTTTATTATTTCTTCTAGCATTATTTCCCTTCTTTCTCTTTTCTTCTGAGGTAGACACTTAGGTAAATAATCTTAGCTCTTTATTTTATAACATAATAACATAATAATTTATAGTGATATAAATATCCTTCTAACCACTGTTTTAGCTGTATCACAAAAAGTTTTCTAAGTTCTATCTTCAGAGTGATCTCATTCAAAATATTTAAAATTGCTTTTGAGATTTCTATGAGCCATAGCTATTTAGAAATGTTTTATTTAATGTCTATTTGGGGATTTTCCAGCTTTCTGTTATTAATTTCTAGTTTAATTTAAGAATATACTTTGGGCAACTTCTAGTCTTTTAATTTTGTCAAGCTATGTTTCCTTGTAAAGAATATAATCTTTCTTGGTACATATTCCTGGTGATTTCATAGGAACCTGGGTTCTGCTATTGTTGGATTCAGTATTCTATGAATATCAATTAAATAAGCTGAGTAGTAGTTTCTTTACTGATTTTTCTGCCTGCTTGCTCTACCCATTACTGACAAAGTGAAATGGAAATATCCAACTTGAATAGCCTATTTGTCTATTTTTCTTATCCTCTGGTGAGCCACTAGGAAAGCTTAGTGGATACCTGAAAGGAAGGCCCAGGAAAGTGTCGGGGCTCCCGCAGGACTGTGTCATACAGATTTTCTCATCCTCATCCTCGTGTTCTTATGTTAGTCCACTATCAGATTCCAGCAATTCATCAAAAGCACCATTAAGTGGTTTTGTTGTTGTTTTTGTTACCAATTTGTGTCTCCAGCATCTTCTGCTCTAAATAAACAGTTTTAGGTTTCTGTGTTTCTCTTTGTCTTTTATCAGATTTTCTGGTGGTAGTTTGCTCTTAGACTTCAGTTCTCTGTAGGTTCCAAAAGTAATTGATTTTTAGGGTTTCCAGTCTTTCTTTCTTGTAAAGAAGTGAGTGATGACTTCCAATCTCTTTACATTAATAAATTAGATCTGAAACCGTAAGTTATCTAAATATACTTTTATGTATGGACTTTCAAATAGTTTTAGTATTATACAAAATATCTGTATCACTTTATAAATGCCTAATATTGTTTCCCTTAATGTCCTACAAGTATCATTGTGCTTCCCTACAGCAAGTTTCTGTACACAGAAAGACCCATAACAGTGCATCGATATGAGACTTAATATTTGTTATTAATGGATGGAAACAATGTCAAATATTTCCTTTTATGATCATACAATTTTATAACTGAAAAGTAACTCAAAGGTAATCTAATCTAACCATGTTGTTTTATAAATAAATCAACTTTAACCCCAAAATAAAATGTTTGTATCTTTAGTATAATCTGTAGTCTCTTGGAAAGTAATCTGTTAAACTGATGGTGGTGATAAATTATTTTACAAAGCACCACACAATAAATAGATATTTATTACCCAATGTATCTATACCATGAAACCCAACCACCACAATTTAATTCTGTGGACAAAACCTTTTCTACTTCCTAGATATTGTCATTATTATGACTCATGCTTCTCAAGCAGCATTTCAAGTAGTATAATTAATCAGAAATCATACACACATAAAATGATTAACAATGAAAGCCTTAGCACTCTTAAGTAACCATGTGGGGAAATCATAGGAGATTTCAGAACGTTTTGGGTTCCAAAATCCTGTTGTAGTTGATCTCCAGCTGTGCCATGCAAGTACTTGGTTTTCATAGTGAGTTGTACACAGCAGGAAAGCTAGCCAAGGAAGGATTTAATAAGCAAAAATGGCCTAGCATTTAAGAAAGCTGTGTTCTGCCAGCATTACAACAATCGCTGCTTACACCATAGGTTTTCTGTTTATTTTTAGATTTTTAAACATTTGTTAAATGACAATTGAGCCATTAATGACTGATTTTCAATCAATCAGAAACACACAGCTTTAGCCCTTAAACCAAGGCTTGGCCACACAATCTCCAGCCCTCTGCCTAACCTGAGAGTAGTGATTGACATTCAGATTAATGTAAACTGTGCACACAGTGACAAATGGTTTTAAACATTAGCAATTTTGTTTCTTGCTCTGCTTAGTGGTTTATTATTTTTTATTTTTTTATTTTTTTTTATTTTGGCATATTATGGGGGTACAGATTTTAAGGTTTCAATAAATGCCCATTTCCCCCCCTCCCCCCAAAAGTCTGAGTCTCCATCATGACCATCCCCCAGATGGTGCACATCTAACTCATTATGTATGTATATACCCGCCCCCCTCCCCCCTCCCACCTGCCCAATACCCTATTACTGTAGTACCTATGTGTCCACTTAGGTGCTACTCAGTTAATACCAGTTTGCTGGAGAATATATCTGGTGCTTGTTTTTCCATTCTTGGGATACTTCACTTAGTAGTATGGGTTCCAGCTCTAACCAGGAAAATATAAGATGTGCTATATCACCATTGTTTCTTAGAGCTGAATAGTACTCCATGGTATACATATACCACATTTTATTAATCCATTCTTGGATTGATGGGCACTTGGGCTGTTTCCACAGCCTTGCAATTATGAATTGTGCTGCTATAAACATTCGAGTGCAGGTGTCTTTTTTGTAGAGTGTCACTGGATCATTTGGGTAGATGCCCAGCAATGGGATTGCTGGATCAAATGGTAGATTCACTTGTATCGCTTTAAGGTATCTCCATATTGCTTTCCACAGAGGTTGAACTAGTTTGCAGTCCCACCAGCAGTGTAGGAGTGTTCCTGTCTCTCCGCAACCACGCCAGCATTTATTGTTTGGAAATTTTTTGATAAAGGCCATTCTCACTGGGGTTAAGTGATATCTCATTGTGGTTTTGATTTGCATTTCCCTGATGATTAGAGATGTTGAGCATTTCTTCATATGTTTGTTGGCCATTCTTCTGTCTTCTTTAGAAAAATTTCTGTTCAAGTCCTTTGCCCACTTTTTAATGGGGTTATTTGATTTTTTCTTCCTAATTTTCGTGAGTTCTAAGTATATTCTAGTTATCAGTCCCTTATCGGATGCATAGGATGCAAAAATTTTCTCCCATTCTGTAGGTTGTCTGTTTACTTTCATGACTATTTCTTTGGCTGTGCAGAAGCTTTGTAGTTTGATCATGTCCCATTTATTTATTTTTGTTGCTGCTGTGATTGCCTTTGGGGACTTCTTCATAAACTCTTTGCTCAGGCCGATGTCTAGGAGAGTGTTTCCAACTTTTTCCTCTAGAGTTCTAATAGTTTCATATCTTAGGTTTAAGTCTGTTATCCAGCGTGAGTTGGTTTTTGTGAGAGGTGAAAGGTGTGGGTCCTGTTTTAGCCTTCTACAGGTGGCTATCCAGTTTTCCCAGCACCATTTATTGAAGAGAGATTCTTTTCCCCAGCGTATGTTTTTGTCTGCTTTGTCAAAGATGAGATGGCTATATGAGGATGGTTTTATATCAGGATTCTCACATCTGTTCCACTGGTCAATATTCCTGTTTTTGTGCCAATACCATATTGTTTTAATTACCACAGCTTTGTAGTATAGTTTGATATCTGGCATATTAATGCCTCCCATTTTGTTTTTGTTGCCTAGAATTGCTCTTGATATTCGGGGTCTTCTTTGGTTCCATACGAAGCGTAAAATTATTTTTTCTATATCTGTGAAGAATGCTGATGGGATTTTAATAGGTATTGCATTGAATCTGTAGATCAGTTTGGGTAGTATAGACATTTTGATGGTATTGAGTCTGCCGATCCACGAGCATGGTATGGATTTCCATCTGTTTACATCCTCTGCTATTTCCTTCCTCAGTGTTTCATAGTTCTCCCTGTAGAGGTCTTTTACCTCTTTGGTTAAATATATTCCTAGGTACTTTAATTTCTTTGTTGCTATTGTGAAGGGAATTGAGTCTTTGATTTGGTTCTCAATTAGATTGTTGTTGGCGTATATGAATGCCTCTGATTTCTGTGTATTGATTTTGTATCCTGAGACTTTACTAAATTCATTGATCAGTTCCAGGAGTTTCTTGGTTGACTCCTTGGGGTTTTCTAGATACAATATCATATCATCAGCAAACAGTGAAAGTTTGATCTCTTCTGCCCCTATTTGGATACCTTTGATTCCATTTTCCTGTCTGATTGCTGTAGCCAAGACTTCCAGCACTATGTTGAACAGAAGTGGAGATAGTGGGCAGCCTTGTCTGGTTCCAGTTCTAAGTGGGAATGATTTCAATCTTTCCCCATTCAGTATGATGTTGGCTATGGGTCTGTCATATATGGCTTGTATCATTTTTAGGTATGTCCCTTCTATGCCTATTCTCTGAAGTGTTCGTATCATGAAAGGGTGTTGAATTTTGTCAAAAGCTTTTTCTGCATCTATTGAAAGAATCATGTGGTCTTTGTTTTTGCTTCTGTTTATGTGGTGAATTGCATTGATAGATTTACGTACGTTGAACCATCCCTGTATCCCTGGGATGAAGCCCACTTGGTCGTGGTGGATTATTTTTTTGATAAGTGTCTGGATTCGGTTAGCTAAGATTTTGTTGAAAATTTTTGCATCTATATTCATTAGGGATATTGGTCTGTAGTTTTCTTTTTTTGTTGCATGCTTTCCTGGTTTTGGTATCAGAGTAATATTTGCTTCATAAAAGGTGTTGGGGAGGTTTCCGTTCTTCTCGATGTTGTGGAATAGTTTCTGCAAGATAGGTACTAGTTCTTCTTTGTAAGTATGGTAAAATTCAGGTGTGAAGCCATCTGGACCGGGACTTTTCTTTTTAGGGAGATTTTTAATTGCTGTTTATATTTCAGCTGTTGAGATTGGTCTGTTCAGAGAATCTATTTCTTCCTGGTTGAGCCCAGGGAGGCTGTGTGTTTCTAGAAATTTGTCCATTTCCTCCACATTTTCCAGTTTGTGTGCATAAAGATTTTTGTAGTATTCATAAACTGTATCTTGTATCTCTTTGGGATCAGTTGTGATATCTCCTTTTTTATTCCTGATGGAGCTTATTAGAGATTTCTCTTTTCTGCTTTTCGTTAGCTTAGCCAATGGTGTGTCAATTTTGTTTATTTTTTCAAAGAACCAACTTTTTGTTTTATTAATCTCCTGAATAGCTTTCCTGTTGTCAATTTCGTTTAGTTCTGATTTGATCTTGTTGATTTCACTTCTTCTGCTGGGTTTGGGGTTGGTCTGTTCTTCTTTTTCCAGCTCTTTGAGGCGTTTCATTAGATTGCCTATTTGTGATCTTCTTGTCTTTTGGTTATAGGCATTTATGGAGATAAACTTTCCTCTCAGAACTGCTTTAGCTGTGTCCCAGAGGAGTTGATGACTTGTCTCTCCATTGTCGTTTTCTTCATAGAAGTTTTTTATTTCCGTCTTGATTTCTTCATTTACGAAGTAATCATTTAGTAGGAGGTTGTTTAATTTCCACGTTTTTGTGTAGAAATGTGAGTTTCTGTTAGGGTTGATTTCTAGTTTTATTCCACTGTGATCTGAGAAGGTACATGGTATGATTTCTATTTTTTTAAATTTCTTGAGATTTTCTTTGTGTCCTAGGATATGGTCAATCTTAGAGAATGTCCCGTGAGCTGATGAGAAGAACGTATATTCAGTGGATTTGGGGTAGAATGTTCTGTAGATGTCTGTCAGACCCAATTGTTCTAGAGTTTTATTTAAGTCCATTATTTCCTTATTAATTTTCTGTTTGAAGGATCTGTTTCGTGCCGTCAGTGGGGTGTTGAAATCTCCGGCGATTATAGAGTTGCTATTAATCCATTTGCTTAGCTCCAGTAAGGTTTGCTTTATGAATCTGGGTACACCTAAGTTGGGTGCATATATATTTAAAATTGTTATCTCTTCTTGTTGGACTGTGCTCTTCACCATTATATAATGACCTTCTTTGTCTTTTACTACTTTTGTTGGTTTAAAAACTAAATCATCTGAAATTAGAACTGCCACACCAGCCTTCTTTTGGCTTCTATTTGCTTGGAATATTGATCTCCACCCTTTTATTTTTAGTCTATATGCATCCTTGCAGGTTAGATGTGTTTCCTGAAGACAGCATATACTTGGCCTGTATTTTCTTATCCATTCAGCCAGCCTATGTCTCTTGAGTGGAGAGTTTAAGCCATTCACATTTACTGAGAGAACTGATAGGTAAGGTAGATTACTGATCATTCTGTTGGGTTGGATGTTGTTGCTATGATTTCTGTCTTGAGCCATTGTAATATCTGGCCTTTAATATCTTTGGGTTTTGGTTGTTTTTATATTCGTGGGTTATTATTATGATGTTCCGTGCATATCGCTGTTTTAAGTACTTCTTGTAGGGCTGGTCTTGTCTTGGTGAATTCTCTGAGCCTTTGCTTGTCTGAGAATGTTTTTATTTCTCCTTCATATACGAAGCTTAGTTTTGCAGGGAATAATATTCTAGGCTGGGCATTGTTTTGTTTCAAAAGAGTGAGAACGGGGCCCCAGTCTCTCATTGCTTGTAAAGTCTCATTAGAGAAGTCTGATGTTATTCGAATTGGCTTTCTCTTGTATGTTACTTGCTTCTTTTGTCTTACAGCTCTTAGAAGGGCCTCTTTAGTTGATACTTTGGTTAGTCTGATGACTGCATGTCGTGACGTCTTCCTGTTTGCGTTGAATCTCCCAGGGGTTCTCTGAGCTTCTTGAACTTGTATATCAAGATTTTGAGCAAGACCTGGGAAATTTTCCTCTATTATATCTTCAAACATCTTGTCCAACCCTTGAGTGTTGTCTTCTTCCCCTTCTTG
This sequence comes from Microcebus murinus, assembly GCF_040939455.1. Classification (NCBI taxonomy): domain Eukaryota; kingdom Metazoa; phylum Chordata; class Mammalia; order Primates; family Cheirogaleidae; genus Microcebus; species Microcebus murinus. The sequence continues at coordinate 75,336,073 of NC_134114.1, forward strand.
TAACCCTATGACCCTCACATTAGGTTTCTTCACATAATCCCACAGCTCTTGTAGGCTTTGCTCTTTTCTCTTGTTTCTCTGCTCTATTTCTGTGACTGATTTATTTAATTGGAGGGTGTTATCTTCAAGCTCTGAGATTCTTTCTTCTGTTTGATCTACCCTGTTCTTGAGACTTTCCACTGTATTTTGTAGTTCCTTGAATTGATTCTTCATTTCCAGGAGTTCGGTTACACTTTTCTTCAATGTGTCTATTTCTTTTCTCATATCCTGGAGACTTTTTGTGGTTTCTTGGTGTTGGTTATTGAGTTGTTGTTGCAGCTGGGTGAGTGTTCTTATGTTCCACATACGAAATTCCTCTTCTGTCATATTGGTTGCCTGATTTTGGTCGGTGTCCGTTTCTAGGGGTCTGGTGCTCCTCTTTGGGGGTGTGTTTTCCGTTTGGTTCTTCATATTTCCTGAGTTCTTTCGCTGATTTCTTCCCATGTCGATCAGTTGTTGTTTCTTTCTTTAGGTTATTGTTTGGATATTCACACACCTTGTTTAGTTTCTGAGGCATTAGGTGGTGCCTGTGGGTGAAATTGGACCACTCCCTGTATATTGAGTCAGTGGGTGCCGTGGAGAGGCTGTGCAAGATGCCGTCCCTGTCAGTAGGTGGCGTTTGCTTGGAGGAACAGGCTATGGTGTTGATTTTGAGTCCTGTTATCAGCTCTGGTTCTGGGTGGAGCTGGGTTGGGTAAGCCTGCCCTCAGGCCGTTAGCAGGAGTCAAAGTTCTGGTCTCTGCTTCCAGGGAAAGCTGTCAGGGCGGGGCTGGAATGGTCCTGCTCAGCCAGAAAGTCTGGGTGTGGGGGTGGGGCTGTCTGAGACCCGCAGTCTGCAGCAGGCCTCGCTTCTTTCCACCCTCCCCAACTCCGCAGCTACTCCTGGGCCTCTGCCAGCAGGCCAGACCACAAGCCACCAGGACTCCCCGGACTGTGATGCCGGCGGGGAGGTTCCCTGCACAGGAACACCACCTGGGTTGGGCGCACGGCCTCCTCCTGGGAGGAGGGTTGCCCTCTAGGATGCCGATCCGCCCATGGAGGCACACAGACCTCAGTAGGCTGTTCACGTATAACACTTCTGTGCCCCGGGCAATGCTAGCCCTTGGTGCAGGGGATCTGGTCTGCAGGTCCGACCTCTGGATCCCAGAGTTCAAACTGTATTCCCACCAGGGAGAGGATTTCCGGTCCTAATTCACCCACAGGGAGCCCAAGCTGGGTCTATGTCTCTCAGCCTCTGAGTCGGCACCGTTTTCCTGGGAACACGGTGCCAGGAGCACCTGGGAGGGCGGGCGGGGTCCCAAACGGGAAGGTCCCGTTCCCTGGAGGTGCCTCCGGCTGGTGGCTATATTGTCTCTCTGGGCAGCCGCGGGTAGGGTCGGCGGAGGGGAGGAGGAGGCAATGTGGCGCCTGCTGCGCGGCTCGGGTCCGTGCACATGGAGGTGCCCGGAGGAAGTTGGGAACCTGGTGCCACGTCTGCTACAGGCTCACCGTTGGCAGGCAGCGGCAGTCTCTGGGCTGGTGTCCGCAGGTCTCTCCACCCGCTGGGAGCCCACCAGCAGTCCCGAATGCAGGGGAGGGGAAACAGCAATTCCACCTACCCTTGCCGCTGGTCTCCGGGCTGCTCCGGTGGTCTCAGCCTCCAGTTCTCCTCCGCAGCCTCCTCCCGTGGAGTCTCCCGGGGTCTCAGGTACCCCTCCTTCCGGCCCTTGTCCGCTGTATGCTCGTCTTCTTGCTTCTTTCCTCTAGTTTCTGCTAGAATCTGTCTTTTCTGCAGAGACCCTCTGTCTGGCGGTGTTATTCGTCCGCCATCTTGCTCTTTCCCCTCTGCTTAGTGGTTTATTTTATAATTATAAATACAGACCTTTCTTTGCCCTATTTTCTAACACATTTGAAAGGATCTTTGTAGAAAAAGAGAAAAATAACTGACATCTTTATGCCTATAAAATACATTTAAAAATGTCTAAATTTGACACATTTTATGTTATAAATAACAAAACATATTGTAGCTTTGGAAAATTCTGGAAATCTACTAGAAAAATCTATTTAAAAATGTAATATAGAGTAAATTAAGAGAAAAATATACATGAAATGTCAAAAACATATACAATTCATTTTTTTAAAAAAAGAAAAAGAAACATAAATAAGAACTCTTTACTCATGCTGAACTTTGAAAGAAGACTATGGAATTCTGAGCTAAAGAATAATGCTGTCTTGGGTGCAATTAGGGAACAATGAAAAACAATCAAAGTTATGAAATATGCATGTAAAATGTCAAAGTTTTTTATAAACAAAGAAATAAATAAGAATATTAGTGTCTTAAATATTAGAAAGAAATTTTAAACTGTTTTATTTAAACTGCAAATCTAGTTAATTTATTGCTGTGATATCTCTGCCAGTTAAAGGTCCAAACTCTCTGTATAAATTATTTCTTTATGGGAATCTCACTATTAATTAAGCAAGACAATATAGAGTCTCAAATACTGTGCTGAAATTAAGGTGTATTTTGACTCTATCAAATAGTCTTTGAGATCTTTGGGTTGATCTTTAAATTTTAAAGGGAATTTTGTATTATACCACAGAATGTATTCATATTTGGTTTTGTACCTATCTCTTTTATGAGATTCACCTGTAAAATTACAAACTAAAAACTGCATTGAAAAGAACCAGCCCGCATTATTACACTAGCTCACAATGTCTTCTAGGCTGCTGATTGTCCCTTGCTGATTATATGTAAATAACAAACCCACTTCATGAAACTTGTGTACATGGTTGTTCTGCCTTGCTAGATGCAGACAAGTGTATAGCCAACCAGTGCACTGTAAACCTGCTTCACCAATATTATGCACCCACTTTACACAGAGGAATAGACCAATTATCAGATGTAGATCAACTAACAGAGTCGTAACAAACCTTTAAACATTTAATGTCTAATGAATGATATAAATTTGGAAATTGAAAAACAGTAACAAGAAAAAATAAGATATAGTAAATCTTAAGGAGAGTTTTGGAGAAGTCATGAAGGATAAAATCAATTTCAAAAGAATATTATCCCGGTAATCTGAGAGAACAGTGTGAGTTTGTTGTAGTGCTGCTGCTCTCTTGGTAATATCATTTTTGTGCATGTTTCATGCTGAGAGAATCTTTCAGCAAATGATCCAATGTGTTTTTTTTTTCTAAGCCTATTTTCTTGGGTTTAAAAGCCTCCACAAAAAAAAAAAATTGTTGTCATTTCAACTTGGGCCTGAAAATAAAAATGTACATAATCGTGACAATTTGCTCAATTCTGTGATGCTGGCATAGCCTGAGTGGCAAATGGAGATTTAAAAGTGCAACTGGGGCCATTGGTGTCCATTAACATTAGAGGAAGAAGGGAGATTCTAAGTGATCCTTCAGGTGTGAAGATGATTCAATTTGATATCTCTGGGGGTGGTATGTGCCAAGAGAGAAAAATGAATTCCATTTCACATGTTAGCTAACTTCTGATGTTGAGAGATCTAAGTTACAGGAGGAAGTTTAGGGATCATAGCTTGGGAATTGATTAAGAATAAACAACTAAACATATAATCTAGAGGAATTATGATAGATTATACATGTTTTAGGTGGGTAAAAATCAAGGAATATAAGCAATGACACTAATGAAAGCAATGAATTCTCAGACTTAAGTTTTCTGCATCTCCAGTTAATATCTTACATTCCTGCAAGGTATCTTGATCCTTTGAAGTGTTTTTCACAATAGCCAGCAGGTGCATTGACTTCTGTGGCCCACTTGAGTGCTGTCTTGGCATTGATCTCAGGATGTTGCCCATTGCTCTGGGCCTGATGCTGCATCCAGGGCCAGCCCGGCCCCTTTCCTAAACCTCCCTCCTCAGCATCAACACAAGGGCTGTCTGTCACACCACTTAGGACCGTTTCTCTTTTAGTCCCTTGACTTTATCTGTCTGTTTTAACAAATACATCAACTGCAAGCCAACATAATTTTTGTAAGGTTAAAATTCAAAGTGAGGAAGGGAGCCTAATTTCCTTATCTGCGTAAGGTAAAATTCTTATACTGAATATTCCTGTCAAGTGAGGAAAAAACTTTTTAAAAAAACTTAGATATAGCATTATTCATATGGTATAAAAGGAGTATTTTATAAGCAAAGCCTATAAGAACTTTATTCATTAACTAAAAAAAACCACCTCAAATACTGATTGTTAATTTTAATAAAATAATTCTGCTAAGATAATATCCAATATGATGTTCAAATGTCTTTCCTTCTCTCCCTGACAAAGTCTGCAAGGGCAACTCTTTCGGGAAATTCAGGCATCCTTTCTTTTTTTTTTTTTTCCTTTTATTTTATCATATTATGGAGGTACCAATATTGTCCCTGCCCTCCTCCCTCCCCCTGATATGTCCAATCCCCCGGTGGTGTGCACCACACACGTTATGAAAACATATACCCCTTTCCTCCTCCCTCCTTCCACCTGCCCACCACTCGATAAAAAGGGTTTTTTTTTGTTTTGTTTTGTTTTGGCATTTTGGTTACATTGTATATCTTTGGCTCTCCCTAAGAAGGGTCAGAGTTATGCCCTTCCCCTCCGAAGTTCTCGCCACATCCCTAAGATTGGGTCCCCCTCCCAATCCCTGGTGAGCATTGCCACCATTTGAAAACCATAGTTTTAATCAATCAGATAGTTTTCGCCCCCAGGCATCCTTTTTTTGACAATCTGATTGGGCGGGAACTCAGGACTTCCCTCAGTCAGATGTTTCTGTGGGCTGAGTTGCAGGGGAAGCTTGTGGAAGTGCAGGAATGGTGGGCAAATCTCACACTGTCTTACCACTTACTTATATTTCCCCAAAGCAACTTACCTTTAAAATGAAGTAATCTTATTCCCTCCCATTCTGCATGGGAGACCTTTGGTGAAATGTTTTTAAGGAAATAATACATAGTTTAGAGCCCCATGACAAAATGAGGGCTTTGCTGGCAGACATTGAAGACAGACTCAAGGAGAAATACAATTCCAGACATTGACAATGAAGAAGTTGTCTTTCATAGTCTTTTCCTTTTTAAATAGCATCTAAGTGATTACATAAAAACCTAAAGACTAATGAAGTTGCTTCAGTAAATTTAGGAAACAGCAAATGCATAAAAGATTATCAGCACCAAATTGAATTTCCATATTATTGAAGTAATAACACAAAAAGCAAATTTATAAATGATGACTGGTATCCCTTTCCTTAATTCTGTGCCCCTCCAAAATTACATGGGTGATAAATATATCACATTAACCCTAACCTTTTCATAAATCAAATGCATCTCAAATATGTTTTAAATTGCTACGCTTAACTTAGTTTTTTAAACTTTAAATCAATGTAGTATTTCTCCTTGATCCATATACTGCTAAATAAAAAAGAATTATTCACATTGAAAATATGAAGAAATTTCCTCATAGAATATTCAACAATAGAATACAAAAATGTTGAAACTTCTTTCCTTTTATTACTCAAAAGCTCATAAAAGGATGTTGTAACTTAGATTTTGAATCTTTAAAAAACACTAAACACTGATTGGGGTATAACACAAAATGTTCTAATCATATAGCACAAAGTCTCTAAATCGAAACATATGTTTATATAAAAACAACTTTACCTGATTTAAAAATGTAAGGTTAACATTGCCCCCTTCTGGCTTCTTATTCAAATGAAAATACCTACTATGACTACTACTATATCAAACAGCACATTCCATGCCATAAAGCAGTAAGTATGAAACCAAAAAAGAAAAATTTATAATACCAAATGCAAAAAGATATATACATAAGGGTATACATCACCCATGAGAACTGATGAGTCAGAGTTAGAGAAACCTCTACTAGTATTTGGCTCAGATGGACACGTTAATGAAGGCCTAATACTGAACAGGAATGTACGATAAAATAGCTAACATGTAATTTCATTTTTTAGCTATTTCCTATTTCCCTTCCTCTCTCATAGCTCCTCTCCCTTCCATAAACACACACCTTCTCAGAGAACTCAAGAAAAGAGTGTGTTTAACCATACCCACTGGAAAATATGAACTCTCATCCAGCAATTCAGAAAGAAGAACTTCCAGAGATGGTCCGCCACTGCTACTCCCCTGCACTTGATCCTGGTCCCTAGAAACATCACCCAAGTGCAGTGTATTCAAGTGAACCCCAAGGTCATGGCATAATTCATTTATATATGATCAGAGACCTGATGCCATAATGTTACCCCTCCATGTGTCCTTCAAAAAACAATAGAACACACACACACACACACACACACACACACACACACACACACACACCCCTTTGGGTAAATCTTACAAACAGACTAACGCTGTGATCCCTGAATTCCTACAAAGGAAGTCAGAATTTTTCTTCCTGTACCCTTATATTTCGTGTTCTTTTTTTTTTTTTTAAAGCAAACAGTAAAACTAATTCTAGATTCATTGTTAGATACTGCAACTAGATCTAGTAGGGCTGAGGCATAGCAACCAATAAAAATACATCAATCTAGTTCTTATCCACATTATAAAATACATGGGTTCAGTCTGAACACTGTTGTATATATGTGTCTTATTTATTGCTACTGTAGAGATTTGGAACAGCATAAGTTTTGCCCCTTGAGAGTCTCTCTCCACTCCAAGGGAGAGAAGTTGCTGCAGAATTGCATCTAGGATTATTTCCTATAGCAACTACATCATTATCTGAAGGTGGCTCCTATTCTAGAATACCACTCGTGAGTCTTTTTGAACATCATGAGAACATCACATCCTGCGCAATGTGAACTTAATTTTTAAATTTGGTTCTCAAAATATTCACCAGGGAGGTATTCAGAAATGAGTGAGTCTCTCTCTCTCTCTCTCTCTCTCTCTCTCTCTCTCTCTCTCTCTTTCTCTCTCTCATTACCTCTTTTAAGTAAAAGAACCTTGACACCATTACTCCAAGAAAATGGATAGAAACTATGCAACTTTAAGAAAGATTAATTTGTTGCAACAAGATTCTACAGGAAATAACTTAGGTTGCTGATGATACATTGTAGAAAGCTCATTTCTATCTCTTTAAGGAATTCACATAATAAAAATTATTGTGTGTACATTCAAATCGTATGTTACTAGAATATATATTCTACATTACAGTTCACATACACTTAACCATCATCACTGGTATTGTCCTTTTATGTCTGATATAATGCACAGCCTGGGCCATGAAGATATAGGCAGCTCCCAGCAGGTAAAATTTATGTTTACTTTGCAGTTGTGAGGGGATGGGAGCAGTGCCAGACTCCACTTGTCCTGAGCCGCATTCCACATTATCAGTCTCGACAGTACATAGTTTCTATGATTTCCTGGTATGTGTTTCACGAACAGCTCAGCATGAGAGTTCTGGGGACTCTTAAGGCACATTCAGAATCCCCTAACCAGGTGGACGTGGACAGCACTCATCCTGCAAACTTTGGGATAAGGAAAGAAATAATAAAAGCAAAGGATAGTTATTATTTAGAATGTATACACAACCTTGAAAGACACACTTCTCTTTTTTAATACCTGGTAACTTTAGCTTAAGGGGGTTTGACATCACTGTATGCTCCTGCTGTAAAGCTCAGAAATATATCACTTAGTGTGATACCTGATGTGCAAATGCAAGCTGTTTTTTGTTTTTTTTTTTAAGAGTTTACTGATAAGGTGTTTAGTCTGAAGAGCAGTAAATCTAGCCTGCATGTAGAATGACAGATAATAATGAGCTTTCAGGAATTCTAGAGAGTTTGCTGAATAAGGAATTATTTGTAGTCTCTTGTCAACCTTTGTCTGTATAACAGTATTTGAAAGTATAAGAAGGAAAAAAAAAAAAAGGCAACAGAATGGCCTCTGTTGCATGACCTCAGAGCAATAGAAACAGTTATAGCTTCGGGAAGGAAACAGCAGAGTGTGTCATCAATCACAACCTTTTTCTGAACAAATGGATTTTTGAATTAAATAGATTAGAATATTCTGCTTCCTTGCTGCTACAAAAATGCATTCTCCTGTACAATGTCTTACATAAGAAAATAGGTAGAAGGATTCACAAGCTGCAAATTCTGCATTTCTTCACCCAGCAGAGAGAGACAATGCAATGCCTAATTGCAGTGTGATTTAGATTTCTATATGAGAGCTTTGTCTTCTGTATTTAATTTCATCTGCCATAAAGCAATCAGAAATACTGTTTAACTTCTGTAATGACCAATGAAGTGTATGATCTCATCAGCTTTTGTTCACAAAATAGTTAAGAAAACAGAATACATGCAAAAAATCTGCTGACTTAGGTGTAACAGCTACTACATGTTTATGACAGTTATTCATTTATAGTTTATCACACATTTCTTCTAAAATATTCATAAACAAAACTAGTTTCCAGCTTATCATTTTCTATAGAGCCCCAAGGGGGAAAAAAAGAGTACTTTAAGTATTAAAAGTCTTTAAAGCCCTGAAAAATATAAATATAAAATAAAATAAAATGACAATATCTCAATTTTATTTCTTATAGATATGGTCTAAGAATAAACATTACCCATTATGTGGGAAATTCTAAAGAGTCAAAGGTGTAGTTTGCCAGGGACAAATCAATTTACACCCTCAGGTACATTATTGAGTACATTCTGATTTTTGTAAATTTGCAGTCCCTCATCACCCATTTTTCTCTATTATTTGAATGTATTTAAATTCATACAGTTCAAAGTTTGAGCAAAAATGAGACACTATGCATATTTAAAGAGAAAAATCACAGATCACAGAATATGCTAAAGACCCTTGTTCCTTGATCCTAGTGCCATCACAAAGAGGGTATCAGAGATTAACAGAATTGACACCTGATTAGCAGTCATAAAATCTGAAATCTATCATGAATTCTAGGGGAGCCATCTAATGGTCTTGGCCAAATACCTTAATCTGGGTTTTATCACTTAGTCTATAGTGAATAAATTAGACAGATTAATAGTTGAATTTCTAATCTTTTTTGTTTGTTTGTTTGTTTGTTATCCACATTTTAATTCCTTGATAATAGCAATTGTCTCTTTTTGGGGGGAAGAAATCATTCTTCCCCTATTCTCATTTCATGTGGTTTTGCCAGAGGCAGTGATGACACCTTCCAACACTCCCAGAACATTCCTCACCTTGTCCTAGACACAGAGCTCTTGACTAACCAATCGGTACCTTCCACTCTTTGAGCTAAAGCAATTATTTCAGGGATGTACATGTGACCCAAGTTAGCCGATTAAGAGTCAATCTCAAGAATTTTCTAACATTATTGAATATAGCACTTAGTTTCTGTACATTGTTAGATTATAGAATGTTAAAGCAAAACTTTTGAGACAATATCAGACATAACCTGGAGTGAGCTAACTTGAACAGAAGACAAAAAAGGAAAGCAGAGCTACAAAATGAAAAGAGATAATGTTTGGATGCTATCATTTGAGATCCTGAATCCAGACAGACTGAAGCTAGCTAGACCATTACTATGAACTCTGTAGCTACATGAATCCCAAAATTCCAATTTAAAAATGGAATTTAAGTTACCATTTAATTATTTATTATTTGTATCTGTAATCATCCTAAATAAAATAATCAAGAGAAGTACAAGCATAGGAATTATATCATTCATATCCATTTCTATACTTTGCTTAGTTTTTTGACAAAGACATACTACTACTACTAACTTGTTATTCATATATTTCATCAAAGGGCTATATGATAAACATGAAGTTATATCCATATTCTAAATATATAAATGTTAAATTGATTTTATTTGTACATATTTATGTCTGATCTTGTAATAAGTCACCTTATCTAAATCACCCCACAGTATTTAAATAACCATTAGCATACAAATGAGTTTTTTAATACTAGTTTTTGAGATAACTAAAAGGCTTAGCACTTTTCTCTTAATTTCTAATTTACCTTGTAAATTAACTCATATGCAAATTATTCTCACTTATCAATATTTGGTCTAATTCTTTGTTGGAAATCTTTTATGCATTTTCAATAAATTAGTCCTGTCCATCAATTTCTTTAAGTCTTACTTCAAGATCTCCATCCCCCAAGAACTCAAATTTATCAGAAATACAAAGAATTATGAATCATTCTTTCTTGTTTGTTCTGAATTAGATAAAAAGGTGTCTAAGATGAGGGGATAGAACTTAAATGAACTGAAGACATGAAAAGTAGAAGGTTTGGAGAGGTGGAAGTTTTAGGACAGTACAAAACATATAGGAATACCTGTAGAAAGTGAAAAAAGATTCAAAGAGGGAAAAATAAAAGAATGTCTCATTGTCATTGAAGTATACATTCCAATTGTATACCCAAATATCTTTAAAATATTCTCATCATCTCATCATCTTTGTCACTTGGTTATATAATTTGTGAGTAGAACATATTATAGTAATTAAGCCCCATATATTGAGGAGTCCCCTTTGGGATGAGGCATGGGTCTTCAAACAAGGGAAGCTACAAGTTGTCCAACAATGCTGAGGATGGTCTGATATAAAAAGATGAGTCACCATTAATTTGGTCAGTCTAAATTATTTTGACACAATCTGAAAAAGAAACACTAAAAGTATAAGGATATAATTAAAGGAAGCTAAAATTAGAATGTATCCGATAGATACCATGAGCTACAACTATGTAGCCATAAAAGAATTATCTTAACAGTAGAACAGAGGGCTTTGGCTCAAACCCTGAGGGAAGACTTTCCTTCACTCCATCTGAACCAGCCCGTTATCCCCAATATTGGCGTGCACAGTAACAGAAGCAACAACGGCAACACAAGAAGCTCTGCAGTAAATTCTGTAAGTGCAAGATCCTAGAAGTGACAAGCATTAAAACAGAACCACATCTTCACTACACACAATCTCTATTCTTTAAGAAGTTAACAGAATGAATGGGTTTCTGTATCTCCCAACCAGAGGTGATGCACACATATAGCCACGTGATAAAAAATTATTACTAGGCAGTGCAATTGGTTACATAATGAATGTTCTTATTTACAAGTTTCTATGATCATGTAGCAAAACTGTTGAAACACCTGCCCCTCTTCTCAAAAAACACAGGACAATGACAAGGGAACCTTTTACCTGGGTGGAAATGCTAAATTCTATTTTAATACTAGGGTATAGATTTTTATCAGTGGACATCACAAACCATGCACATGAATATACACTGCATTTGATATAAAAATATTTTATATTCTCTGATGCGTCATCATCCTATGTTATTTATATGAGGCACCACATAGAAATTAGTATAAAGGAAACAGTGGTCTATCTGTAAGAGCTTGTAGATTCTTCCATTCTGGTAAGGTAGAAGTTCCCTCTATGAGGGATTCTGCTAAAAGAAATTGTTATACTTTTATTGTTCATATGTTTTATTCCTTCACTCTTTTGTGGCCTTGGCTTACTGAGTCTATATATATGTTAATAATATAATTTTAAGTATATTATGTATCATTTACTAAATTACTCATTACTAAATTTATTATAAATCTAAATACCTTTTAGATGGAGATGAGCTACACACAAACAGATAATATTTGATGATGCCAAATTACTGCAGCCATATAAATACTGAATAGAATATATTTTCCCTAGATAATACAGAAAATAGCGCTACATTCTATAGATTTTCTTCTTTCCTTTTACTGTATATTAAAAGTAGCATTTCCATACTTATTTTGGTTTATGTTTTAAATTACATCAAAGAAGATATAGATAAAACCTGCTATGTATAAACAGGAATGAGTAAAATAATGTGATAATAGTTATTAGCATATTTGTTAAAACATGAAATAAAGCCTTGTGATTATTTTTCCAAGTTTTAATATCTCATTTTGTCATCACAATCATGTTAATAGTAAAGACCATGCAATATGTCCCTTGGATTTTGGAATATTCCTATTTCACTAAGTTTTAGGTAGGAAAGAGGTTTATATATTCCAAAATTATGTTGCAGAATTTGCCATGTCCTGGCACTTTGCTAGAGTAAGATAATGCTCCATCGAAATTGATGAACAGCTATGAAATTATCTATCTTTTAAGTTTAACTAGCACAGGAAAGAAAAATGTGCTGAGAACTGGGAAGACAAACCGTCACCCAGTGTCTGTAATTAATCACATATTCAATTTTGGAAATTTTGAAGTTATATGTGCTATGGCTTCCACAACAAAAAATGGTAACATTTTCTCATACCCCCCACACACTTTGCATCAATCTACTAAAAATGAAATGACAAAAGCCTCTGAACAAGTTAAAATTTTATACATCCTCTCCTTGAAAGTGAAGTGCTGTATTTATAGAGATTATTTGGAATTATTTTGCTTGGGAGACATGTCTCTTTGTCCTGCTTTAATAATTTATTCAATTATTTACTTCTATCAGTATGGACTCGTGGATATTTATTTTATACTTCAAAGTATAACCTAATACTATGTCTTAGGTTGGGCTGCCATAACAAAATATCATAGACTGGGTGGCTTATACAACAGAAATGTATTTTCTCACAGTTCTGGATTCTGGGAAGTCTAAGATCAGGATGCCAGCAGAATCATTGTCTGGTGAGGGGTCTCTCCTAGGATTGTAGGTGGCTGCCATCTCCCTTTGTCCTCACGTGGCCTTACTTCTGTGCTCTTGAACAGAGAGGTAATTAATTAATATTATCTTAATAAGAAAAAGGTAGAGACAAGATAATCAGGATTTCTTTTCTATATCCTATCAAATAATTCTACAATGAATAATTTTATGTTCTAAATAAAATTTATATCTTTGTCATGATATGCTATAATTTTAAGATTATTGTTAAGTCTGAATTCTGAACTATTCTAACTCAATTCATTTTGATATTTTCAATAATTGAGCTTTTTAGTCTATTACGTCTCAGTATATTAGTTTGGTGTATTATGTTTACTATTAGTAATTAGTTTAGTATATTACGTTTAAAAGGTAGTGCTTGTAACCCCCATGTTAAACAGAAACATCTAAAATAATTATATCACAGGTTCCTAAAAAATACTTTGTGAATGAGGAAAAAATACAGTGTCATTCACTTTGTTTTATTTTTCAATTGAACATTTTCAGATATTAAACTACTACCATAAAAATGAAGTGTCTCATTTTTTAAATCCTCCTTTATATATGAAAGGCTATTACAAATATATCATCTTAAGATGGAAACATTTAAAATCATGTGACATCACTTTTCAAACTTAGTGAATGAAGAAAAAAATACAGTCTCTGTAAAATATCCAGTGGATAGATGCTGATATATTATAGTCACTGCCACCATCAATAATAAGTCAACAGCTGTCATGGGCCTCCTAAACCCTAGTGTGAACTGATGAACTAGATGAACCTGTAAAGCAAAACCCAAGGTGGTAGCTGTAGTCATTTATTTACTTTCATGACATTCTGTTTTTCATTAAATTTGATGCTCAGATTGAGACTAGTTCCAATATATTGTGTTTGGCAATAAAGAGAGATTAGAGTTTGCACCAGATGCTGGACAAACACACACACACACACACACACACACACACACACACACACACACACACACACACACACAATCTTAGAGAAACCAAATATTAATAATTTTGCTTATATTGAGTTGTAAAATGAAAATTATGCCTATTCCCCCCAAAAGAAGCCAAAGTTCTATAGAGCTCTAAACACATTCTGTCCACCAAAGACATGAGTTGAAGAGAGCTTGCCCCACAGAAGTACTGAGAAAGCTTTCAAGTAACACTTCATTGAGAAATGAGTGACAGTGCTTTCAAAACTTCTATGGGGAAGCACACATCATATTTTCAATCTCACTCTCAAGATACTGCATGGAGCCATTTCTTCACAGCACTGGCTTTGTATATTGAAGTTTCCAAGTAGAAGATAGAAAAATATTGTTCTTACATATACCCATTCTGAACTCAAGAAGAGTCAAGCCATTTACTAAAATTCCATAAATAAGAGCTTTACAATTAGACTTAACTTTAAAAAAAAATAATCTCTGGAGTCTACAGCTCTTGTTTGTCTATATCAGTGTTTTTCTCAATACTCAAACAAATTACTTTGCAAATGTATAAACAAATCCAATGAAGTTAAGACAGGACACTTTTTTTTGTCTCTTAGATTTTTGTCTAAGTCCCAATGCTCAGCACATTGAGGAATGATTTTCCACACTACTAGGCTCACCCTTAAAGGCTTATTATGAAGTATCAAAAAAAAAAAAAAAATACAGACACCACCCTACAAGCTAAATTACAGAAGGGCAGAGATTTATTGAAGACAGATAATAATTATTGAAGCAATTGGTGGAAGTACAGAGGACTGAGACATACTCTCTCAGGCTCTTCTAGCCCATTAAAATGAGCAACAGGTAAACTCCTTGGAGAGACTGGTGGTGATGGTGGAGTAGGGTTGGTTTCCAGAGGAGAGATCAAAACTTTGTTTCTAGCTGTATGTTTGCTAGTATGTAAAACGTATCTGACCCTGCTATGATATTATTGCTGAGCACAATAAAAGAATATTTGGACAACTTGACATAGTAGTCTGGAGTTTTGGCAGGACGTATACACTTGGCCTTGACTCTCCCCTGAATTCTCAGGAACAGCAGTTGACCGTAGCTGCCTGTGAACTAGCACATGGAAAGAGGAGAGTGATGCGCGTGGCCTGTGCTTCCAGGGTTGGAGCAATGTTGCACGAAGTCCAGTGACTTTATACTCTCTGACATGTGCACTTACCTAACAGCAATTTGGCTCAGGATTTCTGCCCTCCAGCTACAGGCATTCTAGTAAAAATGCTGAAGTTATGATGTTGGAGGGCAGGAACTTAGGGGGACATCTAAGTTATTTAAATAGAATATTGCTTACAGCATGTAATCATTCAGTGCAGCAGTCCTCAAAGGAAGGGTTTCAAAAAAATACACAAAAGAGCTTCATGCAAGAGATATCCGGAGTTCGCTCATGCACCAGTGCCAGATCACATCAGCCCCAAGCGAAGGGGAATTTGACCTTTCTTCTAATTCACTCTTATTCTATCCTTTGCCCCGATTCCTTTCTGAAAGAGCCAGAAATAGCAGATAGAGTGGGAAGTAAGAATAATGAGAAGAGCAGAAGGCGCAGATCATGCCTCCTCTCTTATGGCTGCTCTGAGAGTTCTAGGGGTGGCCTGAGTTACAATGAGTGATGAGTTTGAATTGAATGAGAGGTTAACACTTTGATTCAAATTGATTAGTCTTTAACAGCCAAAATGAAACTTCTAATAGCTGAAAATAAATAGAAAATCTAGAGAATACACTTGAAATGTTGACAAAGAAGAGAGATAAGAAATTTGGGAAAATGGGTTTAAATGTATAGAGGAAAAAAACAAAGCTGATTTTTCTATTATGCTGTTCTTAGTATATCCTACTTACTAGGATCCTACTTAGTATCCTACTAAGAACAGCATAATAGATATCTCCTGATTGCTCAGGTTATAACATGGCTTTGAACTGATGATCTAGGTTAAGTGCCCTCAGTCCCAACCACAGAAGAAAGCCAGTCACTGGGAACATTTTGCTTGTTTATCAGAATATAATGAAAATAAGATAAATCTAGCAAGTTTATTCACTTAATTTACTCAACCTAAGTTGACAAGACTTTATTGTAAGATTGTGTACTCCTTATTTTACATTTTAAATATTCTTTATGCTAAAAAATATGAGAGGGGATAGTGACAGTATTCTTTTTATTTATATTCTTCCTTGGATAAAATAAAAGTTTGTCAACATCATGTCTATTCCCATACTATTTCTTAGTGTCCATGTAGTCCTTTGATTTAGGACATGTTATTTAATCTGAAATTATCTAGGTAATCATTTTGTTTTTGCTCTTCTGACTTCACTGCCTTAAAAACAACTTTTAAAAAAAATTTTATTCCATTAAATTTTTTAAAAGGAGAGAAAGATTGATTTAAGGATTTCTATGGTAAGATAAATTAGTTATTTAATGTTTGACAGATGAACTTTTAGGCTTTTCATTCTCACCCTGCATTGAAGTGTTCTTCACTGAATTGGTTCTCCTTTTCCATTAAACTGCCTAATGTTACCCTCTTCACCTCTGAGGAAGCAAATGAAGTAGGCAGTATATTACTATATTTAGAGTACTCGCTCCAGAAAGAAACATTTTGCATTAAGGAAAAACCCTTACTGAAAACGCCCACATCTTTGTTCTATTGCCCATTTCATTTTGTCGTTTTTTTTACCCCAAGTATAAAGAATTTTCATTCTCTGAATGTGCAGAGCAATGCAGCTAATCATTTTAGACTAAGAAAACAAAATCATACAGAGTTGAATGAGTCATTTTCAAGAATAAGCTCCAAATAGCTACTTTCCTCATCTTTGTTTCCACCAGCGATTTACTGCACAATACAGCGATTTTTGCCAAAGTACCTTGTTGGGTTGGGATAAGAAGAGAATGGGGGGCGGGGAGACTCAAAAACCAGTTTTGGATTGAATTGAATTCTGCCAGGGCACACTGTTTATTCAAATCCTGTCTTAGGAGCACATGTTCCCTGCATGTTTCATATATTTCACAAAACTGGAATTCTCTTTCTCCACCAACCCCACTATCTTTAAAGCCAATTACTAGCTACGTCCATTCTTCAATGGTCAGTTTGAAATATCCACCAAAAAAGCTTTAACTGATCAGTCCAGGGTTCACGGACCTCCTTCTTCCCTATAATTCCACTGCATAGTCTGTCATATAAATATCTGTATGTAATTATTTACTGTTGTGTATTTTGAGGTTATCACCACAGAGAATCCAACGTTTACATTTTACTTAATCTCTCTGAGGTACTTTCAAATATGAACTAGAACATGGGCTTTAGAGTCTCTCAGTCAGCCTTAATTTGAATTCATGTCAACACATATTACTGTGTGACTTTGGAAAAATGACTCAACCTTTTTGTGTTACATTTTTCTACACATTTAAATGTGAGATGAATCTGCTTCCTACTTCATATGTTATTGAGATTTAAATATGGCAACCTATGTGTAATAGAGAGCTTGGCAAATAAGAAGTACACAATAAACGCTGCTTGTTGCTGCTGCTCTTATTGTTAAATAGTTTTCCTGTAGTGAAGCTAAACAATATTTATAATCTGCTAGAAACTAAATAGACAATTGTTACTTCTATGAAAACTCTAAGGATTCTTTAATATACTCAATTTCTGCTCTCCTACCTGCACAAACAACATTTTTATCTGCCCATACTATTGAAAATAAAACCTGGTCTTCATTAGTCTAGTTCTAGTAGTATGGAGTTACCTGGACTTTTACTCATTCCTTCAAAAAATTTATAAAATCTCATGATACATTTTTATGTGGATACATATTTTATACCTATGTTTGATCTTTCAATAATATGAACTCCTCAAAATAGGTATTAGAAGGCCATATTGACTGTGTTTACTTAATTGATGACTTTCAAAAATGTTTAAATAAGAGCAGTAATGCCAAATCTTAAAAAAAAATGATAGTCAATATATAATTAAATTCTATCATTTTTATAGGTTACTCAGCCTTAGGATGAAAGTACCCATCTTTTCCTATTCTTTTCTATAAGAATTCATTTCTCTTTTCAACAGCAAGATTCGTTTTTAAACAATTATGTCTGTACCTCCCTAATATTCTGAAATAAAGAAAGAAAGAAAAAAGATATAATGTTTAAAAAAAGTGTAATTAGTAGGGTTTTTAACAGTATTTTTAAATAAAAAGGTGTTAAAGTTTGTAAGTTCTGAACAACAAGAAATAGCTAAAGCAGCTCATCCTAAACTGAGAATGACACATTACATCTCAAGGGCAAAGAATATTTTTAAGGATTCATAGTCCTAGAGATGGAGAACACAAACAAAACAAGAAAATCAGCTCTCATTTTTCTCAGCAAGATAACCTCTACCTGGTGATCAGACCCTTTCTTTTATCTGGCCTACTTGTTTGTCTCTCTTCATGTTCAATTTGCTTGAACACCCTTTCAAATAGTTTTTCTCATTCCAACAGGAATAATGCAACTAACTTTTCTGAAGCTCGCATGCCTGCTCTGAAATAAGAATAAAAGAACACAATGTGTACCCATATATCTCTTTCTCCTTTTATGAATGTAGATTAAAAGAACAGAAGGCTTACAGTATGGGAGATGTTTATTGCCCCTGTTCCATGCTTCATTTGCCACATGAGCTCTGCTAGATGGTTTCCAGGATGAGGGGGGCACCCACTGGCCCTGGCACAATGCTGTCATCCTTCTTCGGCAGCATACTTCCTCTGCGCTCCAGGAAACTGCCAAGCACCTGCTGGCAGGGGCAGATGCTCCTAAGGTTAGTAAACATAAGGCTAAAGTACAAACTGGCTGGTCCTGTCTTCCTCGAAGGAAGTGCATTTCTTATTTATTTTGTTTTCAGAAATAGAACAGATTCACTGAATACGTAATAAGCAACTAGTGTTAAGTAAAGGGGCATGTGAAGTGCTATTTCTTAAAGATAAAATCACCAATAGATGTCGTTGCAACATCTGTAAAAATTATTCTCAGTGATTACTTTGTGCTTCAACATTGTTTTAAATACTCACAGACAGATGACTTTTAGTACAACAATCGGTGATTTGTGTTGTCACACTTTTTAAACGGAGAACATGCACACACATAGGGTGGGCAGTATCAGCATAATATTAACTTTTGTAATAAATATGTTCACATATTATCAGCTTCAAACTTTACATCTTTTTCATTACCTATGGTCATAGGAAAGTATGACTTTAAAAACCCTTCCTATTTTAATAACTCACAGGAAAATAGGAAGATAAGCACTGCACTGATATTAAAAACAAAAAGGAAAAAAAATCATTTAAGAAGCCCTTCTGACTTTACTCTTAAGCAAAAGCTTTCAATGAAGTAAATAACAACAGAAATGTACATGATAAAAAAACCATCATAATGAGTATACAGTTCACGTTCTTCTTGAGAAAATGGTAACCTCCAGAGCAAAAACTTTGTCCAACAAATCCAAAAAACAATTCACCTTATCTCATAGCATGGTTGGTGATTAAAAACTCTGAAATAAACACTGAGGACATTAATTAACTATAGACATGAAAATTGCTGTGAAACAGATATATAATTTGAAACTTAGACTAAAACTACACTAAATCTATTATCCTATTATCCTAAAACTACACTAAAGGTATAATAGAATTCAATTTCCTCAACAGTGAAACAACCTTCACACATATCTGGCATTGCAGTACAAGTAAATCCTTCCCCCCTACAAGCCACATCCACAGATCATATACACTGCTTATTTTAATCGTCTAATTCAAATATATTTTACATACAGATATTGATACAAATAGTACTTGCATTTGAAGAACACAGCTGTTTTTAACAAGTATTTTTGCCAGAAAACATAAAATTAAATTTGAACAGAAGCCTAAAATCATAAACATCAGCTCAATAATATAAAATGTATATTATGGAATTTTAGCATACAGAGATTTTATTGTTATTTCTCTTCTTTCTTGTGTTTTGAAATCAGAGCTCTTACCATGAATATTCATCCATTATGAACTTTTCTGGAATATTATATGGCCTCTCAGGATCTTGTGAGTAAAACATAAGTTTTAATTCAGATTACTTATTAGATTCAAATTAAATGTGACTTCTAAAAATGTCATGGCTGTGAATAAGCCAGGCTTCACTTAGGAGTATTTCAGATTGTGTTACAGCAACATTCATTTATTTACCAAACATTTATGAAGCACCTACTGTGTGTTAGGTTGCATGACTATGGACTCATGATTCAAAAATAAACACATCACTCTTTATCCTCAAGTCATCTCAGACGAGATGAGACCTCAAGCATGTAAAGATATAGGTAGGTGTAATAATTCATAGTAATGCTATTGCAGAGAGGTACATAGTTGCAAAGGCAGCTCAAAGAAGGTCCAGCTCTCCTATGGACGAGAGTTAAACTGGGCTTCAGTGAATAATCAAAATATCACCAGGCAAATGAAAAGTGTTCTAAGCACAGGGATAAACAAATGTAGAAGACTTGGCATACCTGACGATATTGAGGATGCCTGCAATTTAATATGTCAGGGATATAGTAAATGAAATTAGAAGATAAATGCAATGTGGTTTGGAAAAGCAGAAGGAACAGGTAAGGCCCAGATCATGGAGAAAGAAACAAGGAAAAATAAAGAAAGAAAGAACTGTCTTTTATCTATAGATACAACTAAAACAAGTGGCATGATCGGATGGTTTCATAGGAATTTGAAAAGATATTTTTGACTGTTTTCAGTAAAATGAAGAGGACAAGGAAGCCAGCTGGGAAATTATTGGGATAATGCATGTGCAAGAAGCTGAAGGCTTAAAGTAGAACAGTGAGAGCTGATATCAAAGGTGGCAATGGATTAGAGAGACACCAGCCTGACCTAAATTTGATATTCTTCATAAACCCAGGTCTTTAATTACTGAGAATAAAACTAGTTCATTAGATATCCTAAAACTTTTAGATGCGTGACCCAGAGAAGACAAGAGTAAAAAAACAAAACAAACAAAAACTCTGATAATTCAAAGAAAGTGTGATACAATTTTTAAAGTATAAAATGATGTGTTTTCCCATAGATTATGAGGGCCTATAGTGGATGCTAAAATTAAATGGGTAATAATGTGTACAGTACTCTTGACTCTATGACAATTTTCTGATAAAGGTCAGTCCCTTACCCACTTGGTGCTTTCATTACTCTGCCCACATTAGAACCAAATAACTATGAGATAGACAAAATAAATTAATGAAAAAAAATATAAAACAGTATCACCTTCATTTTATGTATCATTTTATTTCTAAAATTGACAACATACACTGAAACAGGTATATCTATATATTTATTAAGTTCCTTGAATAGTAATAACAGAATTATGAATAACAATCTCCTGTCATGAAATAAGACTACCTCAGTTTGGTTAATGTTTCTCAGTTTGTAAAGAGCTATTATTTCATACAAGTCAGTTAAAGTAATAAATTCATTTTTTGGATAACATTATTTATAACTCTCTCCTTCCATCAAATAGAAGTCATTTAAATAAACTACATCAGTAAATGCAAACTGACGATCACAGTTAAAGTAATTTAGCCAGTAGGTAACAGAAATATAGAGTCTTCAGGCCAAGGTAAATAAAAATGTACAAACCTTGTCATATAAGAATTGAGAGTTTATGAGGACTATTTATTTGGAAATGATAATTGAATGCTTAATGAGCTATGATTGTTAATATAAGCTACATAATCTGCATTTCTGAAACTGAAAGTGTCACTCTTTGTGCCAATAAAGAGCAATAAATGTACTATAAATACCTAGTCTGTGTATTGTATGAGAAATATATGTTGCAGATAAAATTTATAGTTGTTGAGTTGGGTCACCAATTCCAAATTACTGAAAAGCATTTGCATCTAAAGTGCAGTGAGAATCTTCCCATCAAGGTATCATCAGCTCATTCTTAGTACAATGATAACAGGATTGCCAGGATTCATTTTCACAAGGAACGAGTATAAGATATCTTAATAAAATAAATATGTTTACATTATTATAACTCCATTAGTCTCTGGAGACTATTTTAAGTGTTCGTTTGCCCTTAGGTAAAGAGGAAAACAACTTGGTGCATCACTATTATCAAGATGGAAGGAATTACAAAGAGTAGGAGTTCCTTTCTCTCGGGACAAAGAGGAGAGTTTCCTGAGAAAGACTAGTGGTGCATGGAAGGTCTGTTGGAGTAGAACAAGAAGAATTAATGAGATAGAATGGTCAACAGTAACATTGTATGACACTCAAATGTATGAACCTTGAAGCCTTCTCCCTACTCTTCCCCCTTCCCCATATATTTTATAAGGAGACACATTTATTGGTTAAAGTTTCAATTCTCTGTCCTCCTATTCTTAATGCCTTAGGTCATTTGACTGATAATTTAATAAATCACTTTCTGAATTTAAAAGAGGAAAGAAGCCAAATTGATGAAGCCCAAGACAAAAATGGCAATTTGAGCTATTCAACTAAGAATATCTATAGGATGATTATGTAAGCAAATACAATAAAATTTTATTATGTTAGGCTCTTTAATGTATGGAATTGCTCATTATGGCAATTAGCCTATTTTGACAAAAACAGTGGTTAAAGTTGTATATATTTAAATTATATGCATATAAATATATAATTAAATATATTTATATGCATGTAAAATATAATTATATGATATATAGATCTTTTATCAAAGTTTATGTTCTAATTAACAGCATCCACATTGGCTTCCAATGAGTCAATGTAATTCTTATCTTGGCTAATATTAATATCCTTTTTGTAGACTGTCAAAATGTAAGAAAAAAAAAGAACGAATACTACCACTGTTATATCCTTTTATATCTTAAGCTACAAAACTCAGAATTATAGAAAAACACTGATAAGCAACAATAAATACTTTCTACTATTTTTACCAATCATAATGTTGATTATGATGAAATAAAGTATTTCAAAAACCTTGTAAAGTAGATGCCTTTGTTTTTTTCTCTTTTAATGTCCAATGTGAAGACTCAATAGCTACTGGATAATTTCTCTATATAAATAATCATTTGAAGTGCATTAAAGAAGAGTTGATGCCAAATATCAAATATTGTAAAATATTTGAAACTAGAAAGTTAACTTGCCTTACAAAATGATGGAATTACTAAACACTCTTGTTTCATTGAAATATAGCTGCTGCATGATAAATGGATATATTTGATGTATTCTTGAACACGTGTTTTTAGTTTTATACTGACTTTATAATCAAAGTTGGATTTAAAAATTTAAAGTATACATCTGATTTAGCAAAATTTAGTTGATGCATTTCATCTTTATAGAATCCATATTGCAGCACAAGTTGTAATAGTGCTTATGAGAATCTGTTCAAAAGCTTTTCTGCAGATTTTGGAAATGAATGTTGCAATTATTTTCTGTTGGGGTATCTGAGATTGTTCGCTGCCCCTGGGTTTATTCATTTCTGATTGCTGCTCAACTGTCATAAGTATCTTGAAAGAGGAAATATTGAGTTGTTCCTTATAAGCAATTACCAGTCAAATCTGAGAAAGCAAATTTTAGAAATCAAACTCATTTGTAGCATATTTCTAACTTTGCATTAATGTGGATTGTTTATACAAATAACCCATCAATTATGTTGTTTTCTAAATCCACAGAATACATTAAATCTTTCAGAGCACCAAAGACGTATACAGAAAAGGGAAATAGGAAATGGAAGGGGTATAATTTGTTTAAGAAAAATTCAATGAATGAGCCATAAGGAACATCCATATCTAAGGTTCGTACCTAATCTTCAGTCCTCCGTTTCTATCTGTGGGAATCTCATTATGATAAAATCGTATTTTCCCAACTTCAGAAAATGTGCTTTACTCATATATCTTTTCATCTATATTTTCACAAAATGATTTTAGCTTTTCTAAAATGAAAAAAGCAGATATGAAAGGGAGGAATATACCTGAAAAAACTACTGACAAGTAGTTTATAGTACAAATTACCATGTTTGCAATATAGACATTGAAAACAAGTTTATTTTTATTTTGGCAAGGTGTTGAAAAAGAGACTCTGACTCACTTTAGAAGCTGAGTGCAGTAGGTTCAGTGCTGAGTGGAATGGAGATGATGGGGCTGACTGGCAATGGCATGGAAAGGGAAGCCCCCTGTTCAGTCAGAAGACGTGCACACTCTTGCTCGCCCTGGCTGTGCCACAAACAAGTTGAGTCATTGCTCGCCAGGACAGAAGCTGTATATTTTCTCTGTACGCTACCCCCTCATACACACACACACACACATGCACACACACAATTTTTTGCTAGACATGTGATGAAACACCAAGATTTATCATTCCCCCAGAAAGCACATTTTCCCACTTTCAGAAAGGAGGAATCATAAGAAGACACAGTGAGAGTAGTTACATGACGCTGAGACAGCTCCAGTTCTAAAATTCTGGGGATAACATGTGCACAAGGTGAGAATGATGGGCTGTGTGGCAACAATTTGAAGAGTGTCAAAATTAGTTACTAGACATGGGTTCTAGTGTCAGCTCTATCACCCATTAACCAATCTGGACATCAGTCTCTCCATGTAAATCATAGAGATGCTACCTTTTTACCTGGCATAAAGGTGGGTATGCACACCAAATGAGGTACTATGATCATTTCAAAAGATGGAAATGTACCATAGACACTTAGACCAACTTTGATGGGTATTGCCATAGAAGAGAAATGACTAGTGAACTTGGAAGGGTAAAAGTAGACTTTTCTTGACAATATAATATTTATTCCAAGAGAATAAAAAAAAAAAAGAGTGCAGAGGCTGGGGAAAAAAAAACAACAACAAAGAGCTTTTGCCTCATATGTCTCAAGCCTCCCATTGCCAATTTTGTGACTGTACTTAAAGAATTTTGATGCTGAAAAAGATTTAGTCTGAGAAAGTCTTGTACTTTTTAAGATTCAGCATGTATACATTAAATTTACATATTCAGGAGAAAGGAAAGGCAGAGAAAGAGACTAGCCTCTGCTAGGGGCTACATGAGACTCAGCCAACTAGAAAATATAGAAAGTTTGTTTCCAGCAATATTTCTGTACTTTAATCCATTAATCATTTGATAATCTCAGGATATCAATATCTCACACCATTTTATTTTATAATTTTACTTAAGGTAGAGACATTTTGTAAATAGGCCAATACCAATTTAAATAAACCCACAATACACTGCACCTAAAATCCATCCCTTCAATGAAGATAGTTTCCCCCCCTAAATGATCATTCAAAGGGCCTCTTTGTTTAGAATTTATTTGAGCCAGGTTTAACCATGAAGTATTTTTGATCCAATAGCTCCCCATCTAGAAAACATAAAACAATGCCACTGGAATTTAAATTGGAAGCATATTCAAATTCTGTTACATGGGTGAAGTTCTAAAAAATAACATGGTAGGAAAAATAAAGTTACTTGGATTATAATGTTAATAAACTGTGAGCTATATCATTATTCAACAACAGTAACATTAAGGTTGTGTCAGTATTGCATTATTGTGCCTCTGAATTAGTCTAGTATAGACAGTCATTCACCATTCCCCACTCTTTGTCCTCACAAATTAAATGCCTAGAGGCCGTAGAAGTAGAAGAGCTAAGAATGGGGCATAGTCAAAAATTTATAGTGACTCTTATAACCTTTAAGTCAGTGTGTTATTATTAAAAGCTCTGTAGGACCTGCTTATAGAATATGCAAAATGCATTTAGGGGCTTTTTGTAGCAAAATAAGCATATATATTGTCAAGGCATAAACAATATTCAAACAACCCAGTTTTAAATGAGAACATGTCCATGCATAATATAGCTACAGTAGTACATTATAAAAATAATTTATGTGACAATGAGTTATTTTATGTTCTAATTTTCCCCATTTAAATGCTGATTGTTTCCCTAAATCACAGCTTTTAGCACCAAGCCTAAAAACCACTGTAAGCATGTTTACTGGCTTTATGATCTTATATGAAAAATGTAAATACCCAGAGGTTTAGAGGATTTTTTGTAGGAGTAAAATAGAATTTAGTCACAAAACCACTGAATAAATTACCCAACATGGCAATGTGACTGATGTTGCTCATTCATATCTTTATTCCACATTCCATATCACTCCCCAATGGAATACTCTACATCCCAACTGCCATAATTCTATCTTTCAGGCACCTCCTTGGTACATCAAATCATAACTATTTAATAAGAAATTCTAAGTACCAAACCTTGATGGTGTTTCAGAGTTACATTGGTATCTTTGGTCATACATTACTTATAATTTCTATTGAAGATCCTAAAATATTATGGGTACTTTGCTCAAGTCTCCCACATAAGTGGATCAATATCAGTTTTTTAGTCATGGTTCTGATATGGTTCTTATGTACAGAAATTTCCAGATGACTGATTCAGCCATTAAGGCAGTTTAGAATTTCAAATATTCTGTCTTTTAGGTCCTTCAGGAAGAAAGCCATGTTCCTCAGAGAGCCGGCTTTTGAGAGATCTTTATCTGTTACTTTCTCTAATAAAGATATCATGATTTGATTTTTTTATCTATTTTTCTTTTTTTAAATCATGATTTTATTTTTTATCTATTTATTTTCTTTTTTTCTAATTTCAGAATATTATTGGGGGTATAAACATTTTGGTCACATATATTGCCTTTGCATCACCCAAAGCCAGAGCTACAAGTGGGCCCATCTCCCAGACAGTGTGCTCCGCACACATTAGTTATGATTTGTTATAAGAACCATGAG